>NW_017729000.1:6093999-6111992 GCF_001723915.1 Gavialis gangeticus | reverse complement strand
TTTTTTTTTTTGTTTTTGCTCCCCATCACGTACACACTTACATTTCCAAAGGAGCGAAATCTGGCCTGGCCATCTGGTATCCCAGCTTCACCATGTTGTAGAATTTGCTATTCACTGCCATGCCTGGGTATGGGCTTTTACCTGCCAACACATGAACCAACATGTTGAACAAAGGTAGTGGTGAGAGATTGAGGTCCCTTCCAGCCCTAAACTTCTGTGAATCCACATCAGCCAGTCTTGCTGCCTGACTTAAGCAGTGCTGGAGGAGTTTGGCTTGCCTGTTTCTCTTGCTGAGGAAGTTTTGTGGCAACAAGAGTTTCTCATGAACCAGTGATTTTTACAGCTAGGACTGATAGTGAGTTGTTTTATGTCTCTGATAAAGGCTGCTGGGCCTTTCCCCAATCCTTGCATTTATGTAAGCTTCAAGGAATGGAAATGTATCATCAAGAACTTCAAACGATCCTTTCTTACCTAGCGAGAAGATCTCCCAGAGGAGGATGCCATAAGACCACACATCGCTCTGCACTGTGTAAATGCAGTCAAAGATGCTCTCTGGGGCCATCCACTTCACGGGCAGACGAGCCTGGAGGGGTGAAAGTCTCCAGTCAGGGAGACGGGCTGGCTGCAAACACCACTGGTTTTGTCTTGTTCTCTCCTTAATGCCCTTCCCGGTGAACAGTCAGCTCCAGCCCTCCTCACTGCTGTCCCCATGTCAGGTACTTACGTTGCCTTTCACGACGTAGTTTGAATCGTTCATGATGTCCCTGGCCAGCCCGAAGTCACAGATCTTGGCTACTCGCCCGTCCGACACCAGCACGTTCCTTGCTGCCACGTCACGGTGGATGCACTAGAAAATGGATGGCAAGACCGTCTCCATGAGGTACCCTCCCATTACAGCCCTTCTATAACAAGGGGACAGTTTTCCTGTCTGAGAGGAGCATTGAGAAGATGAGCTCTTGTTCACTGAGACCCCTTGGTAGTACTAACTGTCTCACACTACAAATGCTCTCTTTGTTTATACTTGTCACTTCCTTCCATTTTATTTTCAGTTTTAGGAGCTACATTTCTAAGACACTGCCCACTCTAACCAGGAATCCCTTTTGGTGCTCTTGGGTTCCCTTTTTGAGGGAGTTTCAGGAGTCTTGGGTGTTTAGAGACAGCCTCGGCATAGAACAGCCCATCAGTTTGCTCGCTCTTAACCCACTTCTACAAGCAGGTCCAGGCAGCAGTGTCAACTGTCACTTTCTGTTCCTTTTTCCCCAAAGAGAGCTGTAAGTGCAGGAAGGCACAGAGCAAGAACTCATGCTCTAACGTAATAGCCGGAGAGAGAGATGTGACAACGGCACAACACGAACATGCAGTTAGATACAGACGGCTGCACTATGGGTTGCTGCCACGGAGCAGGAGATGTGTGCTCAGAGGCGAATGCAGGCACTGGGATGGAATGAATCTGACCTGGCTACCGCCTGGCACCGCATCAGCACCAGAGTTTTATCCTGCTCCCGAAGCAGCAGCTTGCTATGATTGACCAAACCGTTAGGAACCTCATGCAGACTGACTGTCATCTGATGCTGTGTCACCGCTAGCTGGTGTCCCCCTGGTGCTCTGTACTGTGAGCTGGATTGGTATTAACTAGATCACTTGCTAGGAAGCCTCTGGGGTGGCCTCCCCTTGCCACTCACGTTCTTTGCGGCAAGGAAGGCCATGCCCTGGGCCACCTGATTGGAGAATTGCAGCAGGTCGTACAGGTCCAGGGGCCGCGCATCTTCCTTCTCCTCTTCCTGTGGGGTCTTGCCTGGAACAAACAGGAGTGCTTAGAGGCTGGCAGAGGATGCGTCCAGTGGGTTGAGGGTGAGTGAATGCGGAGCCTGCTGGATCCCAGCCTGTGATGCATCGAACAGTATGGGCATCACATGGCTAAGGTCAGTGGAAAGCAGAGGCCAGGCTTTGCAACTTACCCCTTGTGGGTGTGGAGTCTGAGGAGGATGACGACGATGATGACACAGGTCTCATTTCCACATATGTTTCTAAACTCTGGCTTGCAAACCCGCTGTCACTAAATCAGAGAGAGCCGAGGGTACAAGTCATTAGGACCAAACAGGGCCGTCTCCTGATGGACTTTTGCCATTCTCTAAGCCCAGGCTGCTGAGCAGAGAAGGTGCTTCCAAGTAGCTACCAGAGTTGGCTTGTATTAAAGGCTGGACTGCAGAGCTAGCGTGAGCAAGGTTAGACTGAGAACTGCACCCTAGCTACCCCTGGCTAATTGCACCCTGTTCTGGGAGCATTCAGGAGGGAGATGCGTTGTAACTACCCCTCTCAGAACTGCGTTTCTCCCCTTCTGTCACCTTCCCTCAATAGTTCTTTGGCTGGCAAGATCTCAAACTGTGACAGGTCCTTTGCTGTAGGTTGTGGGCAATGGAGCAGGTTTGCACTGAAAAGTATAGAAGGCTCAAAGATCACACCAGTAAAATGTAGTCCATTTTCAGAGGCTTCTGTAATGGACCAGTCACAATTTTGCTCTTTATCCCACAGTGTCCCTCCAGGGCATTTCTGATCGATAGGAAACATAGCTTCATGGACATAGGGATTTAAAGAAATCCCTACATTTCTGCTTACAAGTAACCTGAACTCCCACACTACATTGATATAATCTTTCTCCACTTGTTGCTAGCAAGTATTCTTTTTCTTTCTCTTTCTGATCTCTAGTCCTGATCTGTACCTTCGGACATACTTCTTCTCCAGATAGATATTCTTGTAATTGGCAGTGTTGTCCGGAGAGGAATCCGAGCTCAAGTCCTGGATGATTAGGCACTCTGCTTTCTTCCGCAGAAAATTTAGCAGATCTCCATAGCGGCAGTACTCTGTGATGACCAAGATTGGGCCTGAAAAAAAAAAAGGAAGTGGTGACCATCAAGAAGTGACTTCACTGCATCCTGTCTCTTCTGGAGAAGACTTGCATCCCTGGTGTGTGAGAACAAGGATGTCTGGGCATAGACTTGGTGTGAGCAACAACTTTGTTGTATATACTTTTCACCGGAAGACTAGAGATTTTGCTGGACTCTGCAACTTTACGGTTATATATGAGTCTCTGATAATAGCCCACTCTCATCCATTCCAGTTCTGTCCATGGAATAGGATGGCAGCTCTGCTAGGCCAAAGTCCCTTAATCAGCTGTAGGGAGGAGAGAAGCAGTGGAACAGCTGCAGGAAAGCATCTAAGGTATATTCCAAACCTACTCCTCCTTGTAACCAATGATGTTCTCCTTTGTACCTAGCGTGGGAGACTTATTGGGAAAGGACCTAGATTATGCCTTGGGGTCCCCTTGGTTTGACTGACTAAGGGAGACCACTATTTGTGCTTCAGACTGAGGGAAGCACCCCAAGTGCTTGCAGTGGGTCAAGTACCCTCAAGGACTACTAGGCCTGTGTTTCCCAGGGGCAAAGGGCCAAGATCAGTCCAGACCCTGGGTGGTGGCAGCATTGCCCCCAGGCATGTGGGTGTGCTCCAGGAAGGGGGTCAGCCGGATATGAGGAGCCCCCAGGGAGGCACTTGGAGCCTGGAAGGTGGTTGGGTGCAGTGAGGTGGGTGGCTCAATGCAGGAGCACCCTTACTGGCCTGCCACATGTGGTGGCAGTGATGGGATCTGACAACCTGCTGTCCTGCAGGCATTATTTGGGGAAGGGAATAGTCACTGAAAACCCTTGAGCAAACAATTTCTAATTTGGCATCAGGTCAACCGGACAGTGTAGCTAGGTAGGCTGGCCGATGAGTACGACCACATGACTGTTGCTGACTTGAAAAAGGCTATGTTTTAGAAAGCAAGAAGGGACCATTGTTGCTTCCCAGTTTGACATGTTTTTAAGAGGTTTTTAACATGCTGGTGCTCTCTTTGGTCATTGACCTCAGACTTCCTTTGAGGGAGAGGTACATCGCTGCCTACCTCCGCAGGTACATGCTCCCAGCAGGTTCACAATGTTCTCATGGTGGCCCAGATGACTCATGATCTTGAGCTCAGACATGAGCGCCTCCTGCTCATCTGTGTCGGCTGTGGCTGGAATGAAAGAGGAAAGGGTGGTGTGGGGGTGATGGGGGAGAGAAAGGGGTTAGAAAAAGGGAGCTTGAGGAAGGCAGTGGGAAGGGGGCCAGAGGTAAGATGAGAGAAAGCGTAAGTCGATGCAAATATGGGAAAGGAGGAGGATTGATGAATGCATCCCCTTTATCCATAACTGGTCACCACTACCTAGGGCAGCTATGGCTGCATGATGACCAGCAGCAGTTCTACCCATGGCGCCAGCCTGCAAAGCAGGTGTTATCTAGCCTATAATCTGCTAGAGGTGCAATTACTGTGTCCTCGATCCCAGCCCCCTGGGGCCATGAAGTTTCTTAGCCAGGCTCGCTCGGCAATCCGTTCTTGACTTACCCTTCAGCATCTTCACGGCCACTTTGAGGACAGAGTCTTCCTTCCCCAGCCCGAAAGCAGTGGCTTCGACCACTTTTCCAAAAGCCCCTGCTCCAAGGGTCTTTCCTGGAAAGGAACATCTGCTTAGAAGAACCCAAGTTTTGTGACGGCAACTTTCCGAAGCACTGGTTCTGGTGGACTCTCCAGCGGATGTGCCAATGGCAGAACCATGGCAAAACATAAACTGCACGAGCACTGGGAAATTCAGATGCGCTCTGCCCTTGTCTACGGGGGATTTCAGTGTGAGAGAAAAAGTTTTTTTTTGTTTTTTTTTAAGGAAGTGACAGTCCAGCTCTACAGGTCAGAAAGCAGCCTGGACAGCAGTGGTATTCTGGATCTCGCACAATGTTATGAGAATGGGCAGTATCCTATCACCCCAGCTCTGCATGAGAGAGGGCACGGAGAAGGGTTGTCTCATGTTGTGTGTAGATCTACATGCAAGAGGGAGAGGGGGCCTGCATGTAGGTGGTGTTTTATTACTCTAACCATTGTGTTTCTTTTAGATGCAAGGAGGGTGGGGTGCCAGCAGGAGCATCTCAGCTCTGCACATGAGCCAGTGTGGACCTGCATGTTGTCGCCAACTCAAGGCAAAGAAGCCATGAGGGTTTCTCACCAAACTGTAGGTTGTTTCTGGGGAACTCCCACTTCTGATTGTATGGCAGCTGGGTGGGGTCAATAAAGATGTAGTTATTCCCTTCGCAGGCTTCAATGATCTTCCACCGCACCTGGTATTTGGGTTTCTGTGAGGAAGAAAAATCTGATTACTCAGGTGCTTTCTTCTGCACAAGGTTCCCAATCCAAGGCTGCCCTTGCACAGGGGCTCTGTTGCAACCACACCCCCTTCCCCGTATGACAGAGTGGTCTCGCTATGTCATTCCATAGCTTTGGAGAAGGGACCTAGTTTTAGACCATCAAATGCTATTTGCTTCTGAGTATGGGCTACAAAGGGGTGGGAGAGGCTGAGAAGCAGGGTCGAGGCATTCTGACTAGTCACGAAGTCCAGTCCTTCCTCCCTTGCTTGGACGTGAAAAGCTCCAGCCACTGCTACCTACACATGGATGCTCCTGCTCAGCCCAGGGCCATGCAAACATCCAGGCCAGCCCTCCTGTTTTCTCTCTGAAGAGCAGCCAATGGAGTCTGTAGTCTCAAACTCCTTCTCTTTGTCCCCTGAAGCTATTGGGGCTATAGAGCTCGGACAGCTGTTACACCCTACACCTCTGTAGGGGATTTCATCTGGGCAGCAGACATCATATATAACAGCCACTTAACACTTGCTGTCTACCCTCCCTGCCCCGGCAGCTGTCTGTGTGCATCCTGCGCCCTTTTGCTGAGCACAGCCTAGCAAGTACATTGCCTCGGATTTGGTTCCTGTTACAGCAAAGAAGGAGAACTTAGGATTTCTCCTCTTTTCCCCAAATGCGCACCTGGCAGAGCCAGGGGGCCTAAAGCCTATGGGCAGCGGAAGCTGTCAGCTTCTTAGGCGTGCTGTAAAGGTCACGTCAGAAGGATTTGAAAAATCAGACAGAGGTGAGGAAAACAGGGAAAGAGGAAGTGAAACCATGAAACCATCGGTCATCAGGATGCTGCGTGCTGCGGGGGAAGGGGAGTGCGAGCCAGCTCCTCTGCCTGGGTCTCGTCTATCCTTTCAGGAAGGAAGAGGCAGATCCAAGCGGGCAATGATTCACTTCATCCCCGAAGCTCTGGCTGTGGAAACGCTTCCTACAGCTGGTGCTCTGGAGGAGCTACAGACACGCATGAATCACCCGTGTGGATGGGCTGCAGGCGTGAAAGGCTGGGCATGTCTTATGATGCTGATGCAAGCTAACTCCGGAGCTGGGAGCAAAGCCTTAAAGAAAACGTGTGTCCAAAACGTGTGTCCAGAAAAGTGGAGCATCTCAGGGCCCAGAAACCTGAACACTGGGGTAGACTCTACCTGCCGCAAAGTCATAGCCGGAGTGGGGGGTCACTTAATACCAGCCATGTAGCCAGGGAGAGTGCAGCTGTATTGTTTTCCTCCTGTGAATTGTCTAGAGCAGTGGGGCTGAGAGGCTAAGAAACCATAGGTGCTGGGCTCACTCACGTCCCTGTCGGCCTGTCTCCCTCAATAGCTGAAGCCTGTTCCTTACAAAGCAGAGCTGAGGAGCTGGTGCTTCTCGACCCGGGGCTGAGATCTCTCAGGGTGGAAGACGGCTTTTCTGCCTGAGCTGCTGATCCGTGCTTGGGGAGAGACGCCCCTCTTTGTCCGCTCAAATAGACAAGAAGCAGGAGTCTGGGGCTCAGGGCAGCACTCCTCGCTTGCAGTGGGGTGGACTAGGGAGTGGGGAGTCCCTTTTCCCCTGTGCAAGGAGCAGCAAGGGCTGGTTTAACCTTAGGGTGCTTTCACAGAGCAACAGGGAGGTCTTGCTGCTTTCCCATGTGACGCTGGGGCACAGTCTGCCTGGAGGCTGCTGAGTGTTCGTGTCCTCTGCAGCCTGTTTTGCCTCACTGGTTATTTTTTTTGTTCCCTTGTGAGAAAAGGGAGGCCAGGCTTGCAGGACGCTGGCTGAAAAGATCTGCACGTTTCTGCTGATCCTTGCAAAAAAGAGCTGACTCTGAAATATGTGGGCGAGCACCTTGGCCGAGCACTTGGAGGAAAAGCCTGCATAGTACTGGGACCGCGCGGTACCAGGGAGAAATGGGGGGTTAGTTATGGCTGTGGGGTCCAGTATTTGCTGATGGAGAAGGTCGTGGTGGGCAGAAAGCATGGGCATGAGGACTCATGGGCTCCAGATCGGCCCATGCAGGAGGGGCGGCTCAGCCGTCCACCATGTAAGTGTGGAAACTGCTTTCTGCTGGACTCATACACACCCTTGCCCTCAGCTGGCATGACCCCTAGCATTAGCCAAGTGCAGGGATTCAGGTTCACAAAGCTAGTGGCATGAAATAAGCTAGCCCCTTCCCTGGCCAAGGGGCACTTCCAGATCTCCCTTGCCAAGCCAGCAGGGCTGCCCAGACCCAAGAGCTGCGGTCGTGGGACCAGCCTCGCTCCCCGCTGAAAGCCGAAGGTGTTCAGTGAGGTACAGGCTTGCTGCACCCCCACAGGGCCCATGTTGGCCGCACTGCACAACAGTCGCAAACCCCTGCACGCAGGCCTCTGCCTGCTGCACACCCCTCTCCCTCGGGGACTCAGTCTGACCTGCTTGTATTTGTACAGGAGGAAGAGGAGGAGCAGGAGCAGCAGGACGGATATTCCCACGCAGCTGTACAAGGTGGGGTTGAAGAGCTTGTTGGGGGCCATCCACACTTCCCCTGGAGGAACATGAGGGAAAGGGGGAAACTCAGACATGCAAATGCTTGTTTCACTAAGCCATTGCCCCCATAGTGCCCTACCCGGCCCCCCACCCCCAGTCACACAGCTGCAGCCCCAGAGCTGACTGTGCTGCCCTGGGAGTCGGGAAGGAGGTAGGTAGAAAATCAGACCTGCAAAGATTCAGCCTGGTTGTCAAGTGCAGGGACCTATGTTCAGTTTTGCATTCACTGGTTTTAGTAAGAATGTGCCTGAGGATTGAGGAATCGGATCTTGTGGTAGAGGGGATTTTTTTTTTTTTTTTTAATTAGACCAACTAGATTATTACAAAAATATTTCTTTAATCGCAAGCTTCCAATTCTGATTTTTGCAAAAAAAAATTGCAATTAAAGAAGCTTGCAATTAAATAATTTTTTTTGTTGCAAAAATCTAGTTGGTTTAATAAGAGAGATCACCTCTACCACAACTTGATTCCTTTTGCCTCTAGACTAGTATGGCTACAACCTGAAGACCTGAGGCTTGAGACCTTTTGAGTAAAGGGGCTCCAGGATGTGCCTGGAGATGCTAATAACTGAGGAAAGCTTTTTATTGGGGGAAGGCTCTTTATTGACCCCACCTTCCCGGTTCAATCAGCTGTTAGCCAAAAGCACCAAAAAGCCCTGCTAAAGCCCAGGAGCTATACAGACGCTGGGCAAGCCAGGTCCAATTCACATGCTTCCTCTTTTGGCCATGTGTTGGGCTTGGCATGAATGTGTGCCAAGCTGGAGGTCAAGTGCTATTTTTTCCCCCCTGCCACATCTGTAAGCAGATAGCTTCATTGGTGAGTGGCAGGGCAGTGATGAATAATGTCACTGCCCACATGGTCCTCTGAGGTGGCTGGGTGATGTGGACCCTGCCTTCGCTAAGGCACAGCTCCTGCAGAATTGTCCTCAGTTCCTGGCATGGGCAGGGATGGAGCAGGTGGAGAAATGAGGCATAGCCTCACAATGGGCACTGGCAGGATTGGGGTGGGAAAGGGGCTGCAGGTTTGACATGCAGGGCACCAGCAGGGCTTGGAGAGGTGTGGGGGCTCTGGGTTGGGAGTGAGGGGCACTGGCAGGGCTGGAGGGCTAAGACTTGGGAGTGAGAGCACCAGCATATCGGGGCTGCTCAATGCCACAAAGCAGCGGAGGGGACGGCCACAGCTGGACCAGTGTCCTGGTGAGCAAAGGGGGCAGGAGGAGCTCTGTTTTCCACGATAAAAAAATTAAAATGCCAGAATTTATAGGTATTTAGAATTTATTTTATTACAGTGATAGAAGCACTGATAGGCTTTCAAATTGCTTTCAAATTGTAAATATATCAATAAAACACAGCATTCAACTGATTGATATATTTATATATATATATAGTGGCGTTTCATTTTAATCGTGGAAAAGTGTGGATTTGGGGGTTTTTAATCAAAGAATTTACAAACTTTTATCAGCGAATTTGTGATTTTTAAGCAGAGAAAACCAGAATCCCTCATCTCACTTGTAATGTAAGGGTGGAAGGTCTCAGAGGCATTCCCCTCTTCATTGATGGCCACACAGCAAAAGGTAAGGTTGGCGTTCATCTTGGGGACTGCAAGGATGCTCTCAACTTGCACAGTTTTGAAAAGCGTCTTATCCAGGACCTGTGGTTTGGTGTCGTTCAGAATCAAGGTGCAGTTTGGGTTGTATCTGCAGGAAAGGAGGAGACAAAAGCACGTCTCTGAAGCAGCCAGACTAGGCCATGGAGATCACTGCTCCATCGCTCCTGCAGGCAAGGTGAGTGCTAATGGTGAAAGCAGACCCCAGGGACTGGAGTCCCGCTACAGCAGGGGGTCAGACTCGATGATCTGCTAAGGTCCCTTCTGACCCCAACATCTATGAAACTTGTTGCTCTTGTCCCATCTCCAGGGGACGCTCACTTCCTTCCTCAACAAAGATTCTTCCATTTCCTTTAATAGACAGAAATGACCCTAAACCTAAAATGTAGCTGTTCAGATGAAGCTGTGCTCAGCAAGGCCCTGTTGATGTAAAGCCCCTTTCCCCATTGTGCAAACCAAACCAAACCCACCCCCCAGTTGCTCCACGAGCTTGGTTCTGCTGACACCATCCCTCCCCAGCAGCTCAGCTAGTGGGATACGTCTGCTCCCTCCTGAGCAGGGGCCGTTTTGGAACGGTGCTGTGTTCACCAGGTCTCATCCAGCACAGCTTTGTACAATGCACATGCACTACACTTTGCTGTCCAGAGCTGGTCTAAATCACCTTCTGGTGCTGGAGAGGCACCTTGCTCACTGGCGCCTACTGGAAACGACGGAGGAGCCGCTGTAGTCGGCAGCAGGAGACTCTGCATTGCTGTCATGCTGGGCATAGCTCTGGGGTGCCGTTGGCAATGACAAGCTCTGGCACCAGTGCTCTGCGGTGTGGGACCCCTCTCCCCACTCTCGCTCACCTCTCAGTGTGCTTGTAGCACTGATACCACTCGACGTGAGGAGCAGGGTAGCCGTCGGCCAGGCAGCGAAGGGTCTTGGAGTTGTTGGTTGGCACAATGTTCATCCGAGGCGGGGCTGGATGGGGACACAAAGGGATGTCTGGTTTTGTCCTCACCTGAACAAAGCTCTAGTCCTACTGGCTTTGAGGGAAGTGGGCTGCTGGCTCCACCCTCCCCCTTGGGGTCTTTGGGATCCAGCTTCCCCCCTGTACATCTTGGCTACCTCCCTGGAGCAGGAGTTCCAGCTCCACGGGCCTTTTTGCTCTTGGGGACAATTGCTGGCACCCACAGGAATATGGCCATGTGGGCACTCCCCATTGCTCAGTTGTAACGGCTTCCAGGTGTTATTGGCCTGGACCCAGGCTGCTTTGGGCAAACTGGATCGTTATAACAATAGCCGCCTGCCTGCAGCTCTTCTGCAGGCTTGTCCCTTGCTGGCTGGAGGACCTGGGTCTCCTTTCGCCCTCCAGCTCTCCCCAGTTCCTGTGCATCGCTGTGCAGACCCCATGCAATGGGCACTCACACTTCAGGAACAGGCTGAAGGTCACGGATGCGGTGTCCTCGCTGTTTGCAGCGTAGAAGGTGTAGAGGCCGCTTTCCACCCTCTGTAGGCGGCTCAGGACGAGCGTGTTGTTGTACCTGCCCCAGGAGAGAGCAGACATCGAGGTGGAATTACAGGTGTGGAAACAACCAGGCATGTGGGGTGCTCTACAGTGCAATGCACTTGCTAAGTGGCTCAGTTGCTGCCTGTGAATCCCCAGCAGCCACTGGGATCCTGGTACCAGTCCATCTCCAACCCTGTGAGCAGACAGCGATGGCCTCCAGTGCCAACCAAGGAGAATTGGGCACCGAGCTTTTGCCAAGCCCCTCCTTGGAGGGGACACGGCGAGGTGGTGTGGGGCAGGAGGGCAGCGCTGCTTTCTGTTCTGTTTGGAAAGAGCTACGGGATCTTTGCATTGCAGCCAGCCTCATCTGGAGAGAGACCAAGGAGATCTACTCCAGTCCCTTCTCCCACTCCCGTCAGAGAAAACGCTGTGATGGAAGAGCGCAGGCTGCGGGGAGCTGACACACAGTGACCTCTTCAGAGGGACAGCTCGGAAGCTGGGGAGAGTTTAAGACCAGAGTCCTCAACTGGGAAAGGCCCAGGACTGGCCTGACAGACCGAGAAGTATTATTTCCCCATGGTGGCTCCCCCCTCCCTCAAAGCCTGTTCTGTTCACTCCATGTCCCTAACCCCAAGCCCAGCCTGTAGAGCCTGGACCCGAGCGGCAGTCTGACCAACTACCCTTTTGGTAGCTTTGCACTTCTGTTCCTCCTCTGGGTTACTTCTGGTGTCTGAGAAATGAAAGAGGAATTGCCAGCTCCTTCCAGCTAGTAGGACGTATCTCTGAGCATCCTGTTGTGGCTCAGCTTGACTTGAGGCTTTGTGGGGCCCTGGGTGAAGTGATAAGTGTGCAGTCCTAGCTACCCTTTTTCCCCCCAACCACTTGACCAACTCCTAGTGCCTGGGCCATGTCTGTCCGGCCTCAGATCCTCCTCCAGCAGCTGCAATCACCCTCCAACCGGGGTGTGAGGCTCCGGGGTGCAAAATTCAAGCAGCAGGGGCTGGTGAGGGCAGTCATGCCACTGGCCCCAGGGTCAACTAAACCCGCGATGGAGGAGCGAGGGGGTTTCTAGGGCTAGTGGACTGTGTGTGTCTGTGGTGCCAGATCCTTAATAAAGCAGCATCTGTTATACAGTCTTGAAGCTCCCAGGCTCCTGCTACATCAAACACAAGTGTGATGAAGACATGGCACCATCTGACCTGCTGGTACCCAACGAGCCCCCTTGTGCTCTTTGCCCCAAAACAGCATAAATTTTAGCTCTGGTGGCAGCCACTCATGAGAGTGACGGGGGCTCACGCTGTGACGCCTCTCAAAAATTAGGCTGCTAGGTTGGCTCAGGGGTGGGGACGCTTTCCTTGACTACCTGTGCCTTTTCCTTCCTCGCTCACTCGGATTTTTTGTTGCCGGTTGACATGGGGGAGGCCAGACCAAATGTTTCCCCTCCCTTCGCTCTACCCACCGGTGGCCCATAGAAGTAGTCTGCTGTAGGGATGCCAGTCTGGAAGGGGAAGGGTTCCTCTGGCAGTGTTGGAAATATGCCCAGGAGAGAGGGGACACCATACCGGTTGTTGCCAGTAGCCATCTGGTTTTCAAGCTTGGAGTTCTCAATGTCCTCTGAAGGGTTGTGATGCCTCCAGCCCCAGTCATGAAGGGGAGGGTAAGCCTCAATCTGGACCTGCAGTTGCAAGCTCCCTCCCAGTGCTACCTTCTGGGTGGCGTTCTGCACAGGAGACAGATGCACGTAGCCTCTCTCTGCAGGACCAAAAGAGCAAAGATGGTCAGCAGGGGTGGCCATCCCCATCCAGGAGAGTGGTGCATGGCTCCAGCGCCCTCAAAGGAGTCCACTGCACTTACTCCAGAGCAGATTTAAGGGGGAAGAAAGAACATTTACTGATCTCTGTTGCTGGCACGATCCATTTTGGTCAAACCTGGCATTGGGCAAGCAGGGTGCCCTTCCCTGATGGGTGGCCAATGGGTTTATATAGTTTTAAAGCCAGGGAAAAGACAGTGGCACCTGCCCATTGTCCCTTGAGACATGTAAGCTTTAGTTCACCTCATCCCTGCAGACTACTGGGACTGAAATCAGCCCCTCGTTGGGCAGAGCTGATCCCGGTGCCTCCGATGGCAAAACAACACTGGAATGTGATGCAGTAGATGCCAGCAAGGATCACGTCTGTGTGATCACGAAACAGGCACGTTGTTTTTGGCCCCTTTAGAAATTGCTCACCTACGACTTTGAGCACAGTTGACAAGCTCCTGGATCCACCTGAATTGTTAGCTATGCAAGTGTATCTTCCGCTATCTCCCATTGTCACTGCAGCAATGGTCAGGGTGACGTTAATGATGTAATCCTTCTTTACATAGTCAGTGCTTTTGGTGATTGTGGCCTGCAATCAAAGCAAAGGTCCGTTAGAGCAATCTGTTTGGAAAGGGAAAAGCCAAGACTTTTAATGACTGGGCCCATCGCCTTGTTTCCCCCACATCGCTCTGCTTTGCTCTGGGTAGCTTAAGCACACACGAGTACAAACAAGTATTTTTAATTTGGATGTTCAGTACTGGTACTGTACAGTATGGACAGGCATGCACCTTTATTTCCATTAGTGCCAGCCCTGCTTCTAAGCCATATGTGTGTTGCTTCATCTGAAAACAGAGTAATATTTAGTATATCAATGCCATCTCTTAATTTAAGCTGCTGTCCGCTCTCATTGGGATACGCCAGTCCAATGTGGGTTTTTACGGTGCGCTTCCAGACATGCCCTTAGGCAGCACTTTGGCATGATAAGGTAGGGATATGAAGAAATCCCTGAGGTAGCTGGGATGTGGGGGACTTGGCACTGCATTAAGTGCTTTATGTCAATGCCCTAGAGCAGAGGTACTCAACCCATGAGGCCCCCAGTGGGTGAGGTGGCTTGGGGCCCCCAGACCTCTGGGGCCTGATCCTGGGGTGTGGGGTCTGATTTGGCCTGTGGACCAGCTCTGTGCCCCTATTCTGGACTGTGGGGCCAAACGTTGAGCACTGATGCTCTAGCAGCTCTAAAGAAAAGTCTTCCCCCTCTTCCCTTTCGCTAGGGAGCTTGTGTGCGTGCATGTGTTGAGCACATTTGTTGGCGTGTAGGCCTGGCATTGACATTTCTTGGGGGAAAGCCATCTGGGAGATGCCAGTTCAGTTTCCCTCAGAAGATGTCAAGGTTCATGCTTGGTGAACCCCAATAAACAACATCCAATTTATTTTTCAGTGCTGCAAGATGCCAAGAAAAAGACCTATGTTTGACTCTGGGCTAATCGTCGCTGCGCCAAAGAAGAAGGGAAAGAATGGGCGGCTGTGCTCAAATCTCCACGGCTGGTGGGCAATGCCTAGTCTCAGCCTGGGCTTCGGTCCTTTGCTGCAGTCACTTCCATCCATCTGGTGCATGCCTGAGTTGAGCACCCCCATTGCCACCTTCTCCAGAGATGCACCCTGCCGTAGAGCCGGGAGCGCTACTGTGACTTACGTTCTCAGCCGGATGCTTCCACGTGATGTCGTACTTGTGGGAAGGAGCCTTTACTTGGCAGGTGACCCAGAAAAGCTCACCCTGGATTCGCACGTGGTCTTTTGTCTCCATGGTGACCGAGACGGGCATCTCCACTGCTGAGCAAAGGCAAATGCATGTCCAGGTGAGTTGTGCAAGGGTGCTAAGGTCTTTGCTTCCTGGGGGAGTTTCCAAGGGCTTGCTGACTTCTTCCTACCATCAGCTCTCCTCACCAACCCTGATCATTCCTCTCCCTCTGGAGTCACCATCTCATCTACTGCTGCCATTTCTACACCCCCATCACTGCCCCTGCCCGGCAGCTCAGCAGGTTCAAAGGGAAGGGGAGGCCTGTCTTGGATGGGTCCCCATTTAAGAGGCATAGTGCAAAGATCTCGGGCATGCGAGCTCCCAGAATGAAGAGCAGTGTCTCAAATGCACCTACAAGTACCCAAAACCTTGCTTAAAAATTGTTCTCCAACTATTTAAGTTGGTCTAATAAAAGGTATCAGACTCACCTGAAGAACCTTGTCTGCCTGTGTCCTTAGACCAACACGGCTGCAACCTACACCCCTGCCTAGAAGTACCAGAGCACCAAGGAGGCAGGAGGGCAGGGTCCAAGGGTATGGTCAGTGCTAGTGGGATCCTGCTGACTGAACCTATTCTTCATGGTGATGTTGTATGTGGCCCTCCCAGTACTGCGCAGGCCGCTAAGGAAAGTTTTCCATTAGGCTGTGGAAGAGTTTTCAAAGGGACAATTTAAGTCTACCCAGGACACAGCCCTAGGGGACAACGATGCCTTGGTTGGGAGGCAGGCTTAGGGCGAGGGGTAGGTGACCAACTTTAGTGGGAACTGGGCACGTAACTTGAAAATTCCTGTCTCGGGGACCCCGTTGGTCTTTCCCATCCTTAACCTCGCTGGTCCTTCCTTCCTCAGGAGAATTCCCCCCACCAGTGCTACCACTGGAAGAGCAGCCAGAAACCTAACCCTTCACCTTCAGAAACAAGCAGTCTGATCTTTGTTGACTTCTTTGCTTCTCCGTTGATCAGGACCTGGCATCTGTAGTAACCTTTCTGAGCCTGCTGGACTCTGTATATCGTTACTCCATCCTGAGCACTGAAAGAAAACTCTGTCCCTGGTAGGATGGGGGAATGGTCGTTCATTACTAGAGTAACGTTGGATCCATAGGCTGGGTTGGTGATCAGACAGGGGAGCTGGGCGTCACTGCCTTCCTTTACTTGGACTCTGACGGTGCTGACGTACCACATGTTCATGGGATCTGTTGAGGGGATAAGACAGACCAGACGGTGAAGTTGAGCACGGTCGGTGCGGAGGGGTGATAGGTCCAGCTCCCGTCTATCTGCCCTGCATGGCTGCCTAGTTTTCAGCTGGTGTCAGGCAGTCCTGACCCCACTGATAGCCCCACGGCTCATTAAGACAATTGCCAAGGCAGATCCAGGCCATGACATTTAAATAGTTGAGATGGGGTTGTGTGAGTGGCAGTTAGCCCTTAACAAGTGGTTATATCAACAAAAAACCTGAGCTGGAAGAATCAATCTGACCGGCTAACGAGGAGCTGGAGATGCCCGATTGCAAGGTCCCCCTGAAAGGCAGAGGCAAAAATGTGCTATCGGACCGTTTTGTAGGCCCGGCATGGGCCGGGTGTAGGAGCCCGCGGCTCTGGGTGCAACCTGGCTTTCCATATGTACCGCAGAGCTCGCACAGATGTAAAGGTTCAGGTGCAAGTTATGGGTTGGCTACACAGGGACAGGTCTTCTGTTAGCAGTTAAGGTGGGAACTTAGAGGGAATAGAGTTACGCCTGGTATGGACCTGGCAGACGCACCTATTCCGGGCCTTTTGGGTTATCTTACGTTGCTTGGGACTTGGTTTAACCTGAGGAAAAGCTATTTGAATAGTGAATACTCCTACCTATTTCTTCTAGGGACTTTTCATCCTTATACCTTAAAGTGCTTAAAAAAAAAAGGAGGGGTGGGAGATGTTGCATCATTAACTTCATTTTACAGGCGGGAACACAGAGGCCCAGGGATGTGAAGCAACTGGAATAAATGACCCAGGCATCCTGACTTTTACTCCGGTGCCACCCACTGAGCACACTGCCTCCATGAGGGGTTTTATTGGCATAAACTGAAAACAGTCCTATATCATCAACAGGGCAGGATCTGGTATAGTTACCTCTCACAAAGAGATGCACAGAGGCTCTCCCACGGTTGCTGCTGTTGGTGTAGGCACACTGGTAGGTGCCCGTGTCCTTGTAGGTAGCACTGGCGATAGTAAGTGTGCTGTTAGTGCCCATGGTGCGCACAACTTTGTCTTTCAATTTGGTGACCCATTCTACTCTGGAGTCCCCATAGCAAAGGAAGTTCACCGGGTCTCTGCTGTTCACTGTCACAGTGGGGACGTTAGGTTCAATGGTTGGAGATGCTGAACCTGCAAGCAAAGAAGGAGAGGGTGGGTGAGCAACCCAGGTGGGAATTTCCATGGCTGAGCACAGCTTTGTAGCAAGGGCTCAAGGAAACATCGCACGTTGGGCCAGTTTGCTCCTTGTACACATGCAGTAAAGACCCTTTCCCTTGCTGGCACTTACCAAGGGGCATGGCCTTCCAGCTTTTCTGATGGAAGGAGTTGGGTCCAGAGAAGAAACTGATGTCAGAGCCCTCAAACACTCAGGTGGTGAAGTCTAGTCATCCAGATTTAATTAATTAACATAGGGAGTATGAAGAAGGCACCGGGTAATGTGGGGCCCATGTAGGATACCCTTGGCAATCTGGTAGTTGCACCAGAGGAAAGGCAGAACTTTTAAACAATTTCTTTGCCTCCATTTTTTTGTGTAGGGACCAGGACGCCCCCACTGAGATTCAGGATGGACTCAGGAGACACTCTGCCAAGCCCAGGGTCAGGTAGGACCAAGTTAGGGAACTTCTGGAGGGGCTGGATGTGTTTAAATCAGCAGGTCCAGGTGCTCTCGACCCCAGGATGCTGAAGGAATTGGCAGGGGTCATCGCAGGGCTCCTGGCATGGCTGTATGAGCGCTTATGGTGCTCTGGCCAGGTGCCAGATGACTGGAAGAAGGCCAATGTGGTCCCCATTTTCAAAAACAGGGAGGAGGGAGGACTCAGGCAACTACAGGCCCATCAGTCTTACTTCAGTCCTGGAGAAAATGATCCAAAAGCACATCTGGGAAGGACCAGTGGGTGGGGAGGGGTGATGCTCAGGGGCAACCCGCCTGGGTAGATTAGGGGCAGGTCCTGTCAGACCAACCTGGTGGCCTTCTATGATCATGGGACGCAGGCATCATGGTGGACGTAGTCTTTCTGGACTTCAGGAAGGCCTTCGACACTGTCTCCCACCCCATTCTCATTAAAAAGCTAGATGACTGTGGCACTGATGCCTACACAGTCAGATGGGTGGCAAATTGGCTGGAGGGCTGCACCCAGAGCGTGGTGGTGGATGGGTCATATTCGACCTGGAGGGATGTGGGTAGTGGGGTCCCCCAGGGCTCGGTCCTCGGATCCGCATTGTTCAACATCTTCATCAGCGACTTGGATGAGGGGGTAAATAGCACCCTGTTCAAATTTGCTGACACCAAGATTTGGGGCAAGGTGGGCACACTAGAAGGGA
>NW_017729000.1:6062205-6088999 GCF_001723915.1 Gavialis gangeticus | reverse complement strand
TCAGGAGGGATGTGGACACCATGGAGAGGGTCCAGAGGAGGCCACTCGCATGATCAGGGGGCAGCAGGGCAGGCCCTACGAGGAGAGGCGATGGGACCTGAACCTGTTCAGCCTCCACAAGAGAAGGCCGAGGGGGGATCTAGTGGCCTGTTACAAACTAGTCAGAGGGGACCAGCAGGCATTGGGGGAGCCCTGTTCCCTCAAGCACGGCCAGGAGTGACTAGGAATAACGGTCACAAGCTGCCAGAGGGGAGATTCAGACTAGACATCCGAAGGCGCTACTTCACGGTCAGGGCGGCTAGGAGCTGGAACCAACTTCCATGCGAAGTGGTGCTGGCTCCTACCCTGGGGGTCTTTAAGAGGAGGCTGGATAATTACCTAGCTGGGGTCATATGAGCCCAGTATTCACTCCTGCCCAGGGCAGGGAGTTGGACTTGAAGATCTACTTAGGTCCCTTCCGACCCTACTTCTATGAAACTATGAATCTCGGCTGTTGGGGGACTTTGCAGTCCCTCAGCGGCTGTTCTCTCCTGCCGGTTTCTGCATCCAGCACATATTTCTCTTCTCCCGGCTTCCGATTTTGCCATCCCCAACTTGCTAAATAGCCTTTTTGCCCTGGGCCAGGCTTTGGGGTTGAACTGTAGGCATCCTCTTTGCCTGTCAGCTTTTCTGGGGAACTGGTGTTTCCTTCTCCAGAACAAAGGGGAACCTGGACCCAGCTCCAGCCCTCTGCTCATAGAGAAACCTGTGTCAGCGAGTTTTTTAGTCATGGCCTAAATTTAGGGTGAGGGGAAGTGAGAAATGAATCAGTGTCCCAGGCCTGGGGAAGGAGAGCTCTCGCTGCCCGATGCCAGGCCTTCGAGGGGACCGGAAACACATTGCGAAGGGCTAGCTGTGCTCCCAGGGGCTCGGCAGCCCCTGGCCCCTTTCCTCTGGCTACTCCACTTCTCCTTTTCTACCCCATTGTTTTTCCATCTTAAAGGGACCTGAGCATATGTTAGGATATGGTAACATCTCCCCCTGCTTCTGGTTTCCTAACCTCCACTCTCTTATTGATTTGAGTTCATGGCATTCAATAGACCCAGTCCTGATTTCTCCCAGGGAGAGAGAAAATGTTTCTTGCTGCAGCCAGACAGGAGCCATGAAACCTGAGGAAGGATGTGCTTCCAAGCTGCAGAGAAGAGGGACACCGTAATAGCTGTAGGGTGGGAGAGACGGAGATGGGAGAGGGGGGATCTGGGCCAAAATGCCGGTCCAGCCCCGCGCACGTTTCCTGCAAGGGCAAGGGGACAGCACTGTGAATGCTAAATCCATGTGGTACTGAATCTTTCCAGGGGGAGGAGAAGAGTGAGGGAGGGCTTTTAGAGAGCATCTTAAAGCCTTTCATGGTGAGGCCCCTGTCCCATCGCTCCAAGGCTTTTGTTGACTGGACCCCATCACCAACGTCCTGAAAAAGGGTCAAGTCTACCCAAGTGACAATGGCACCGGAGCCTATTCTGGCAGTGGCCCTTGTGCGCACGCAGGTAGACTAGCTGGACTGTGCTTTTTCTTTCACAGCTGCCTTCTCGCGAGGGTTGCAGTGCTCATGGGGCTGCTTTGCTGTTGTAAGTCTAGTCCGTGCGAAGAGCGCTTTGCTGGCTTTGCGTGCAGAGATAGCTGTCCTGGCAATGCTCTCCCCATGGAGGCATTGCTGACCAGTAAGCAGGCTGCCGCAGGGTTGAGATGAAGGCCTGGGGGATGTGGAAATATTAGATGCATTGTTCCTTTTGAGGGTTGGTTGTTTTTTTTTTTTTTTACCATTGTTGTTGTTGTTTTTTTTTTTTTTCTTGTCATGGAAAGAGGAACCACTTCTCTCCTTTCCCGGTTGGGGAACATCCATCCCAGAATCCTTCATAAGCCACTTTTTCCAGCTCTCTGCAGTACAAGGTTTTTCCTCTCCCTTATACAGAAATGAGTCCGAGAGCAGCGGTTCCCAACCTTTTTTATACTGCCAACTTGCATGGGAGTGGGATGGGGCGTACGGAGCCGGCTGCCTCCCTCCCGGGGCTGCCCCGCTGCCCGACTTTAACCCTGCACATGACTGCCGGTGGTGGAAGCCGCTCGCCCGGGCAGATAGATGGGGGTCTAAGCAGGGTGCTCGTCCTGGTCCTGGTGGTTGGGAACCTCTGTTTTAGAGGAATGTATTAAGGGGGGAGACGTTTTGCTCACATACTAATTTCTTGTCCATCCTTGCCCTCCGTGCCACCTCGCTAGGGGCTGTGGTTTGCTTGGCAGACTCTTCCGACTGGCCGCCAGTCTTGACATCCGCAGCTTTGGCTTGGCTTGGCCAGAGCACCTTGTTCTCATGCGCTTCTGAAAGGAGGCACATGAAAGGGGTGCGAGGGACACCACGTGGCTATCGCCGAGAGGTGTGTGGAGGTGTGTGGTGGAAGGACTCGGTGCCCCTTGCTTGGCGGAGAGCCCGTGGATGTTGTTTCACAGACCCGTGGACTCCAGGCCGGGTTGTTATGATTCATCAGCTGGCTGCAGAGCGATCGCCCAGTGCCTCATGCATCCAGCCCGTCTCTTGTGATGGGGTGACGTTGCTCCTGTCATCCAGCCAAGCGCGGTATGAAGAGTCCAAGTGATGGCTCGCTCACTGCACGTGTGCAATGCAGCAGCAGTGCTGAGTGGCTTCCCTGCCTGGGCAGTGGTAGCACTGGAGCCCACCTGGGCGTGAGATGAGGGGCTAAGGGGCACGGCAGGGCAGCAGATCAGCCCATCCCACCTCCTCGGAAACGTGCAAGGACTTTTCCTTCTTCCTTGGGCTCCTGCTGACATGAGTGAGACCCAGCGCAGGGCTCGAGAACATCTCCCACACCATCCCCACCAGCTTCCTCAGCACTGTCAGTAAGTGCCGGCCATTGGCTTCCCCACACCAGCATTGTGTAACTGTGACCTCCAGTTACAGCATGAGGCCCTTTTCCCTTCTTCCAGCCCAGCCACAACTGTCAGCTGTGCTCTTCCTCAGCTGTGTCCCCCTGGGGCTCCTAACTTGGGGATGGATGTGGGGCCTGTCGGTGCCCTGGGGGGGGACATTCCCAAGCGCGCACCTCCATGCATACACCAAACCCAGAAATAAGCTTTACACTGGGGTGTCCCCCTCCAGCCTTCCAAGGGACGACCCAGCCTGGCCTTGCTGGCGTGTCACCAGGCTCAGAGCTTGTGAGCAGGAATGGGAAAGCCACGGACGCGGGGTGGACACTGGACAGGCTCACGGGTGGTTATGGCTTAAGCCAGTTGCTGGATGTCTTGGGTGGAGATCCTCAGGGGGACCTGGCACGGCTCTGCGGTCCCTGCTCTCGAGTTCCTGGGAACTGTCGGCTTTGCAGGAGGGGCCAGGCTCGTGGGGCAGGGTGTGGGGAGAGTTACAGGTCTCATCAGAGGCTCCTCAATCCAGCTCAGTGTGGAGCTGCCTAAGCTGCCAAGGCTTAAGTGCCAGCGTGACTGCCCTGGCTTGAGAGAGGTGCCTTTTTCCAAGCCAGACGGGGCTCTCCGTGTGCTGGGGACCTTCAGATGTGAGCAGCTGGGTGCCAGGTCAGCCTGGTCTCTCCGCAGAGATTTAACAAAGGCTTGTCTGAGGTGGCTAGGTTTCTCTTGTGGGATCTGGGCTCCAACTTTGCCTTTGCCCTGTTAGAAGCAGGGCTTTGAATCCACCTTTTTCACTGCTGGCAAGTGCTCTCAGGGGTGCGGGTGCCTTCGATGCAAGCTGCTCCACTTTGCATAAGTAACAGGATATTTTATACGTGAGGCCAGAGAGGGAGGCTGACAGGCTCCAGAGCTCAGTGCCAGGGGTTGGAAGCACTGCTGTCCCCAATACCATTCAGTGCCCGGCTCCAGGTCCGGCAGGGCAGCCAGGAAGCCAGGCTTACCATGCTTCAGGGCACTCGTTCGCTGCCAGGGCGTGCTCGCCTTTCCCCACTTTGTGTGCCAACTGCACAGGGCTGGGGCAGGCTCAGAGCATGCCTGCAGGATCGGGTCCTGGCAGCTACTTAGATGGGGAGTGGTTGGATGTGAGCGGGGCCCCGAGCCAGTCCTGCACGGTGGGAAGCCTCCGTGGTCAGGTAGGGGCTGCGGTGTTGGGAAGCAGCTGGGCTGTGGCTTTGCATCAGCCTCCCAGGCAGACCACTCTAACCGCTGGCAGTTGTCAGAAGCAAGGCTGGTGGCATCCGCCAGACAAGAGCCACCTCCGGGATAGTCAGATCTGTACAGACAACCCCCAAGGAAGTTTACTTTGCACGCCAGGCAGCTCCAGTGGCTTCCAGCATCAAGAGCGACCTTCCATGGGCGTCCTTAGAGAAGCGTAGAGCCCCTGCCACGTCCCACACTGCCCAGCCAACATCTCCGTGCGGGCCTGAGGCTTCAGCTGGGACCTCCTTAAGGTGGGCACAAACCTTTGGAAATGCATCCCACCATAGGAGACGGGAAATGCTCCAAGCCAGATCTTAAAATATCTGATTCCCACATGCTTATGGGCATGTCAAGCTTGAGGAGGAGCCCACCAATGATTTGGGCATCCTGCTCCTGCCGGGAGAGGAAAACCCTGTGTGGGGACAGAGGGCTCTGTGGTGAAGGCGAGCCCAGCGAGTGCTGAGAAGAGCCCGGTTCACCAAAGAGTCAGGAAACGGACTCATCAATCCAGACAGCAAGCGCCACGCAAGCCCTTGCAGACCTCCTTCACCCACACCGCGGGCTGTGAGATTTTCAGGAAACTCAGATAAGGACTCAGCTGCTGAAGACCAGGAGCAGCAGTGCTCACAGGCAGTTTGACCCTGTAGCGGCACCCGCATCTCCTCCTACAGGTGAGGGTGCATAGGAAGGAGCTGTTGCTGCCTCTCCCTGAGTCTCACAACTTCAAGCTCACAACCAATTTGGGTGGCCAAGGATGAAGTTTAGAGAAACCCCTGCCTGATGCAACCCCTGATGCTTCCTGGAGGATGCAGCTTGTTACCCAGCCCTCCCAAGGACAGTTTGTCTCTGCTCGCCCAGCGCGGCTTGCACTTCACTGCACAGCAGGTGTCCAAGCATCAATACCAGCATTGACAGGATGAGCCCAGGGCTCGGCCAAGAGCTGTGGCACAGTTCAACCAAGTTTCAGCCCTTAAAAGGACAGAGGGGCTAGGGGTATAAAGTCATTTGGGTACCGACGGATGGAGACATGTAACCTGCTTAGTCATCTTGCTAATTTTAGTAGGTCGCGAGCAACTATTGGAAGTTGCTAGACCTCGGACATCTCGCGTGCTAAACGTGTGTGTCGGTTCTCCCAGGTGCTGAGTTACCTTTCAAGTCAGGAAGGGGTGTCTTAAATTGTCTTGGAGCTTCTGGCATCTCCTGGAGCCTGCCCCTTTCCTGGTGCCCAGCATTGCAAGCACGGGCCCATGGGCCTGTCGACACTGCCATGTGCAGGTATTGCAAACTGCCCTGTGCTGACTGCCTGCACATGGCAGCTGCTTCGACTGAAGTGGTCATCCCTTGCAACAACAGGCTTCTCCCACCCTGACCCCGGTGTGGTCTGAAGCAGGCATGACCCAGATCTCCGCTGTCCCTCTTGCCACCCACTCTGGCACACTGTGTCAAGCTGCCCGGGGCTCAGCCCAGCTCAGTGAAGTTGGCGCGCTCAGACTTACTATGCCAGATGCCAGCTGCCACCAGAAGCACCAGGAGGCCAGGCCCCATGTCCCCTGGGGCTCGCTCAGCACCGATCAGGTCTCCCGCACGCAGGTGTGGAGCTGATGCCCGGCACGGTGGATCCCCTGGAGGGAGAAGGCTGGAGTGGCGAGTGACGCTGACTCCTCTTCAGGGGCTTGCTTGATCTGGGAGAAACTTCTCTTTTTTTTTTTTTTTTCAAAACTGGCCACAAATTAGGAAATCCCTAGTTCTGCGAAGAAGGAGAGTTACACCATGTCATCAAAAGCAGACCCCCTCCGCCCCAGGGAGGGGCACCGGGGCAGAGAACGGCCCTTCGCCACGCCTCGTTTGCAAGGGCCGTCCTCGGCATTGGTCAAGATCTGCTGCCGCCCACCCTCCGCGCTGGGCAGTGTCATGGGTCTGTGATGGCAGCGCGTTCAGCCACGCAGCCACTGAATCCTGGGGAGCAGACTGACGTAAATACTTGACTTACGAAACTTTTCCAAAATACGGACGTGGAAACCAGGCCCCGTCACAGCTCCCTTTAGGCAGGCACGTTGCAGTGCGGATGCCATCCTATGCGCTTGCACTGGCATGGGGGAAGAAACAGATCCCAGGCCCCTTTTGGTCAATCTGGCAATGAATGCAGCTGGCCAAGCTGCGCTGATCTAGCACAGGGAGCTGGAGCATGAAGCGCAGGCGTTTTCACCCTGGGAGAAGTGTCAGGGGAGCCCAGGGAGGGTTGGCTCAGCAAGGCCCAGAGGGAAGCATAGACCTCAGGCGTCTGTTCCTGGAAGTCTGGTTGCTTGGGGGCCAGAGCACCAGGTGAATAACCAGCATCGGAGCGGAGGAGGAAAGGGGTGTGCAATGCTACTTCCATTGACCATTCACAGGACAACGCCCTGGTGATGCCTCGGCTGGTATCTGAGCTGGGCTCATCGAGGCAACCTAATCAGTGACATTCAAGAGAATTGCAAGCATCAGGTGTTACAAAACCAGACTGTCCTACACTGCAGAGGACTGAGGCCCTGGAGATCCCACATCTGGAAAGAAGCCTGGGGCCATTTGACCTGGCCCAGACCTGACCGTACCCATGAGGCTGGTGGCATGGATGCATGCAGAGCGAGGCAGGGCATCAAGTGGGGGACCTGCCTGAAGAGCGGCTGCCTCCCTTCCCTCTGGAGAGCATTTTTCAGCACTCAGGCAAAGATTTGCCATTATGGCTTGCCTTACTCTAGCCTCCAGGAGCTCCCATCCTGGCCAGCGTGCCAGGCGCTGTACAAATGCCCACTCACAGAGGGGCCCTACCCCAAAGCAGAGTCCGAGTGAAAGGCAGCAGGATGCAGACAGGCAGCAGAGCCAGCAGCAAGAGCAGGGCATGAGGGACTTCAGATTATTGCTGTTATGTGAGAGCATTGTGGTGAAACAGGGGCTTTTAGGAGGAATTTGGAAGAGGCGGCGAAGGGCTATATCTGTGGGTGCGGCACCTCTGGGTGGCCGGGTCTGGCCCCGGAGCCTTTGCTACCCAAGGGACTCGCCCCTCAGGGTGCGAGAAGCTTCAGACTCTGAACCCAAAAACCTGGGGGCCATAGCCCAGCCGAGGGTCTCCTCCAGACTTGGGGCTCACTGCTCCTCGGCCCTCTTCTCTTCCCCTTTCTGTGAGAGGAGGCAGCCCCCAGCTCCTCCAGGCTCCAGCCCCAGGTGGACACGGACACCGGGAGAGAGGCCTGAGTGTCAACGGTGCCCTTCCTGGGGGCCAGGTGATGGGGCGAGTGACGGACAGGACGGTGGTGTTTGCAAGGGTCAAGGAGGGAGATGGGGGAGATTCAGAGCGCTGCCTTGGCCATGCTGGGGTCTGGCAGGTGCTGAGAGATCCCCCAGAAGCAGACAGACGCAGGCGGAGATTTTAGCCTGGGCAGGAGGAGGCAGGTCTGGAGCCGAGTGGGGTAATTAGGTGAGACAGGCCGCAGGAGACGCCAGGCTGTAGCTTCTTCCCTTCTTTCAAGCCAAAGGGGCTTTTCAAAGGAAGTTTACTTCTCCCCTTCTCTTCCTTTTTCCAGGAACAAAAGTCCCAGTACGGAGAGCCCTGACTCACCCGAATGAAGCGCACGTTGGCAGGGAAAGGAAACAATCTCTCAGCTGTTCCTGCTCCCCTCCCGAACGGCCCCTCACAAAACATACCACATGTTGGCAAGTCACCGGCTGCCGGGGAGCCGGCAGATAACGTACTGCGGCCACGGAAAAATAGCACTGCCGTGGGACTGGAGTGTCTGTGGACCTGGGATAGTTGGGACCAGCTTATGTGGGGGGGTGTACATGGCCTAGGGGGTTAACATGTATGACCATGCACTTACCTGTGACCTGCAACAGCCTGCTAGTTGCTGGCTCCAGCATCCTTGTCTAATCCAGCCCCCGCTTTCTCCCTACCCCAAATACCCTCCTGTTGCCACCTCTTGGTCAGCTCGAGACCAGGCCATGTGCATTTACCAAGGCCGCACGTTGCTGATGACATGAGTTCGGCGCATGCTGCTGCCTGCCTGCACCGTGGCACTGCTGCAGGGAGGAGGCTACTCTGATCCTCACATTGCCCTGAGCCCACAGGCAAAGCTGCTGGGAGAACAACCATCCCTCCGTGAGTATGGGGGCTTGATTTTTCAGAGGTGCTGAACACCTGCAGGGGAGCAGGGGAGGTGAGTGGGAAGGTGTGTGCTTTGGGGTTTGGATGCGTGAGAGGGGAGCAGCGAGACTAAGGGAGGGACGGCAGCTCCCAGGAGAGAGCTGCCCGGAGACTCGGAGTGTTTGAAAGGGAACATCTTCGTGGGGACAACGCTGCCCGTGAGGCATCCCAGAGGCCGACCCTTGTCCTCTTGCCCTGTGCAGACTTCTGGGGTTGCAGGTAGGATTCAGTGCATGGAGCTCTGGTGCCTTTTCCTGGCTGGAGATGGCCTGGGGAAGGGCTGGCAAGTGGCAGAAAGAAGCATGTTCTGCACTGAGCCCGGAGAAAACCTATACAGCAAACCTGCTGAAGACGAGCTGCTCCCCACATAGTGCACTGACAAAGGTGGCAACGGTGGTGGCAGCCCTGAGCCAGAGAGTTCGGGGCTCCAGCTGAAGTGGTTGGAGCCTCAGCAGCTCATCTCCCTGCCTGGTTTCATCCTGTCGAGAGCGGAGAGATGAAGTCAGGCTGTTAGTGCTGCACGTAGCATCGTCTCCACTAGTGCGGCTGCAGAGTCCATAAGACTTTCTGACGTGCTGGCATCCAGTGAGCACGGGCAGAGGGGTTTGTGCCAGGGAGGCCAGGGTTTGTGCTGCGTTGCACAGCACAGACTAGGCTAACAGGGCTCCAGTGAGGTCAGAGATGAGGAACCTAGGGCTACCCAAGAGGTTAGGTCATAGCAAAGGCAGGATTCACACTCCTCCTGGGGCCAGGAGTTGCAGTGGGACTTGGCTCCAAGGAAGGTTTTGGACCGCTGGCAGAGCAAGCTGCAGCATGCTCCTGCCCGCCTCGCCGGCCGTGGCTATTGCCATTAGAAGGTAGTAAAGGGGACGTGCTTTTCCTGAGGGAATGGGGCTCAGTGGTGCTGTCTTCATGAGAAGGGGCCCTGGGGTTGGGGCTTGCTGTGGACGCGTGTGGTTGAGCGTAGCGTCTTGCGGCGACACGACTGTCAGCCCCCGGCTCAGTCGGGCCCTTTCCCCTTCCGGGTGTGGAAGCTTCTCCGCTCCTGTTGGGCTGTGCCCACGCTGGGGTGGATCAGGCTGACCCCTTGCTACCACCACTCGGGCCTGGTGGAAAGTGTGGTGGTCCAGTCAGGGGCCTTCTTGGAGCAGCCGCTTGGCTGCAAGATCTGGAGAAGTCCTGGATTTGACTCTCCCTCTGCTCCTCTTCTGCCTTTTGTCCTGCTGCTTCTCCCCAAATTGCCGCCCGATGGAGACTTTGCTTCTGGCACCGCTGGGTGGATTGGGGCTTCTCTGCGGAGGCCACGGGGGCTCCCACCAATGCAAACTCCAGAAGGGATCTCGAGTCTGGGACAAGAAGACCTCCATGGTGGCATGGTCCAGCCATTCCCTGGTGGCCCATGAGCCACCGTCCATCACCGGCTCCTTTCAGGCTGTGGCTGGGGCTCAGGGAAGTGGATGGCTTAGTGCAGGGCCAGTGGACATGGTGCTTGTGGCTAAGTGATTGCAATGGGTCTCACCTTCATGTGTAGCCTGTACATCATCTCCAACCTCTCTAATAACACCAGTGATCTAAGCAATGACCAAGTACCCTGTGGGAACGAACTGGATCCCAAAAAGTAGTTTCCCCTCCCCTCCCTGCCTGCCATCTCCCTTCCCTGGGAGAGGCACGACTGTCTTTAGGGGTGGGGGTAGGGGGGCTTTTTCGCTTGTTGATTCAGCTCCTGCTGACTCAGTTGGTGGAGGAGAGAGGCTGGGCTGCCTGTGCCAGCTCAGCCTGCCCTGTGAATCAGCGTGAACCGGGTGCCTTTCCCTTGGGAAGAGCATCCTAGTCAGAAAGCACCAGCCTCGGTTTCAGCAGATGAAACTCTCCAGGGTGGAGACAGGGCCGGCCAGACTAGGTGCCTGGGGCAGGAGGTTTTCTGTGCTGGTGTCTGGACCTGGGGCAATAGCTATAGTGGGATCCCTGCGGGGCACCAGTGCAACACTCATGCAGGCAGGCACAGCCAGGCTTTGCAAGGCAGATTTACAAACTGTTGGTGGAAAGACAAGACACTTGCTGCCACTTTCTCTCTGCATGGGGCGGTTCGACATCACAGGATGGACAGAGGTGCACAGTCCCATCGGAGCCTGGGGAGCCTTGTTCTCCATGCTTCAGCTCCCCAGGGGCAGAGGGGATATGGGGCAGCAGGTGTGGTAGGAGATGGGACCTGGCATGGGGGTGGGGTTAGGGTGTAGGGATTTATTGGTGTCCCTGTAAAGAGTGTGTGGGGAGGGGGTTGCAAACTATTTGGAGGGGCCCTGCACAAGTCCTAAGTTAGGGGAGAAGGGGAAGGGGAGCCCAGGTTGGAGGGGAGCCATGGGGAAGATGGATCTCTCCCCACAGATCTGTCGGTGATGTGGTTTCTGGCTGCCAGACAGGCCACCCTGCTGGACAGTGGACGCTGCCCCGAGCTCGGCGTTCGGGGCTGGCTGTGCAGGATGGGGGACCCCCTGGACTCTTCCCTCCCCAGGGATCGTTAGCAGGGAGCTGCTGAATTGTTCATCTCCAGCTCCATCTACTCACTTGCCTCCTCCGGTGCAGCGATGACTCCCAGCCTGTTCACTGTGCCCACGGGACCCGCTCCCGCACTGGGGCTGTGGGTTCAGTGCCTGGCTACGAGGCCGTCGCTCTCTTGCTCTCCGCTTGGTACCCCGGCTTAGCCTTGCCTAAGCCAGCGGCTATACGCAACGCATTAACATTCTTCTCTCTCACCCTCGCTGCGGCTAATCTTCGTTCCCAATAAAACCCAAATGCAACCAGATGAGAGATTACGGGGGGGGGGACCCAGCAAAAAACATCCAGGAATGGCGAGTGGACAAAGGATGAAAAAGAAAAACAAAACAAAACCTTTTAATTTTAAAAAAAACTTTTCTTTAAAAACATGTGTGTAAAGTTTACAGCATAAAAATAATATCTCACGGGTATAAATGCGATGTAATAAGAGTCCTACTAACACGCTTGTAAACATCTAGGAGGACATTAGCTCTTTGGTACCGTAGTGTGATCTCAGTTTGGCTTCTCCCCCCCACCCCCCATGGCTTAAAACAGGCTAACGACAAAGACGAGCGCAGGAGATGTTTCCATCCAGGCATGAACGTGACGGAGGAAGAGCCCAGGACAGGCGCATGTTGCTGGGACAGGAGGCACCAGGTAAAGTGTCATCTGATTAGGTAGAAGTCCTGACTCTCCCCCACCCTCCCAATCCCGCAGCCCCCAGGTCCGCTGTCGTCCCAGCTGCTGCAGTGCCACCCAGGTGAGTGACTTCAGGCCGTGGCAGCAGTCTGGGAGGCAGCCCGAGGTCCTGGTAGGCTTCACCTAGGCAGGGCCAGGATGGCAGGGCCTGCAGGTGCCCAGGAGCTGCCGCTCGGCTGCTCTCTGAACGGACGTGCCATCGCTGAGCCGTGCTGCTGTGCTTGGCCCTGCCAGCTCTTGGGGGCTGCTCTGGCTGGCGGCCACGGTTCCTTGCACCGTGGCGTGTGTGGGCACTCTGGTCACCGATACCATGACCCCAAAGCTGGGCTTGGTGGCAGCACCGAGGTGTGATGTGTGAATGAGGAGTGAACCCTGCGGAGGGGCACTTGCCTTTGGTAAAGCTCTCCCAAAAGATGCAGTGAGGAGACCCCCTGCCTGCCTCCATCCAGGGTCATGCACTGGCATCTAACGTGGTGCCCCCGGTGTATCTGTCCCACCCTATTACCAAATCTCTTGGATGTTTCTGTCCACCTGGCCCTGAACCTTTCAGTTGTTGGGCCTGCACAAGGGGGCATTTCCCCACTTTGGCCAACTTTCTACTGGCTGCTCTTTGTCGGTGCCTGGCTAACTCCTGCCACTGGGAAGCCCCCTCCAGCAGGGTCCCTGGGGCTGGGAACCGAGGCAGCTCATTGCAAGTCAAGTCCGCCATGTTCTGACTTTCACGACACAGCGCCAAACACTGGACACGACTCTTCTGGCTTAAACAACACATCCGAGGAGCAGAAGACAAGAGGACTACAAACCGCGTGCACGTCAGCATGAGAAGCGTCTTAAACATGGAAAGAAACACTGCAGCGTGACAGGCATCCCCCGGATATGCATAGCACAAGGAATAGTGGCTGGCAGGAAGAACGGGCTTATACTGGTGCTGATAATGTCGGACGAGCTGCGGAGTAACATACAGTTAAAGAGAGACGGTAGAGATGGGCCCAAACCGCAGAACTGGATTCCCTTTGTGGAAGCTGGAAAGATTTGCGGGGCTGGGATGTGGGGTTCAGTTTGGGCTCATCTCTACACACACGAAAACCTCACAATGAAACAAAACCAACCACATAAACGAAACCGTAGAGGCATTGGTTCCCTTCTGAATAGGATCAGACGCATCCCAGTTACAATTGATGGCAATGGAAACATGATGGTATTTTGCCCCCCGTGGTCTGATTTCCCGGGGGCTGGAATGTCAGAAGTAGGGAGGGGGGGAGAGAGAGGCAGTGAACCCTAAATCCAGGCTGGTTTGGGCCACTGAATCTGTTCTGTGGGCACCTGGGGGCCTTTCCCCAGAGCTGTTTCCAATGTGAATTGAGCCAAGTGGAGTCCTCTCTTTGGAAAAAGGGGTTCCCTCCTTGGGGTTCCCGGGGGCCACCCAGCTGGTGTCTTACCTTGTGTGGCGCTCACCTGGCCAGCGAGCTCTACACTGATCTGAAAGGCTTCCTACTGCAGCAGCAAGGCAGCAATCTCACCGCACACCCTGGGCAGGATGTGAAACTAAGTTCTGCGGCTGAGCGGAAAGCAGATCGGACACTTCGCATCGAGCCCAGACAGGGCCACAAAGCACAGACTGGCACCGGGTTCCTCTTGCCTGTGACACCCACCCCCAGCGCCAGAAGGTCCGATGCGTGCAGTGCAACGTTGCACAGAGATGCAGCAGCTAATGGGGTATTTCAAGCAAAGACCTGAAAATACCATGGAGTGCAATAATGGGCTTGGCAGCAACTATTTTAATAACTCTAGCAACTTAAGCGTGATGCCAGTTGGTTGGAGAACATCTAAGGTAGCATCTGTTTGAAGGTGGAGGGTGGGGGGAAGTAATCAGAGCAACAGGAGGCCTGTTAAGCTGACCTCAGCAACAGGCCAGGTGTCAGAGGAGCTTTGAAGGAAAGAATAAAGACAATGAGGGAAAAGTTGGGGGGAAAAAAAAAAAGGGAGAAAATACAACCTGGGTTTGCTGGAGCTAAACCAGACCAGTCTGATCTCTTTCTTTGCTAAGCTATCTAATTTGTGATATGCAGTAGATTGCATCTCTCAGGACACCAGAAAAGCATCCGATATGGTGACATGTGGGAAATGATTAGTGAAGCTGAACATTAATATGAGATGTTGTAAAGTGAGCAAGGGACTGGCTAAAGGAGACATGGCGACTGGTTACCCAGGGAAGCTTCAGGCAAGAGGGGAGTTACTAGAGGAAGTTGTTAAGCATCAGCCTTGGGGCCGATCTTATTTCATTGAGGACTTTGGCACAAAATGTAGGAGAAAGGGAAAGAAAACGGTTGATAAAACCGAATTTGGGAACATTGTCAATCCAGTGGGAGAGCAGAAGGCCCCGGGGACTGGAGTAACCAGAATGGAGGGCGTTTAAAAGTGCAAAGGGCAAGATCGTGCACTTGAGGGATAATGGCAAGAATTTCTGCTATGTGCTGACAATCCCTCGGCTCCAGCAGCAGCAGAGGAGAAAGGGCTGGTTGCGTTTGTGGATCGCGGGTTGTCTCTGAGCCTCCCCTGCGATGCAGCTGTGGAAAAAGCCAGCGCAGTGCCAGGATCGATCACTCAAGGTATTTTCCGTAGAGAGAGGGAAGTATGAAAGTCATTGTGCAAGATAATGGTAGGATGCCATCTGGGATCCTGGGCACCGTGCTGGCCACCCACATTCGAGAAAGATGAAGTGAAACGGGAACAGGTGCAGAGAAAGGCGATGAGGAAGAGGAGGGGAATGGAGAGCCTGGCTTATGAGAGGAACAGAGCCGGCTGGACTGATCGGCTTAGCAAAGGAGAGGGGCTTGGATTACTCTCCGAAAGTACGGCAGGAAAGGAGACAGCAGGGAGGGAAGAAAGCGTTTCAAGCTGAAGGACAACGTTGGCAGCAGAACAAAGGGGGATCCCACTGGCCATGCATACCTATAGTCTGCAGGAAGAAGTAATCCAAGAATAAATCAATCAGAGTGGTGGCAAGAGGCCTAACTTTTTTTTAAAGACGAGGCCTGATCAGTCATTTGCAGACATCACAGAGAAATGGGGCTGGAAGGGCCCTCCAAAGCTCGTCTAGTCTAACCCCCTGCCCGAGGCAGGATCCGCCCTGTCCAAACCCTCCGAGACACATCCAGCATCTAAGCTCACAGTGGGAACAGGATTGTACGATACCGTGTTTGCAACAGCAGGGATGGGCTTTACCCCGGGAAGTCCCTTCTAGAGCTATGAACCCATGTTCAACTGCAAGGAGTAAGAAGAGGCACCGTGAAGAGAGAAACCAGCCTGGCAGGTAAAGCCTGTGATCATGAGGGACCCCCCGAGCCCACCCGGGTGGAGCATATGTGCCACTCGCAGTGTGGGAGTGATACCCCGTGGGCTGACCTTGTGGTGGCATGTATCCACCCGAGCCTCCACCACGTAAAGGTAAAAGGGTCTCACCCCACGCAGCTGCGGTGTTATTGCCTCCCTGTGGTCTGGGGACTGTTCATGGCACATGGAGCTTACTAGAGGACTGGTACGTGGGGAAAAAATGTTTGCTCTTCACGGGGCGGGTGCTCTGGATGCTGGGAAGGCTGACTTTTCCGGCTGGAAAAGACGAACTGAACTGACCGTGGTTATTATCAGCAGCAGTCTGCTGGCTACCAATAACAACGTCTGCATTTTACTGGCAAGGCAAACCTCACGGGACATGCCCGTTCCCCTCGGTCTAGCTTTAGCGAGGCCGCTATGAACAAAGGGTCACCCCAATGTCTGACCGTCTCTCTCCGGAGGGACGCAGCCGCTGAGTGCGGCTGGGGAGGGGAAGGTGAAAGAGGTGATGGAGGCCCAGGGCAGGGAGCGAAAGGCTCGAGTCTACTCAGTGCTCTCGAAGGAGGAAAACTGCGGGCTCCCCAGTTGAAGCGATTCCCTTTGCTACCGTGGCTGGGCTCCTTCTTGCCCACCCTGGCAGGGACTTCACACTGTTTGAAATGCTGGGTGTGAAGCAGGAGGGAGGGTCTCCACGTGGCATGGCACTCAAGGGACTTCACAGCCTCTCTTTCTCTCTCTCTCTTTTATGTGAGATGTCTCTGAGCCTCCTAGGCTGGTGTGCTCGCACCCTGGCCACTCAGCATGGCTTTGCCTAGGGAAAGAGGGTCAGTTGACACCCCCTGTCCTGAGGGAAAGGGGAACTCGGACAAGCCCCTGAATCTACCTGGTCCCTGGTCCCCACAGGCAACACACAGTCGGCATGGGAGACCTTCCCAGCCAGGTTCAGTGGCACATCACGTTGAACAGGTAGCCATTCCCTCCTTATACTGGCCCCGGATGGTGAATGAAGAGGTCTGGCTTGTTCCCTTGAAGCGAGTGATTGGGGTTAGTGTTCACACAGGAGAAGGCGGCTCTGAGTGGCTCCAGGTCCCGGCTTGCCCTTGGGTGCCCAGGGTGCAGCTCTGGGCAGAAGGAGGGTTCAATCCAGGCCAGCCCCTTGGGATGCCTGCAGCAACGTGGCCCAGCACCACGGGTACCTGTACCACAGCGCTTGCGGTGCTGCCCCGTCTGAAACACCCCAGAGGGGGGGAGCGTGCCGGCTGGCGACTCACCGTCTCTGAGGCCCACCGCAGGCCTCTTTTCGGCAGTCGCTATACCTTGGTTGTGCTTGAGGGAGAATCCCTTTTCTCGTAATGGCTGGAGCGTGGCCTTTTGGCTTCTCTTCGCCTCACCAGCGAGCTACGAGAGGGGGCTGTCTCCTGGCAGCTCTGCTGTGACCACCGCGTGGCTGCTACATGTACGTTGAGACGAGCTGGGATTCGGCGCCGTGCATTTGAGCAGGGCGGGGTAGAGGCTGGGATATACGGTCAAGCAGAGGGAAAGGCAGCGTCTCCCACAGAGACAGCATCTCCCTTCGCGGCGAGAAGAGGTTTTTCTGCGAGCAGATGCCTCCGCTCTTCCACGGCTGGGTCGCTGGGATGGTGCGTAGCAATGGGACGGGGTGGGGGCTGGCGCATGGTCCTTTGGCGCAGAAAGGGAATGCGTCCATCTTTTCCCAGGTAGTGCTGGAAGGTGGGATGAAAAGAGGAGCACTGAGGCACGGGGGTCCCCCGATGCGTGGCATGGCTCTGCCATGTTGGGTCGGCCCCCGGCCCATCTCCCTGGTGGGTGAGGTGCAGCGTCAGCCCAGAGCCTGCTACAGAAAGCTCTCCTCCGCGTCGTGACGCCCAGGGCTCGGCTCCTGGCAGCCTGGCTTCAGCTCCGGTTCCGGGTCTGGTTCCTCGTCCTGCGCTGGGATCAGCGGGCTGTCGCAGGATATCGTCGATGAGGTGTTTGCCTCGTTCAGCATAGAGCTGAAGGGAGGGGAGAGGAAGGAGCAGAGGAATAAATGCTCTGGCTGAAGTTTCTCATGGCCAGAGAGGGACCCACGTGGCTCTCCCATGCCATGATAACAGGGATGTGTCGCCTGCCAGCGTGAGGATGCTGAATGCCAGCTGGCAGCCTGGGTGGGCAGGACAGGGGGCAGGCAGTGGGTAAATCTAAGGATCCTGGAGGGACAGGGAGAAGATCCCAGCTTTGCCTTCCCTGCTCATATCATAGCCCACCCTTTCCGCCCCGGTGCTTGCAGAAAGGTCAGAGGCCAGAGGTGAGGGAGGTCAAGGTAGAGACAAGCACGAGGAACCTCGGTTGCCTACCTGGCCCGGCTGACAGAAGCTTCCTGGGGGAGATCGTCCGCTCCGTCGGGCTTGGGGTCGGGCAGGGGGATGATGTAGTCGTTGTCCCCTCCGTTCTGTTGCACGGCCGCGTAGAGGATGCTGCTGGCGCTGGAGCTGTGCTGGGTGCCGTTCACCCTGGGGATCCTGGGCTGAGTGCGGATGACGGCAGGGTGGTCGCTCCTCAGGAACTCCTCATCGACCTGCTGGTACCTCTGTGCCCGTGGGGCAAGTGGCAAAGAAACACGGCGTGAGGCCAGCTGGGACCCTGTCAGCTCTCCCTGCTCCCTTGGGCATCTAAAGGGGCACTCCAGAGCCTGTGCAAGAGGCATATCAAGCACCTAAAAGCTGCCAGTGGTTGAAGACATGGAAGAGAGTGGCTTGAGTCTGGGGAAGAGCCAGGGACAGCTCAGGGCTGGGCGTGAGCCACGAGACGATGCTTGCGTTTGGGTTTTTTCATACATCCCAAATGTTGCCGCCACCCAGGACAAACTGGGCAATGTTGCTGGACAGGCTTTTTTTTGCTGGCCTCTACCATAGACCATCCCAAAGGGAGCAGGTCAGTCATATGCCTTTAAATGCACCAACTGAGCCTGATGTCAGATCAGGCGGCCTGATCTGCGGATTAATGCGGTTGACCCAACGGGCTTGATAAAGGGTGGGAGCGATACACCCAGACCCCTTCATCTGTCCCCAGCGTGCAGGCACCCGGGGGCTCTGGGGACGTACCTTCTTGTAGCCGTCCATCAGCAGGTTCCCCATCAGCACCACCAGCTGCGAGAAGGAAGGTCTGATCTCAAACTTCTCTTCCCAGCATTTCTGCATGATATCGTAGCTGAGGAGACAGAGGTGGAGGGGAAAGCTCAGTGCAAGGAGTTGGAGGGTGGGAACAGCGAGGTGGGGAGGCACCTGAAGATGCAAGGCCAGTGGGGATGCGGGTGGGTAGCACTTACATCTCGTCGGAGGCATGCGTGGGCTTGGACATGCGATAGCCCCGCTTGATGGCGTTGTAAAACTGCTCGTTCATGGGCAGCTCAGGGTAGGGCGTCCCACCTTGGAGCAGAAAAGAGAGCAGGAAATCAGCCTAAGGGACCCGTGGGGGCCAAGAGGGGCTTTAGGACTGGGGTCTTTCTCCTGGCGTGGGTGAGAAATGGAGAGAAGACGCTCCTGGTTTGGTGGTGCCTCGCCAAAGGGCTGTGCTCGGCGGAGGGGAGGGAGATTCAGGACACCTACCCAGCGTGAATATCTCCCAGAGGAGGATCCCGAAAGACCACACGTCACTCAGGGTCGTGTACAGGTTGTTGAAGATGCTTTCAGGCGCCATCCACTTCAAAGGCAAGAAAGTCTGTGGGGAAAACACAAAGCGGGAATGAGGCAATGAGGGCTAATGTCTGTGCCGGCGGGAGGGGGATGCAGACTCCAGCCCCTCACTGCACTTGTGTGGTATGGACACCCATCTGTTAGGCTCGGGACAGGCCAGGGCCTGATGGGAGGTGGATACAGCATCTCCTGTGCTACTACAGCCTGGGGGCCTCGAGACCCCCTGGCAGAGGCCCGGCTGAGGGCTCTGCCGCATGCTTTGGACATGGATCCACTTGCGCAAGGGATATAAAAAATAATCCCCAGGAAACGTTGCAAGGGAGCTGAGTTTCGTTTCCTGTTTTATCAGGAAAGGCAGCCACGCTGAAGCTACATTGGAAAGCCCCATGCAGGAGGGACCTTGCTCCCTGCCCAGGCTCTGACGGGCCGGCCTCTTGGCTAGCAGGGGCCGATCCTTGCTTTCCAGCAATGAGATCTGGTTATTTAGTTCCCGTTTTCACATACCAGGTTGTGATTTCTCAGGGGGAGAAGGGAAGGAGGGAGACCGAACCTGCCTTCCTCCTTCACCTATTTCCCCAGGCCAGGGGAGCGCTACTGCAGCCGGCTGGCATCCAGGACACGAGGCTCTGCCTGGGCCTGCTGGGTGACTGTGGGCAAGTGACTTCCCCTCCCTCTGCCTCAGTTTCCCCAACACCAAAATGCAGCTGATGACAGTCTTCCCTTTGGAAAGCGTGCTGAGATGGATAGATGGGCGTGCGAGTGCGCGCTAAGAGCCGGGGCTTCCTGCTCTCCTCCCGCGGTGCCCCCAAGCCGCGGCTCATGCATGTTAAGCCAAGAGAAGATGGAGAGGACATTCGTTCGCATCATGGGAACTTTTCCCTGCTTGCAAGCCCAGGTCTCCCGTCTGGAGAGCCCTAGTGCTGGGTGCAGAAGCGTGGGAGACCGGCGACTCGAAGCCGCTCGCTGCAACGGGGGATGGCGTGCGAGGTGCTAGAGCACTCCTGGGGCCCGAGCTGGAAGGGGCCGTGGTAGCGTGATGTCACTACTGCAGTTGCAGTTCCCTAACTGCTTGCATGTGAGCCTAGAAAGTGAGAGCATGTCATTCCACGAGGCCGTGCAAAGCCACAGGCCAGGCATCATGGGGAACGATGAGCCTTGCTGCTGCCAGTGGGACAATGGCCTACGTGTGCTCTCAGGCAGGGCTTATCCCAGGCTAGTTCTGCCCCACACAGGGCTAGTAGCCCAGTAAAGACACCTCACCTGGGTGAGCAGGACAGGGAGGAAGGGCATCGCGGAGACACCCGGCTCCCAGCTACTCACGTTGCCCTTGGAAATGTAGTTGGAGTCTCGCACAATGTCCCGGGCCAGCCCGAAGTCGCAGATCTTCACCAGCTTCCCCTCGCAGATCAGCACGTTCCTTGCTGCCAGGTCACGGTGCACGCACTGCGGAGCAGGGGACGGCCGTCAGAGGGAGCCCAGGGAGCGGAGTGGATTTAGGAGCTAAGCGCTGACTCAGGGGGGTTGGAGTGTGGACCTGGTCGGATCTGAGCCAGGCTTGGCTGCAATCTGCAGGCAGAGACGGTCTGCCGCTCTTCCGTGAAAAGGCCTGTTGTCTCCCGAGTGGGCTCCACCGACAGAGGATAGGGAGTGAGCTCCTGTGGAAGCTGCGGTGGAGACGCGGGGGCTTTTGGCCTCCCCAGGACAAGCTGTGTTACCTCCCTTGCACACGCCGAGCAGCGCTGCATACGTACGTTTTTGGAAGCCAGGAACTCCATGCCATTGGCTACTTGGAAGCTGAACCCGATGAGGTCCGTGTAGCTGAGAATGGGGGACTCGTTGATCAAGGTTGCCTGGTCCGTCCTCTCAGGAGCTGGAAGGAACAGAGCAAGGGACAGAAACACAGCGAGCATTGTCAGCAGTCCTCCACGTTGACTCAACCGGGCAGAAAGGAAGTGGTGTTGGGGCTTGTCGGGTCTCCGCAGCTGGAGGGGAGAAGCCAAGGCACCTCGGTGTGCGAGATGGTCCAGCTCAGCCCTAACCATGTTACCTCCATGGATGTGACTTTTCGGTCACGCTCCAGCCACAGGGGCCAGCGACCCTGGTACAACCCATGCATCCTTCCCTGGCCCTGAGCAGCGCCTGCACGTACCTGATGGGGAGTAGCTGTCCAGCTCGTACGGCGTGCCGTAGTTGGAGGCCTCGATGTCGGCGTACTTGATCTCTCCCTTCATATCCGACATGGGCACGTAATCCAGGGAGTCGTCCTTGCTCATGTCCATGTAGCCTCCATCGCTCTCGACGGACACGGATGTCTGCCTGCAGAGCGGGGATGGGAACAGGGAAGCAAAGGAGCCCCTCAGTGCAGGCAGGCGGAGAGGAGGGTTGGCCTGGCCCTGCCATGCCGGGAAAGGACGCTGCGTTTATGGAGCTCTATTCCAGCGGTCGGCACTGGCAGCTGCCCACCTACGCTTGCTTGCATCTCAGTCGTGCGTGCACACATCTGTGCACAAAGCAGGCACTGGCACATGCCGGTGACCAGCTGCGTGCCTAAAACAGCGACAGCTGGGAGCAGATGCTGTGCTGACACACAGGCGCCTGGGATTTCTGGAAGAATTGCAGTGTCTGCAGTTGATCTGCACATGCCTAACATCTGACTGGATTTCCTTCTCCATCATCAGGGATGGTGGAAGCCCCTGGCAGGACTGGGGGGCTCATTGGGACAGTGTTTGGGAGCACTGAGAATGAATCACGCTCTCCACTCAGGGGGGCTGGCAGGAGTCCAATGCTCCCAAAGGGCTGGGGAAGCAGCCAGCATCTCACCTGCCTGCTGCAGTGTTGTATCTCTGGTTTGCCAATGCAGCTGTTTGTCCTGGAGGGTGCCCACATGAGAGTAGAAAGGCAGGGCACAGGGCAGGGGGGGATTGCATGGAGGTCTGGGTATAGCTTTGTCTGCTTACACCTGCAAATTGTGTGTGTGTGTGCATGAGCAAATACTAAGCAGATGCCTAATTAGGTATTTGCTTGTGTTGGCATGGTGCACACAGTGAGCGTTGTAGCCACAGGTACCAAAGACCAGGCACATCCTTTTGGAAACATGTGGCCCTATCAGTGACCCTGGTGGGCAGAAATCCCAGGCTGTGAGGATGCCACAGCTCGGAGACTCCCTCAAGGTCTGTACTTGAAGGCCGAGTCCAGACTGTTGCCCGTTGCTCCGTTTTAATAGTTGTCTCGTCTGCCTTGGAAGGGAAGCTGCAAGTGGTCTAGCCGCGTATGGAGATGTTGCCCCTTCCACTAGCACCTCTGTGCGCTGGGCGGAAAGCTGCTTTGCAACTCCCCGCTGCAATGCCTGTCTGCACATGTGCTCCCGTGCCTCTGGGGCAGCAGGACAGAAATAGGGGTGGCTTTGCTGCTTGAGGCTGGGAAAGAACTGGGATGCAGCAGGGCACTGGACCCTCGGGCCCTGAAAATGCACAGCTAGAACTAAACCAGGGCCCCGAAATGTTCTGGGAACACCTGGTTTCTTTGCTGGGCTTGGCCAGGGTAGATCTGGCCTGCAGATCTCCCCAAAGTCACCTGCCTTCAGCCTGGAGAACATAGTCCCTGGAGCGGCACAGCCCAGAGAGGACGTGGCTCCAGTGCTAGGGCCTGAGACGGCTGTAAGCCCGAAGGGTGTTGCCCAGCGGTCACCTCTGGATCTGGTCCTCACTGAAGGTGTTTCCGTAGAGCTCGGCCTCCCGCCTGCTCTTCTCGCTGTAGTACTGCAGGAAGGTGTGCTTGTTGTGGTGCAGGTAGTCCACCAGGTCTCCGTAGCGGCAGTACTCCGTGATGATGTAGATGGGGCCTGGGGGAGCAAAGACCATCGAGTCAGGGGGGGCCTGAAGGCACGAAAATCACTTGCGTTGGGTGGGAAACAGGCTGCTTAGCTCAGGGGAAGGTTGGCAGGACTGAAAAATGTTCTCCCCCGTCTTCCCCTGCCCTGAGCTGAAACACCAAAGATCCTGAGAAGGGGGTTGCATGGCCTAGGGAGGGTTTCCAGGTGAGGGAAGGGGGAGGCAGGAGCTACCTCCTTTGGTGCAGGCTCCAAGCAGGTTGACGATGTTCAGGTGAGGCCCCAGGTGGCTCATGATCTTCAGCTCCGACATCAGGGCCTGCTTCTCGCTGCTTCTGGCAGTAGCTGTGCAACAGAGGCACCCACAGGATGAAGTGTGAGGGGTGAGGGTGCGACTCCGAGATGGGCACAGCCCCCGTGGAGCCTGCGCGGCAGTGCGAGTCTGGGGCAGGGAGCCAGGGTCCTGCCGTGTCAACCTTGGCTCTGACTTGGGGCTCGGCTCCCTTATGGGGCTACTGCCACCGCAGCTTTGCTGCCAGAGTCCCCTAGTTTCAAGCAGCAGGCACCAGAAACCTCCTTTGTCAGCCCAGAAGGGCTTTTACCAGTGCTTCAGCAAAAGGATGTGCTATTTCCACCCCTGCTGATGCTGGCAAAATAGCATAAGGGAGATAAGCCACTGCCATGCAACCCGAGCACTGCCAGGAGTGACCAGGAATAATGGACTTGATGATCTGCTCAGGTCCCTCTGACCCGACCAACTATGAAACTATATGAAACCTAGCCCTTGAGAGGCAGGGCAAGGAAGACAGCAATGCACAGATGTCACGCTCCGGCCACACTAGCCGGGGGCCAGGGCACTAGATCAGCCATAACTGACCAGAGCTAGAGCTGGCATGGCTCAGACCCCACGGTGCCCAGGGCTGGGAGGAGGGAGACAGCGACTGAACCTGGCGGGAAACTCACACTTGAGCATCTTCACGGCCACCTTCATGGAGGACTGCGAGTGGCTCAGGCCGTGGGCTGTTGCCTCCACCACGCGGCCAAAGGCCCCGGACCCGAGCATGCGGCCTGAAGAAAAACACCAGCGAGAGGCTGTTGGCAACCCCAGGGGCCATCACGCGGGGGAAGGAGGGGCCCGCAAGGCAGCTGCCTGGAAAAGGCACGTCCCCTGCCGGACTGACCGGCCTAGCCACAGCCGTCCCTTGGGGAATGACGGCGGCCATGAGCTATGGTGTTTGTACAAGGGCCGATTTCCGCCCGTCTGGAGTGAGCGGGCTGCCAGCCATGGCATGAATAACAGGGAAAACCCAGCATCCCGGTCCAGGAGGGATGCCGGCCTCCCCGCTCTGGCCGCCAGGGGGCAGGCGGCATGGCCAGAGGCCTTGGGCTGTGCCCAGGGGTCTCCCCAGCTTTCTGGACCTAAGCCCCTTGCCCCAGCCCTGTGCCTCCCCCAGCCGGGGAGAACCAGGCCATCCCAAACTGAGCCCACAGCATGTCCTGGACGTCTACCTGGTGATGTTCAGACCCCCCGGCTCTCCCTGGAAAGCAGCAGAGCTGTTTTACTGCATGCACTAGGTGCATCCTCCTTCAGCCGTGCGTGATGCAGCCTGTGCAAAGCCACACAGCTATTTTCCTTGCAGGCTGGCTGAGGGTCTCTGCTCTGCCCTGCAACCCAGGGCCCCCTTTCTCCTGCTCTCCCAGCTGTGGCTGTCGACATGCCCGGATGAGCAGCCGGAGGAGGATGTACAGACCCCAGGCAGGTGTATGTTGCCCCCTCCAGTCCAGCAGGCCCTGGCTGCGGGCATCTGCCCGCTTCAGAGTGGTTGGAGGACGACTTCACCCTGCTCTTTCATAGCCCCCATGCTTGGTCCATCTACGGGGGGTTCCCTGCCTCCCCTTACCCAGAACCAGCTTGTCCCTGGGGACCTCCCAGCTGGAGTCATAGGGGAGTTGCAAGGGGTCCACGTAGATGTACTCGTGTCCGTCGGAGCTCACCGACTCGATCACCTTCCACCGGATTTCGTAGCGAGGTTTCTAGAGCGGGGCAAAGGTGGGGACAGAGTTCAGGGTGAGGGGGGCAGCCTGGAGCGGTGTCGGAGGGACGAGCAGGGAGATGAGCTGGGATATGTTGCCCTTAGGCAATGACCTGCATCCTCTGGGTGCCCCATGGCTGGGGACACCCCCCACCACCCTGTCTGCCCTGTTTCTGCGCCCTCGAGAAGCCCAGCTTCTGGGCATCCCAGCCAGGGAGCACAGCGTGGGCAGCCCAGCTCCCTGGCCCGATGGGAGGGACCGGCCTCTGCCCCAGGCTCTGCGGGGGGAGGTCTCCCAGCTCGTACCTTCCTCCACAGGATGATGAGGATGATCAGGGAGGTGATGCTGAGTGCCAGCAGAGCCAGGATGACCGTGGAGATGATGATCACCTTGAAGGACAAGGCTGCAATGCCGCCCCATGGACAGCCGTCAGCTCCCTCCAGCCAGGCACACCCCCAATGCACCCCTCTCCTCACCCCATTACAGCTTCCCTGCCGCACACCCCACAGGCCTGATGTCAGCTGGCCCACCTGGGGCTTCTGGTCTGTCCCTTGGCAGCCGTCATGGTGCCAGGCCTCTCGGGAGAGGGACCGTGTTTCCTGGCTGGTCTTTCTCCTGGACCCACTCCCACGGGAAGAGCTAAGAGACACGGCCCGCGCTCGGATGGCTCAGCCCAGGGGCGTCCATCCCCAAGGCTCTGCTCCCCCCCCTGCCACCGGCACAGACCCCACCACGGGTCCCAGGGCACGTGTCTGCTTCCCTGCCCCAGGGGATGGGGGCACAAACACCTCAGGCTGGGAGGGAATTACAAGGACTGACGGCCCCTTGGTCACGGGAGAGCTCTGCGGGGGCTTTGGGAGGAGGACTGACCTCAGGGAAAGGCAGTGGTCACCCTTTGGTCTGAGCTGGCTCTGTTTGGATCCAAGCCCTCCGTCTGGGACCTCAAGCGAGGCCCAGCACCTGGACCTATAGGGACGTGGCACCCTCTAGTGCCCGAGTGCAAACAGCCGGGGGACAATGTGGGTCCCGGTGCAAAGTCTGTGGTCAGAGGCATGCGTGCAACTGCACCCCCTTCCAGTTCAGCCAGGACCTCGGGGGCCCAGCTCCATGCATTGACGGGGACTGTGCAAAGGGCCAGGTGCTCTGCACCCATCAGACAAAGGCAGGAGCTCTGTTGGGGGAGGCAAGGACAGGGCTGGTTAATCCCATGTGCATATAGCGGGAGTGAGGCAATCCCTGGTGGTCACCCATGGGTGGCCCAAGGGCTGCGCAGCAGCAGAGGCTTCTCCCACCTCAGTGCAAGGAGGTCGTCCCCTAGGGCGGAGACATCTAGGCCTCGGCAGGCTCCCCCTGCCCACCTGGCTGTGCCCTGGACTGCGGCATGGACGTGGCCCAGGCTGGGTGGGGATGGCATGGCAGGACTCACCGTGCGGCACCAGCTTGATGTCGCGGTGGCTGGTGCCCAGCAGGTTCTGCACGGCGCAGCGGAGCAGCAGGGGCTCGTCCACCCGGCGCAGCTGCAGCGTGCTGTGGACGTGGTACACCCGCAGCGCCTCGTGGTATGTGGCGTTGGTCTGCAGCTGCATCTCCTCCGTGGCATTGCCCAGCTGCTGAATGGGCTGGAGGCTGCATTGGCTGGTGGGGGAGATGCAGCAGATGGGAGACCATCTCCTCTACCCGCCATGACAAGAAATGCTCCTGCCGCCCTGTCAACAGAGCAGCCAGCCTGGCCCCATTCATTTATCCCCTTGATCCAGCACAGGTTGCGGGGGTGGGGGGGTCCCATGAAGTCCCACTGGCTCGGGTCATGTCTGTTTGCCTTCTACTTTCCAGCCCGATCCCTTGCAGCCAGAAACCGATGGCTGGGCTGGGATGAATGATGCCATTGTAGCACGGGGAAGAGATCTCTCAAAAGGCCTGTGTCTGGTGCGTGGCCAGCAGCGGGGAGTGCACCCATTGCGTTTGGTCTGACCTACAGCAGTGGTTTTCAGCCTGTGGTCTGTGGACCCCTGGGGGTCATAGTTTCATAGTTTCTAGGGTCGGAAGGGACCTGAGCAGATCGTCTAGTCCGACCCCCTGCCATGGCAGGAAAGAGTACTGGGGTCAAACGACCCCAGCAAGGTGTTCATCTAACCTCTTCTTAAAAACCCCCAGGGTAGGAACCTGCACCACTTCTCTTGGAAGTTGGTCCCAGACCCTAGCCGCCCTGACCGTGAAGTCGCGCCTTCTGATGTCTAACCTAAACCTACCCTCTGCCAGCTTGTGACTGTTATTCCTGGTCACTCCTGGCGGTGCTCGGGGGAACAGTGACTCCCCCAATGCCTGCTG
>NW_017729000.1:6018076-6061881 GCF_001723915.1 Gavialis gangeticus | reverse complement strand
ATGAGAACGGGGTGAGAGACAGTGTCAAAAGCCTTCCGGAAGTCCAGCAAGACGATGTCCACTGCTCCCCCTGCATCTAATGATCTGGTGATCTGATCATAAAAGGCCACCAGGTTGGTCTGACAGGACCTGCCGCTGATGAACCCGTGCTGGTTGCCCCTAAGCATGCAGTCCCCTGCTGGCCCCTCCTGGATGTGTGCCAGAATTATTTTCTCAAACAGCTTGCCTAGGACCGAGACTGTGTCTAAAAGGTCCGTGAAAGATGACTATGATCAACCAAAAGTATGTAAATACTCACACTTATAGTTCAAAGGGGTCTGTGCCTCCATTCAAAATTTTTTAGGGGTCCCCAAATTAAAAAATGGTTGAAAACCACTGGCGTATAAAAAAGTCCGGGTCTTTTAGGGTAGTAGAAAACAATCAGGAGAGGGGCAGAACATGTGAGGGGCATCTGTGCCAGCTTGGCCTGCAGTTGAGGAGGGCAACATTGCACCACGAATGCTTCGGTTCCCGTGCAGCGGTTTGATGCGATGGCCGCCCGTCCCGCAGACCCACACAGTGCTCCCTTGCATGTCGGTCTCTCTCTGCTGACTGTATCTTGTAGTATATGTGGGTGGTAGTTGTGTGGATGAGGGGACTGTCTTTTTGTCTGACTGTACAGTGAGTGGGAAGCTGGGATTCTGTGCCAGGACTTGGTTCCCTTGACATTTATCTTCATCATTACTATGACGATGATTATATGTGGGATGAAAGTACAGGCTGTGATCCCACTAACAGGGGTCTCCTCCCCTTGGGCGCTAAAGCTGGAGCGCTCCAACTAGTCCAGAAGGCACATCAGCTGGTGATCCCATCCCTGGTGCTGTACAGCTGGCCTATACGGGAGATGGTGACCACCCTTGGGGAGAGGACTGAGGGTCCCCCTAGAAGAGGCCATTCCCAGCTTCACCCGGGAGGAGGTGCTGCATGCATGGCTCTTCGCAGAGAACGAAAGCTGCAGCGTCCCCTTACCCTTTGTGGTCACTGCAGGTGTACCAGCTGATCTCCGGCTGTGGCATGCCCTCGGCGGAGCACAGCACCTTCTGCTCCCCCTTGACGGTGCTGTTCTCGTGCAGCGCCAGCACCTTGGCTGAGACTGAGGGCAGGGAAAAAGGAGTGGGGACATAGTGTAAGAGGTGCCCCTTGCACTGCCTGGGGTGGGGGGCGAGTGCTGGAAACATCCTAGAGGCTGGAGCTGATCAAGGGGCTTGGGCTGGCTGGGGACCTAACCACAGTGCCTCCCACCCCAGTCATTTGCAAGGCTCCCGGTTGCTGTGTGATGACCAGCATAAGCGCCAGCTCTCCCATTCTTCCATTGTGGGCAGTGCCAGTGGGGATTTTTTCTGGCATCTCCTGTAAGCTGATGGGCTGGACGGGGGACTGGGATGAAGGGACAAACCTGGACCTGATGTCAAGGACTTTGCCCCCTCTGGACTCTGCGTGCCTGCTCCAGCTCCAGCCTTCTGGGGGTCTGCCACATGTGTGCATGTACGCATGTGTGTGCATATGCATGCGCACATATGTGTGCATGCACAGATGCACATGGGTGTATGCATGTGTGTGTGTGCATGCATGCGCAGGGGTGTATGTGTGTACAGGGATGTGCATGCATGTGTACCTATACGTGTGCATGGATGTACGAGTGTGTACATGGGTGTGTGCATCTACGTGCATGCATGTGTGGACGCGCACACATGTGTACATGCGGGTGTGCATGCCACCTCCTCACCATTGACCTGCAGGAAGAAGCTCAGGTGCTGCGTGTCGTCGTCGTTGGACACCCGGATGGTGTAGTTGCCCCCCTCTTTCGGTTCCACCCGCACCAGGTTCAGATTTGTCTCGTACCTGGAGGGAGACGAATCCCGCGGCCGTGAAGAGCCACCCGGTGGCCCCACCGCAGGGCCCCGGGGCTGGCACTGAGCCGGCAGGGCTAACAACCGAGCTGGGACGGCCCAGAGAGGCAAGCTGAGCCTGCGGCTGGCTCTGAGACCCGCTTTCCCGCTGCGGCAGGGCGCTGCTCTCCATGCTCCCACCTCACCTGGTTTCCGACAGCTTGCGGGTGGTGATGGAGAAGTCGGTGCTGCTGCTCGCCGTCAGGGGCTGGTTGTTCTTGAGCCACTGGACGGTGGGCGGGGGGTAGGCCTCGAGCTGCACCCGGATGGTGGGGCTCTTGTGCATCTCGGCAAACACCACGGTGTGCCATTCGGAGAGGAACTTCACGAACCCGCGCTCTGCTCGGGGCAGGGGGGAGCAGGGAGGTCAGCGTGGGGCAGGGCTGGTGCCCGCCCCTAAATCAGTGCAAGGAGCTGGGGGTGGGAAATCTGCACCCACCCCCCCAGGAGCCTGAGAGACGACCCCGACGCACCGACCACACTGACGGTGATGTCCTTCATGTCCATGTTCTGCTGGAAGCCCTCTGAGACGTTGCAGACGTAGGAGCCCGCGTCCTCCAGCTCCGCGTTCTGGATGATCAGGATGGAGCGGATCTCGTGGCTGGATCCGGGCAGGAAGTCCGTCACCGGCTCCACCACCTTGCCCGTCTGCACAGGGAAGGGAGGAAACCCGCACGGTGAAACAGGGCCAGCAGGCCAGGTGCGTCTTGCAAGCCCCAGGTAGGCCCTGGGAGCTGCCCGCACCATCCCTGTCCGGCACGCACCTCCAGGCGGGGGTACACCCAGTTGAAGTTGAGTATCTCGTTGCCGCTGACGGTGCACATGACAGTGATGTTCTCTCCTCGCCGCACCAGGGTCTGCGCTGCGCTGATGGAGATGTTAACGCTGGAAGAAGCTGGAACGAAAGCAGCGGGGGTGAGACAGCAGGGAGGAGGACAGCTCTGTACAGAGGTGACAGCTGGTGCCTTGGCAGCGCGGGTACCCACTCACTGCTGCCTGGTACTCCCCAGCCGGCCTGTCTTTTGTCCCGGGGGGACGGGCTGTCTGCATCCCCGAGCAAAACAGGGCCCTGATCCTGCTCTGAAGGTGCCGTGCCCTGGCCGTGGCTGTGCAGACTACTTGGTGCCTGAGCTTGACTCGGCCATAGGAAGGCTGGGCGTGCAAGGAAGCCAGGGCATTGTCAGCATCATCTCCCCTGAGCTCAGTGGAAAAAAACTTCCCCGGGATGGTTTTCAGCAAGGAGCCGTGACCCAAGAGCAGGGGACGATTTTAACTAGGTCTTGGGTGCGCTGGGTGCCCAGGGGATGCCTTGGGCCTTCTCTTCTGTATTGCGCCATGTCCGAATAATCCTGTCCTGGAGGACGGGAGCTGGCGCTTAGCAGAGCCCCTGTGGGACGCTAGGAAAGAGCCTATATTGGCTCCAGTCTGAGGGTCAAAACAGCCAAAAAAGCTGAGCATGAATATTTGCTGGGGGCAGGAGGGACAAGCTTGTGGCCTACGAACGAGCACAGAGAACTGGATCCTGCCCTTCTTTGCAGAGACGCAGACTCACTCAATGGTGTTGAACTGAGGCAAGTCAGGAGAGGAGGAAGCCCCTAGGTAGCTGTTCCTAACCCCGCTCTCGGCCGGACCAGGAGGAAGGAGGAGCAGCCTCAAACAGGGCTGCCTTCAACGCGTGGGGACATGGTGCGGGTGAGGAAAGGGGCCCCTAGTCACCCTGGCGAGGGAGGCTTAAGCTGATGAAATACCACCGGCCCCATCCCGGCAGGAGCGGAGCCGAAGGGCAGCTCACACTGGATGCTGTAGATGTAGTAGTGGTCTGAGTCCACCTCCCGGTCGCCCAGCGTCGCCTTGCAGATGTAGGTCTTGTCTTCGAAGAAGCCCTTGAAGCCCTGCTGCCTGTTGTAGGTGGCAGGAATCGGGGTGTCGTCCTTCTTCTCGTAGAGGGCGACGTGGAAGGCAGGGTCGGTCACGCGGCACGGGATGGTGGCCTCCGTGTAGCCCGTGGTGAAGATGAACGACTCTGCGGAGTCACTGGGCAGGAAGACCAGGGAGGGGTCTGCGGGAGGGAGAGAAACGCCGGTCAAGCGGGCTGCCGGCTCTTTGGGGCAGAGGCAGTCTGCTGGGCTGGTGCAGGGTCCCCCCAGCTCAGACAGGCTGTAATCATCCTCCTCCTCCTCCTCATCATCACTAGGCAAGAGAGAAGCAGCCACTTTGCTGAACTGTTGGGACCCCTCCCCAGTGCTCCTCCCCGGAGAGATGCGTAAGACCATAGGACGTGCCACCCTGGCTCAGCCCACTACGTTGTTTCTGACAGCGGCCAAAGTGGGTGCTACGCAGGGAGAGCCTCACACTGGATATCCCTAGAGCGATGCACCTATTCAATCCTCTCCTTGGCATCCCCCACGTATCGGGCTAGAGATGCCAGAAGAAAGTCCTCCAGCCGCTCTGTTCAACAGCCATTAGGAAATCCATCACCCATGAATTTCTCCAGCCCCCTTTTTGAAACCCGCCACCTCCTGTGGCCACGAATTCCACAAGTGAGCTATGCATTGCAAGAACAAGTCCTTTCTCTGGTTAGTTTTAGGCATTTGAGCAGGTGCCTCCGAGTGCTAGTATTCTGGGACTTGGTGTTCGCTTGGTCGCTTCCCTTCGTGATCTTATAGACCTTATAGACGTGATATTATATCCCCCTCAGCCTTCTCCTTTCCAAACTGAAGAGCCTTTGCTTTTTTTTAGTTTCTCCTGTTATCACAACTGTTCCCTGCCTCTGATCATTTTGTTTGCCCTTTTTTTGGACCTTTTCTAATTCTGCTACATCCTTTTTGATGTAGTTGAACGCTCATGTTCCCCTGCCCTGATAGGGTCTCTGTGCTGGGAGGCCCTTGCTTGCATTTCCCATGACCGTCTCCTACTTAGGGCTCTTCCTCGAGCCCCACATTGGGAGTGCTGTGTCTCCTACCTGGCACGTAGACATAGATGGCCTTCCTCTCCGCCTGCTTCCAACCCAGGGAGTGGTTGTAGGTGCACACGTACTCGCCCGTGTCAAGGCCTGTCAGGTTGTGGAGCGTGACTGTGCTGTAGAAGACGCCATCTCTCTGCTCCAGCGACGCGGCCAGGGGCTGCCGGTCCCGCTCCCAGACCACCTCGGCCTCCCCCGAGCACGTCAGGGAGGAGCTGCTGAAGAGGCTGAGGATGATTTCGGGGTCGCTGGGGGAAATGTGCAGCTGGCTGCTCCCGGGAGTCACTGCCGGCAGACCTGGGGGAGAGGGACGGGGTGGGGGAGTCACGCGGGGGCCAGGCGGTGCTCCCACTGGCAGCATTTCTGCCTGCGAGCCCACACAGCACTGGATCAGCACTCCTGTCTCCGCCAGAGCTTGGGGCAAGCCTTAGTGCATTTAGCCCCATCAAAGCCAACCGAGGCACTGCAGTGTTAAGGGACATGCCTCTCCCACGGGCCCAGACAGGTCATGCATGTAACAGGGAGAGGTGGAGAGCTAGGATGCTGCATGTAACGGTGAGAGGTGGAGAGGGAGGGCACTGCCTCCCTTCTGGGCCATGGGGGAGAAAGGCCCGTGGATGAAGGAGGAACGCAGCGGTTAAAAAAAAAAAAAGAGGAGTGAAAGTAAACTCTCTCGGAAATCCTTTGGAAGTGATACAGAAAGCAACATCTTCCTGAATGGCTTCCTGTGTCGCTTCCTGGCAGGTCTTCACGGCTGCCAGCTTCCGCGCTGCACCCTCTGCCCCGAGCGCTGCTGCCGGGAGCGGGGTCGGGGAGGCAGAGGGGGGTCGCGATGCTCCGCTCAGCCTGCAGCATGGCACTGCCCCCCGCCCGCGGGCAGCTCCCGCAAGGCCCTGCCAGGTTGTACGTGCAATGAGAGGGACGGATGAACAACTTCTGAGGCCAGCTGTTTGCACCGGGGCAGCGGATCTGCTTGTGCAGTGTGCCAGGCCTCTTTCCGGGGAGATCCGAGCAGCTCTCCGGGCCAAATGAAAGCGGGCCCCGCGAACCGCTCCCCCACATTTTGTCTCCCCCTATCATGCGCTCACCTGCGAGGAGAAGGAGCAGGAGGAAGGGTCCCTCCGGAGCCAGAGGAGGCATGGTGATGGGGCTCAGCTGCCCTGCGGGCCACGTCCTGTTGAAAGCAACCCAGAGTGAGCGCAAAGATCCTGCGACCAGAGCGGATCCCTGGGGTCCCCCCGGGCCGGGCTGGCAGCGTGGCAGGACCTGCTCCCAAGCACGCAGATGGGGCCATGGCAGCCCATGAGAAAACCAGGCGGGCCCCGTGCCTGGCCGCCAGGGCGCTGGGAGGCTCCCAGTCCCGTCCAGCTTTCCAAGGCTGAGACCGCAGCACTAGGCGACCTTTGCTCTGTCTCTTACTCTTGGCGAGCCTGCCCCGCTTTCCTCACTCTGGATCCGCTCCGCGGCCGTCTCTGGCCACCGGGGCTTTCACTGAGTCTTTCCATGAGTCGCCTCCCGTGTTGCTCATCCCTGTGTGAAAGCTCACTTGCTTTGAAGTGCCCTGGCTGGAAGGCCCTGTCTTTGCTCGCCCACACTTCTCCGCCTCTTAGCTTCTCCTCCCTTTGCTCCCAGGGGCGGGCGGCAGGGCTGCTTGGCAAATGAGTTGGTTTTCCCTGGAAAAAGTCTACCTTTGTTTGGTGGGACATGCTGAAAAGATGTCAGATTTGGGCTTTTTTAACTCCCCCACCCCAAAGGTGAAAGCAGGCGCTTCAGACACCCAGCTGTCCCCTCCAAAATAGTTTCCATAGAAAATGGACCGAACCCTCCCGGCTATCGGCTCACACGTCCTAACTGCTCCAGGGACAACGTGCTACTCTTGTCCTTCTTTATCAACCAGCCAGTGCCGCCTGCCTCCGCAGATGCGGGGACAAATATTTGTCAGAGTAGAAACAAAAGAAAAGAGCTGAGGGGAAGAGGTTCCCATTGCACGTGAAGGGAAGGCACCGAGAAACCAACACCCAGGGCCTGGGAAAAGAAAACAAGGAGCAGAAGGATTTGCTGGAAGCAGTCGGGGGCCAGGAGCTCGTGCAGCAAACTGCGCAGGTGGCACCCAGGCTCCCTGGAGCCGGAGGAGGGAGCATGGGCACTGTGGCAGGGAGGTATTTCGGGGCTGGCATCTCCTTGCGGTGCTTTGGCGCTCTGGGGCTTTTCATGGCACTGGCAAGCAGGGAGCAGCCCGTCTCCCCCTGCCACTGCTATATTGTCCCATAAAGAGACAGGGAGAAACTCGGGGAGACGTCACGCCATGAGACCGAGTACACAGGAGCCCGACTGAGTTGTCATACGCAGGGTGAAGTTCCCCAGTAAATACCCTGGAGCGAATACCGTCCCCAAGAAAGGAAGGAAATCACAGACGACACCAAGACACGAACCACAGGGAATGCAAGCCAGCTCCCAGACGCGCAGTCGTGAGAGTTGGGCTCGAGTCCCAGCCTAACCTGGGAGCTTCAGGAAGGTCCTTGTCCAGGTCTGACCTTTATAAGAAGCCCCGCTGCGACCGCGAGCTGGGCCTTCCCTGCCTCCCCTACAACGGACTGCACTCTTTTGGATCTGGATCTAACAGAGACAACCCCAAAAGCTGCCTCTGCAATATCGTTGGCAATGGAGCACGCTCTGGGGTCCCTTTCCTGTGCCAGCGGTCACAGAAACGCTGTACGAGAGGCGCGCAACGTGCTGCCGACCCCGGCTCCAGATGCCGTCTCCTGCTGACCTGGGCCTGGAGCTGTGTCTGTCTGCTGGACATTAGAAGGAAATGGTTTCTAAATGACGTGCAGTCGTCAGATGTTTTTGTTATCCTTTCACTTGGCTTGAAAAGGCCTGATTTACCAGAAAAGCCAGCCAGGTCTACAACTTATTCAGCAACTTTCCCCCAAACCTTGTGATTCTTTCTGCCTCCTCAGGGGGCCATTTCCCAGGGGGAGCTCCTGCACCGGGGAGATGAAAGGAGTGAGATGGGCTTCAGGCAGCCAACCTAGATGACATCAGTCTTCCAGCCCCAGGATCCTGACCTGGTCCAGCAGCAGAGAGGACTCGATATGGAGATAGAAAGAGAGACCAGCCGCACCATGGGCATGTGTTGGCACGGACGTAGCGAACGCCAGCCAGACAGATGCCTTCATATATCTTAGCTGAGCAGTAAAGGCAACACCACAAAAGACCAAAGATCCACAAAAAACAATGGGTTTTGTTTCACAGCTCATCTGTACCAAGGTGTGTTGTTAATACCTATTTTAAAGCCAGAAAAGGACTGTGATGATCCTGTAGTCTGACCTAGATAACCGAGGGCCCGAGGATCCCACTCCAAAATCTCCGCAGCAAGCTGGACTTGCTGGTCAGGCTGTCTTAGAAAAACAGCCCTCAAACTCTATAAGATTGTGACTTATCAAGTCCAATACGTGAGTGTGGTGATGCACCGCAGACGGCTGACCTCCTCGCGTGTGCAGCACACCCGTGCACCCAGGCAAGTGTCAGTGATAAAGCAGCTGTGTGTGGCTCTGCCGCACTCGTGATGTGTAGCAGGGGAAAGAAGTATATGAGAGAAGAAGAGAGAAGAAGACATCTAAGGGTGGTTCAGGCTGGCATATCTGGGACCAGGCTGTGAACCCTCTTGAATGTGTTGGGTAGCACCTTCTTCCAAGAGCATCCCTTTGATGTTAGCAGGATCACAGACTCATAGAAAAAGAGGGTTGGGAGGGAGCTCAGGAGGTCACATCCAGCCCCTGCTCCAAGCAGGACCAGCCCCAACATCATCCCAGCCAAGGCTTTGTCTAGCCGGGTCTTAACAACCTCCAAGGATGGAGGCTGCACCACCGCTCTCGGTCACCTGTTCCAGTGCTTCACCACCCTCAAAGTGAGAGACTTTTTCCTAATATCCAACCTCAACTTCCCTTGCTGCAGCTTGAGCCCATTGCTCCTTCTGTCATCTGCCCCCACTGAGAACAGCCCAGCTCCATCCTCTTTGCATCCCCCTTGCAGGGAGGTGCAGGCTGCTATTCAACCCCCCTTGGTCTTTTCTCCAGACTCAGTCAGCCCAGGTCCCTCAACCTGTCCGCACAAGTCACATCTCCCAGCCCCCGAACCACTGGGTATCGCTCCTGGGAGACACCGCTCATGGGGAGGGCACCAGCATCCAGGCCTCCGGCTGACCCGCCGAGCCCCGCTGCAATTGTCATCCTCCGCGTCTGCCCACAGAGCAGCGGTGCCCGCGGCGCCCCAGCCTGCCCCTCTACCTGGAGCTGGCTGCTTGTGAGAAGGGGGAGACGCTTCCCGCCTGGGGCTGGAGGGTGGCAACGTTTTGCTGACTGCAGTGACCTCTCCCTTGTTTATCTGCTCTGGCCGGGGCACAAGCCGCACACGCAGACACTAGTTTTTTCCCATCCCAGAGGAAATGCTTCAGATCGCCAGTCCCTTCCCGACAAAGCTGGCTCGGTCCACGCTGCCTTGGGGCGGGGAAGAAGGGTGGAGGAGATGCTGTCTGTGTTTGCTTTTCATGTATACGGCTCCTTTCTAGGGGACTGAGAGCTCAGTCTCATGCAGAGCCAGGTCTGGCTGTCAGAAAGGTGGGTTTCCTCGTCTCTCGCACACACGCACAGACACAGGCGCATGGCGCCAAGCTCCGGGCTGCATGCAAAAGCCACATGGAGCCCATCAAACGCTGGCAGGTTGGACGTCCTCGAATCAAACCCAAATAATTAGCGCCAGACACTCGCAGGGAGAGATAGGAAACGGCTCAGGAAGTGGGAGCTGCGGTGACTCGCCGGGCTTGCCAACGCTGGCAGGGTGTTATGGCGAGGCCCGTGATCGTAGCTGTTCCTCCCTGCCCCAAAGACCCTGCTCCTAGGCCTGCGCCGTGCAAGGAAGGGCTGAAACCTTGCCCCGAGTGCCAGACACCCGATAGCAAAGCCCCTGAGTTCATCATGTTTAAAAACATCACGACGGCGCGGGGCCTGGGTCGCACGCTGAAGACGACAGCCTGCGACCCCCTGGCAGAGCCCCCCTCCAGCTGCCCCGCAACCTGAGCATCGCTCCTCCGAGCACGGGCCGGCAGGCCCCGCGGTCGCTCTTCTCCCAGCGCGTTTTGCACGGAGCGACGCTCCGCCAGGTTGTTTCTTGGGGATTTCCATTGCCGGCTCTGTGCTTTCATAATCCGTCCTGCTGCTGCTTCCCACCCGGGAGCCAGCGCTGCCAGCGCCCGGGACACTGTCCCCGCTCCAGCTGGGAGAAATGGGGCAAGGAGGAGGCACCAGAGGTTGTGACACCCTTTGCTTCTCCTTTGCCCCAGCTCTCCCCATCAAGCCGGTCCTTGTTGGGAAACCACCCTGGAGCCTCCCTACCTATTCACGTGCCTCCTGCCGCCTCGAGGTCGGGGCCGGCGCCTGGGCGAGAGCAGGATTCAACCCACGGCGGTCTCAGACCCCCCAGCCCCTCCAGCAAGCTTCCTTCTTCTCCCAGTCCCCCTGCAGCAGTGCGAGGCTGCGGCTGCCCTGCCTCCAGGCCTCGGGGAGGGAAGGAAAATCGTTAGCAGCCTGTTAGGGGATTTTTTCTTTTTTTTTTTGAGCTGAACTGTTTATTATTCTGAAAGAGGAATTTGGCTGGGAGGGGAGATGGGAGGTCACTTGGCTCTGGGATGCAGCTCTGGCTGGATTGGAAACGCAGGCACTTGGCGGCCTCTGTACAAGCCAGCTGACAATGTGCCTTTGAGCGAGCGAGGGGCTCAGCTCGGCGCGGGGCCGTGCAGGAGCAGTAGCTTTCTCCGGGGCGGCTGGTTCCCTCCTGCGGGGCTGTGTTCTGCCCGACAGCAGTGTTTCTCAACCTTTTAAGTAGCGAGTACCCTCTAACTGCTGCAAATGTTAATAAGCACCCCAACACGCAATTTTCCAGGGGATTTTACATTTAGACACGAATGTGTGCCACGTGTTGGAAGAGGGGCTGGGTACACGAGGCCGTGATGTGACATGTCTGAGCTGGTGTGGCTAGGGTCGCCGCCTTTTACACCAGGGGTGTGCAACGCAGGTATGTACCTGGGCGAGAAGTGATGCTGCCCAACGCTAGGAGGGCTGAACCCAGTGCTGCGCCAAGCGCGGTACGCCAAATTATTACCGGGGAATTTTCATGCATGGCGCACCCAATTTTTTGACGTAGTTTTGAGAGGAAAAGAGCGCAAGAGAGAGGGAGTGTTGGGGACCGCGTCCCCCCTGCCTGTGTCTCATGTACCCCCAGGGTACGTGTACCACAGGTTGAGAAACTATGCCCTGCAGCTCCCTCGAAATCAGGGGGTTGCATCTCTGTACATGGGTGCTGAGCGCCCTTGGACTTCAGCACCCTTGAACAAGGCTTCCTTGGGGTTTCTGAGCATCCCCGTGTGATGCAGAGATGGGGCGGGTGAGCTGAATGCCCCAGACACCTTTCCAGAGAGCGAGGACCGCAACAACCCCTCCCCTCGTGCACCTTGACAATGCCCTATTGTCACGTCTTATCTCCTCTCTCATCCCGTCTGTCCAGGCTGCATCCGTGATAAAGCCCCCCTGGCCTGTCACTCCTTTTGATGTGGGGAGCCGGGCTGCAGAAGACGAGATAGCAGCAGGAGGCAGCTCTGGGCTCTGCTGCTCCTACGTACACAAACCCGCTTCGGCGCGTGGGTCGAGGACGGTGCGGTAAGGGGCTAGAGCAGGCCTGGTCTGGGCCAGCTAGGAAAGAGCCCCCTGTTTTAAACTGTTATTGTGCCCCTGGCCCTCGCCTCCTGCTTCTGTGGCCTGCGGCATGGGGCAATGGGATAGGGAGCTCACCTGAGCTCACCTTGGATTGATCAGCCTGCGTGACTGAATCACATTAGTCCCTATAAGCCCCGGCCAAGATAGGGACCCCCTTGCACTAAGCTCTGTGTGGACGCGAAACAGGCTTCAAAGACCTTGCTATCTCAGCAGGCGAGGGGGGAGGCAGGGCCAGAGGTCAGAAGGGACGTCTGTGGCTGAACTGGGACAAGGACCCAAGCTCAGGGCTCTGCCGCATGCTGCTTAAAAGACATTTCAGTGCTGCTTCTCTTCTTTCTTCCCTGCTTGCAAGGGCTGGTTGCAGCTGTGGCTTCTTGTCCATCTGCCTCTGCCTAGGACGGGGAGCCAGGGCCGGGCCTCGCCCCGTGAACTTGCCTTTGAAGTCCTGCGACGGCCGACACCGCGCCAGCCTGGTCTGAGCGAGCCATGCGTCCTCTCCTGAGGAATGACATCCTGATGCTACCTGAGCCACGTTTGATCCCTCCAGCCATCTCGGACTCCTCCGCCCGCATTGCAGCACGGTGAGGAGAAGCGTTATCAGGCTCTTCCTACGCCGAAGCCTCCAGACTTATCACATTCCCCGCTCTTGCATGAAGATGCGATTAAGCCACAGAGGCCTTGGCTGATACCTGAAGTATGTTGTTGGCTCTGGCAGGACAGCTCGGGATAGACTTTGCAGGACAAGAATGTGCTTTGATTTTACTCGGGTCGCCTTGTAGCATGTCTCCAGGCCTTCAGGCTTGGACGAGATGGCAGCTGTCCGCAAGCCCTCTGCACGCGTGGATGAAGGGAGCAGCGTGTGCAACGTCCAGCTCCAAGTGAATGAGGAAGATCTTCCTGAGTGCCCGTGAGCTTGGGAGAGCTAAAATAAAGCAATGCCCATCAGGCTTTCTGGAGCGGCCTCCCAGCTGGTGGGTCTTGAGTGTGTTCCCAGTCACATTTCCCACCTTTTGTTCACATGCACAAGGGCTGCTGTAGTCAGGTTGTGGGGATGGGGCTTTCTAAAGGCAGCATCCTTGACCCTCGGGTGGAAGGGAGCCCTGGCATGTCCCACCCCTGTGGTCTGATGCCCGCAGCAGCGCACATTGAGGGGTTTTGCAATGCCAGACTGGGGAAGGAGCGTGTGTGTGTGTGTTGGAGGAAGGGGGAGGAGGATGAGATGATCCTACGGGATCCTCAAAAACATGAGCAAACTGGGAAAGAGTGCTGCAAGTCGAGCAGGTTGACAGACTGGCCAGGGGCTGAGCAGACAGGAGACGACTTCTTCGCTGGTGGCAATATGGGCAGACCGAGCAACACGTGCTGGGCAGAGGTGGGATGGGACCCTACCAGCCCCTGTCCACCCCCTCTCCCTGGGGATGACCTTGGGCTCAGCCACTACAGTTACTGTCCCATGAAAATGAGGATGCACAAGATCCTTACAGGAAATACAGCCTGAATTCATGCCATCTTACTGCAAGGAGGAAGGCCATGTTTTGTGGCTCCCATCACTGCCTTTATCTTTGCCTTTCCCCGTGTAACTAGTCTCCCCATTGCTTCGTGCTGGCCCCAGACCTCTCCTCCTTCCTCGGGCAAAGCTGCCACTGGAGACCGCCGAAGGCGAAGGGGTGCCAGCCGAAGTCTGGGACGAGGGTGCCGAGAGCAAGCCCGAAGCCACAGGGGGTTTCAGACCTGCTGTTCGCAGCCGGCAGGGCCAGGCCAAGGTAGCGAGCGGAGAAGGGAGGAGAAGCCAGGCCTCGCACCCGAACGCCGCGCTGCTTCTCTTCCTCGCGTTTTCTATTTCTAGCTCTTTTTACGAGGTCCCATCCGGGCGGCAAGTCCAGGCTTTCCCACAATGCTTTGCTGGCCTCGAAATTCTGCCAAGCCAGCCGTACATCTGGTACCCATTAGCGGAAAGTAAAATATACTTTATTCCTGCTTTGTTTAAAGGCATCATCTGAGTCATTAAGTGAGCTCATGGATGCTCACGTGCAGCGAAAAGCACCGTACGGATCTCATGATCGGTGCGCGGTGGCTCCGTCCGCACGGGCCTGGGCTCTGCCTGCTGCCGGGAGCGAGGGTCCCGGTCTTCGGGGCCGGGCAGGGCTATCTGTGCAAGGCAAGGTGAGGTCTAAAAACACTTCTGCAGCAAACCTTTTCTTCTGGCCGCTCTTCCTCTCCCCCCTCTCCCCGGCTCTGTGACTCCAGTTCTTTCCCACCCTTTAATCTAAATAAATCCGAGCGTTTTTTGGCTGGAACTGTCCACAATTGCAACATCCCGCCTCTGGGGTCCTGGGGCTCCCATGACACCGCGTTTACTCACAGGCCAGATTACCATGCAAGAGCCCTTTCTTTTTTTCCCAACACATGGCTGGAATTAGGAAGCGCGAACACATATGGAGAGACTGTCTTTCCAGGCTCATAAACAGGGGATGATAAAGCACAGAGGTAGGAAATCTGAAACCGAGCTGGGGGGGCGGAGGGGATGTCTCGGGAGACGCAGGGTACATCCAGGCATGCTGAATGAATGCTGAAACTCTTTCCGGGCTTCTATCTAGACCATCTGGAGAACCACCCAGGGGCCGATCCTCTGTTGTCTTGCAGCCCGCCGGCCATTCGCGCCAGGGCAAAGTGGGCGTCAGTGGCCCCCGGGGTCTGCTGGAGTTTGCACAGCCAGAAATGATGGCCCGAGGTAGGGCAGCGTGATTATCTGTTGTACGTCACTCTGGAGGCAGAGGAAGATTTTGCACGCTTTACCTCTTCCAGCCCAGCTAACGGAGACCCCCGGCACTGCAGTGAAACCTTGCCTAGCACCTCTGAGCAGGTTCGCCGAGTCCCTGGGTCTGCCCCGACGCACCGAGTATTAGCACCAGATGGGGACAGATATCACGGACAGCAGCAACTTCCAGTAGCATCCCCTGCCCTTCATAAGCTCTACGTCAGACCGCCCCATAAAAGATGATCCCCTCGTGGGCCAAACAGGTTCGCACATGGCTGCAGAAGGTTTTCAAATCCATATTTAGGCTCCAAATAAAACCTGCCCAGTTTACAGGGGCGCTGAGCAATCCCGCCCCAAGGCTGATGGGATCGCAGGGCACTTGGCACCTCGGAAAACGGGGTGACCTTAATTCAGGTGCCGAGGCGGGGATGTAGGTGCCGTTCCTGAGATTGGAAATTTTCACTGTCAAGTCTAGTTACTTTTGTGGGACCAGCCTCGTTAGGGACCTCCACTGAGGCCCAGCTGGGTACAGCCGAGGAGACCACCATCAACCGAGCATCCGTTTCTGCAGGGCAGCACAATACTGGAAGGCACCTCCCGTCTGGCTCCAACCAGGGCCAAATCCTTGTCTGGTATCAGCAAAGTGGCTGCCCTGAAGTCAATGGAGTTGACTAAGTGGCTCTGGCTGGCAACCAGGCTCCAGCATGAGTCACAAGCATTATCCAGAATGGGTGGGCTACTGCAGAGCTTCCATCCTTGGAGGATGTTAAGGCCCGGCTTGACAAAGCCTTGGCTGGGATGATGTCCCGTTGGGGCTGGGCCTGCTTGGAGCAGGGGTTGGACTAGATGTGACCTCCTGAGGTCCCTCCCAACCCTCATTTTCTACGAGTCTCTTCTAACTTGCCCCTTACCGACCTCCCCTGACTCCAGGCAGCTTTGGATCATCATAATCTTGATGGTTATTATTAAGCATTGCTCTAGCTCTCTTATCCTCCACTGCTCGCATTCACCAGAGCTCGCTGCAGTGCCCCAAATGCTCCTCTCCCCTCGGCGCTCTCACTTGAGAGCCGTCTCTGAGCCAACGGGTCCCAATTTGATGACACCATTTCTCAACCGTCTCACAGCAGCAACTCAGTAGCATCCCATAGCTTCATGAACTCTACATCAGCCCCATAAAAGATGAGATCTGTCGCCATCCAGCCCTGTCCCTCTTAGCCTTGTTCCCAGAGTAACTCAGCAAGGAAAGGGAAGCCGAGGGGAGGTCGGGCTCATCGAGAGGACGCTGATCCTGCAAAGTCTCCACTCCAGGATAAGTGAGCCCGTGTCTTCGAATGCACCCTGCCTTCCCTGGGCCCCTGGTCCCCCACAGGCGTCCAGCCACCAAGGCTTGGTCCCTGGTCTTTCCTATGCTGCACATATGAGGGCCACAACCCAGAAAGAGATGGGCAGGGTGCTGGGAAGGGTGGCACTTGCAGGGGCACGCAGCGTGGGTTTGCTCGGTGGGGAGGAGGTTGGCTATGCAGCCCCTGAGCCTGTTGCATCCCTGAAGGGCGAGCCGTGTTACACGCTGGATGCACGTGCGCGAGCGTCCAGCTGCGTGTGAGAAAGCAGGCCCACACGTGCCCTCGTGGCTTGGCCTCCGCTCACAGAAGCACAAAGCCTCGCTCTCCGGGATGCGCCAGGGGATATGAGAGGGGGGTCGTGCCCTGCCCCCCTCCCCCAGCCATGCACCCCTCGTAGACCCCGGGAGCAGCAGGAAGCGAGTGACCTCTTCTGTGCAAGTTCCAAATAAAACGAACCATCTGTTTGGAGCGGCGCCAGGGTTATAAATACCGACTCCCCTGCCCCACCGGGCCCACGTCCCTCTCCCGCTCAGCTGCGCATGCTTCCTCCGCCTCCGCCTTCAAAACACAGACCAGGCCCGGGGCTCGCCGGGCTATTCCTGACAGCGAGGGAACTTGGAGCCGTCTGTGGGAAAGTGCCCCATAGCCTTAGCAGCTGCAGCCCGGAGCAGGGGCTGGGGGCTCACCTGGGGAGGGGGACGGGAACAAGGGAAGGGGGAGGAAGGGTGGAAGTGGTTAGAGAAGGGGTCCACTCCTCTGCTGGTCAGCTTGGAGCAGAGGGCCCCGGTGTAACGCCACTGCCACGCATCCTGTGGTCGTGCCGGCTGAAGGACCCACCCATGCCGAGGGGCAGGCGGATGTGGGCAGCGGGTGCTCTCTCCAGGAGGGCAGTAGGGAAGGGGCATGCACGGCAGTTCCTCCGTGGGCCCAGCCGGGCTGGTGCTGACTCTTAGCCAGCTCCAGCAGGACTTGGCTGGGGACTCCTGCCGCTGCCCTGGCTCTAGTCATTGCAGCCAGCGGTTCCAAGCCACAGCCAGGCCCATCCTCTACAAGCCCAAATATATCGTCCTTCCCTGCCACAAATGGAGGAGTGGCTCGGCAGCACGAGGCAGCCCGGCAGGGTCAGCCAAACCTGGGAGTCCAACCCTGGCTCCGACACTGACCCCCTCCACGGCCTTCGCCAAGTCACTTTGCTGCTTCCCCCCACTTGGTCCCTGCGGCAAATGCGATGTGCCTGCCCTGCAGGGGTTGCTAGCCAGTTGTACAAGACCCTGGCTCTGAGGTGAGTGAGCACTGCCAGCAGCAGTCGCTGGGCGCCCTGCCCTCACAGCAGGTGGGCAGGGCCGGTGAATCTCCCGGCCTGGATGCGGGCACTGCTTAGAGAGGCCCTGCATTTCAGAGCATCTCGCTGCTCCTCCACATGGTCCCGCCAGCTGGGTGGGATCAGAGAGAGCAGGGGTGGGAGGTAGGGATGAGAAATACTGCTTTGCCAGAGTATGCCACAGCCCAAGGCTGGCTCCGAACTCTCCCGAGCAGCAGGCGACAAGGCAGAGAGACCTGCTAAGCCCTTGGCACAGGCAGGGCCTGCTATCAGGGCCCTTTCTCATCTTCCCCCTGCACCTCGAGGGTCCTACCTTATCTCAGGGCAGTTTTTCCATTGCAACCTCTGTGCTGGAGTTCGCGGGTCCGGGGCCGGAAGTGAGATACCACCCCGGTCCCTCCGGCTGGGCACTTGGCCACCTCGGGAGAGGGGAGCGGAGGCTTTTTCTCAGGCAGGTTTGTCAGCTGGCCAGAAAGCTGTGCTCTGTCCTCCCTTAGTAATTAAAGGGAAATGCCTTTCTAAGGCATACATGAGAAAAAAAAAAGCCCCTTCTCCCATGCGTGGGAGGCTTTCCATCAAAGCCCTCAGCTGTGATCAGCTCGGGACTGTCGCTGCCGCGAAGTCTAACCCGGAGCAGGCTCCTGGGAGCCTCCCGTGTCCTGATGGGCTGTAATTATTTCCGAATCTGAAGGAGAGAGAGGCTCTGAGGAGGGAGGCACGGACAGAGAGGGAAGGGGAATGGGGTCTGCTCCCCCCTTACATGCCTCTGCTTGTTTCCAGCCCCCTCTGCACTGACAGGCAAAAATGCCAAGCAAAAATGAAACCCCGAGCCACGCTGGGAGCAGCTGGCAGGGCATGATCCCAGCACACGACGGGGGTCCGGCAGGGCAAGGCATCCCTCTCCAGCTGCGAGGGACTGGGGCTTAATTTGTTCGTTATGGGGCTTCTCGGCCTCGCGTCCAGGATTAGCTGCTCACCCGAGCTAGGGTCAGGCAGGAATGGCTTGGAAAGGCCTCTGGGAGCCTCGGCCTGTTTGCAGAGGGTCGACTGGGGATTAGGCGGGCAAATCCCAGCAGGTTGGGATCCAAGGGCTGCTCTGAACCCATGGGGAGGGGGCTTCCTTGCTCTCAAGCTGGGACTCAGCAGACCAGCTCCACCACCGCACCGCTGGGCGGCCATGGGCAAATCACTTCACTTCTCTCTGCCTCTGTTCCCACCCCACAACCATTGCTTTTTGAGGTCTGCAGGAACCCCAGCCGCAGACTGCACGGTGCTGGGCGCTGTACAGACACCGGAGCAAAAAGACGCCTCGTGCCCCAAAGAACCGAGTCAGGTTTATCTCGACAGAGAGGAGCCTCCATCCCAGCTGAGCTTGCAAAGTCTAGGGCACGCGAAAGAGCATGGCAGGGAGCTGCAGGCAGAAGAGAGGCGAGGGCAATAGAGCAGGAAGGGCCCGATACGGCACCGAGAGCCTCTGCTGAGCTGCCACACGGACAGCGTGACACGGGGGCAGGCAGGGCAGGGAGATGGCAGGGGTTGGGCAGCACTGTTTTGGGGCTGAAGCACTGTTATGGGCTCTCTGGCATGGCTACCCCCTCTCTGGACCACTGCCAGGTAGGATGGCACCGGTGGGATTGGGCACAGCCGGGCCGGGCACGTGCAGGAGGGTGATAGTGTGGACAATTTAGCTTGCTCTGTGCTTCGGTGTAGCAAGGGGGGCTGGAGGCCTAGCCCGCCGCTGCGCTAGCCACTTGGAGACCCCCTACCGGGCAGTGTCACAGAGACACAAATCATCCCAAAGCCACTTCCTGCCTAGCATAAGCCTTCACGACCCAGGGATAGCACTAGACCACCCAAAATCCCAGTTGGGACCAGTAGGCAGGAGGTTTCCTGCCAGTCTGAGCTGTGGTGAGAATCATTCCCATCGGCGCTGGACCGCCGCGGGGAAGACGGGGCAGTGGGTGGTGCAAAAGGGAAGCCACGGACAGCCGTCCTGGGGACGGGCAGACGGAGGTTGGCGGGGGCAGACCGAGGGGAAAGGAGAAGCCCATGAAAAATTTGGTGTCTGTCTTTTACTCCCTGCGCTCCCTCGTCCCCACCATGCTCTCCTTGCCACGGCGTGCCGGGGGTGCCATGGGGTCAGAGAGGGACGGGGTGTTGCAAAATGCCAGGATAGGGTTACTCACGGTGGGGCAGAGGGAAGGCAGGCGGCGTTTCCCCTGCCTCCTTATAACCGCAAGGCCGAGAGGGCAGGCGGAGAGCTGTGATATACCCGCCATCGCCCTCCGCCCTGCAGGCATCAGCAAGGCCGGAGCGAAGGGCTGTCCTGATGGATGCCACCTGCTACTGCCAGCCTCCCCACGGGGCACCATGAGGCAGGCTCCCCTCCCGTGGCCATGCGGCCCGGAGTCCAGCCAAAGCCCAGCTCTGTGGGAAGGGGCGGCAGAGAGGGAGGGATGTCTAGGTACGAGGCACGCGGCAACCCGCTGGGGGCATCCCAAGAGCCTGGCGCTGCCCCAGGAGACACCGCTCCCACCGCTGGGCTGGGCTGGGCTGGGCTGGGCTGGGCAGGGAGGAGTGCCCAGGTGACAGCTCTGGGCTTACGCCCCAGCTGCCCTCCTGTCTACCCTTGACCCCACGTGGGCTGTACAAGCCGCCCCTGCCCTGACAAGCACCTCGGGAGGCACCTGGGCTGCGCTGCAGGGCTCTGGCTGCGGCCGTCCATCCGCTCTGAAACCTAACTTCCCTCCCGTGTCCCCCCGACCAGCCTGCCCGGGACGGGGGTGGCGGTGGGGCACTTGGCCGCTCTGCAGACGGGGGCCGGGGCCAGGAGGTGAGGCCCCAAAAGCCCCCAGCCCTTTACACAAGCGGCTCTTCTGTTCTGCGGCCATTTCCGAGGCAAAGAATTTGAAACCGAGGTGACTTCCAATGTGCAAGGGGAGAATGCGCCTTCAGAAAGAGAGGCTCGAGATGGTTTATTTTCTCTTGGCCCCGGTTCAGACAAACCCACAAGCAAACATATTTTCTGTATAAATAAGACAGTGTGTCTCGCCAGTTAAAGCAATTCAAACATGAATGTAGCGATTTAATTGGTGCCAATTACTGTGTCTCGGTAGCATTAAGATTTCAGTCACAGCCCCTTCAAGGGCTGGACGGGCCAAGGACGCCGAGGCAGCGCAGGCGGGAGCAGCGGGATACGGCCCTGCAGGGATCGGGCTCTCAGATCACCTGCCAGGCGGCTCCTCGGTGTCCCCCCGTTGGAGGGGGCAGTACGGGGTTAGGCCTTGGGGAGAATAAGCCCCCTTCCCTCCCCGAGAGGACGCCTTTCCAGAGGGGCAGCTCCCTCCATCCAGGGCTGAGATCTTCGGGGAAGGGTTTCCTCTGTAATCTGGGCCTGCGTCTGCTCCGAGAAGGACCCGGGCCGGTTGGGCCACCCTGCACTGAGCATCAGCGGCTTTTTCGGGCGCCAGTTTCCTGCACGGGCCCTTTAAGCTGCGGCGCGCTGGCGCTCATCATTATTCTGAGTCTCTGACATTGATAGAGCTCCTTTCATCGTGCTGGGAGGGAGGCCGCGTCCAGCCAGTAGTGCTCGCTAGCCGCGGCGGAGAGGAAAAGCCGGCTGCTGGCTCATGCTCCCCCCCAGATCATGCAGTGCGATGAGGTCCCCCTTGCCCTCAGCACTCCCAGTCCCTCCATGCCAGCCCCCGCCTGCTTCGCTCAAGGCTGACGCGCCCGCTTGGTCTCCTCTGCCACAGCCCTCCTGTGTGACTTTGGGCCAGTCACTTCACCCTGCTGGGCCTCTGAAACAGAGAGGATCCTACTCCACTGCCCCTTTTGGCTGGGAGTTATTTGGATCAGGTGCCGCATCCGACTGTGTGCTCGGGGCTGCACACCCACAACTCGGCCTCCGGCTGCGTTGCAAACAAGAAGCAGTGTTTTTGTGCCGCTCGGTTCCTGGAAGAGGGGGCAGCTCTGGAGACAAGAGTGCCTGGCAGGGGGTGGGCAGTGGAGGAGGGCCGAGGGGAACTTGGCCTCAGGGAGCCTAATTAGGCATTGGGGGTGGGAGGAAAATTGAACTTGTTATGTCCTATTTGCCTGACAGAACGGAAGGAGCCTCCTGGAGCTGCTCCAGCCTCTCAGTTTACAGTTTGCCCAGTTTACAGCCTCCCTCCAAGATCGTCTCCCGGGGACCCTGTCCCAGGGCTGCAAACAGCAGGTGAAAAACAAATTTGCTCCCGGGAGACCGCGGTCCCAGTCCTCCCTCGCATTCCTGATGTCCCGTCCCAAACCGAGAGCCAGGGCAGTCCCTGAACTCTGGTCGACACTGGGCCAAATCCCCACGACAGCCCGTGGCACAGGCCACGGGCAGACTAGGCTGGTACAGTGACTCCAGACTCCAGCTTTGTATGTCTGCACAGTGAAGCCTCTGGACTTTTGTCCCCAGATGGGGCTGGATATTTCTTCCCTCATCTCCATGTCACCTCCCTGCTTGCAGGGCAGAGGCGAGCCTGTGATGCAGCTGCAGCAGGTAGGAGCCAAAAAGCAGGAGCAAAGGGCCATCCTTCTCCAGGACCCTGCAACCCAGGTCAGACCTGAATGGGGGAACTGAGCTCCCGTCACCAGGTTGCCATCGGCTGCAGGCTACAGACCATAGACATGTAGGGCTGGATGGGAGCCCCGATAAATGATCCAGCTCAACCCCTGCATGGAGGCAGGTTTGAATACATCTAGAGACCTGCCCCGGCCCATGGTCATCTAACCCACTCATAAAAGCCTCCAAGGAGGGAGGATCCAGGTTTTCTAGCTGAGGATGCTTCTCCGACATCCAGCCTAAATCTTCTGTGTCGCAAATAAAATCGATTTCTTTTTGTCATAGATTCATAGACATTCGGGCTGGAAGGGACCTCGGAGGATCATGGAGTCCAGCCCCCGCCCAAGGGGCAGGAAGTCAGCCGGGGTCATAGGATCCCAGCAAGGTAGACATCCAAAATGGAAATCCCAGACAACAGCTCACTGTCCTCTCTACCACCTTTTACATAAGGGGGAGACGTCTCATGTCAGTCCTCTCTTTTCTAGACTAAAGGATCATAGTTCCTCCAACCTTTTTTTTTAAACAGGTTTGTAAACCTCTCATCCCTCCTGGTGCTTCCCTCTGGACTCCCTCTTCCTTGCCTGCACCTCGCTTATCGCTCAGATTCACCTCCCGGCGGCAGTTCAGGCAGGAGGCCTTTCTCTGCTCCCCATCCTCCTTCCACGTGGCTCTGGGGACACGTGGGAAACTGGGGCGCTGTGTGCTGCTCTTCCCAGCCTTCCCCCTGCCCTGCCGGCTCTCACTTACATGGACATAGGGAGACTTGATGGGGGGGACGGGGACTTCTTGTGTGGCAGCCGCCCGGTGATACCTCTGCATGCTCAGACCTACCCTGAGAGGGAGCCAAGCTGTGCGGTCCCTTGCCCTGCATGGAGGAGAAGTCACCGTGGCTGAGCTCCCACTTCTGGTGGGATCACACAGGCAATGAGCACAGAGCAGGTGAGGTCTGCAGAAACCCCTGGTTCCCAGCCACCGAACATGTGGGACCGCGACTCCCTACAGTGGCATGACTCTGTTTTTGGATACAGACCTCAGCAAGGGACTCAGCTGTCAGAGGGGCACTCAGCACTCTGCATAACAGGCTGCTTTTCCCAGCGGCGTGGAGCCGCAGGGCTGGAAGGGAGTCAGCGAGTCCAGCCCCCTGCTTCAGGCAGGATCACCCCTATGCAAAGCATCCCATAAAAACCATAATCTAAGCTCTACACCAGACGACCATCAACAACCATCTTCAGCTGAGTGCCCCCAGATTGGAGGCGCTCAAACACTCCCACCTCCTTGGAAAACTTTGGCCTCAGTTTTTTACGCTCACGACTGCAAATGAAACATGGATTGTGCAGCGCTGCGACAGTCCCAGGGCAGGTGACCGCCAAGTGCCATCCATTCAGCTCCCTGGAGGATTACCCTCAGTCCCTAACGACCAAATTTAAGTGGCAACACCATTCACCCCTTCTCTGCTGCCCACCTGAGCAGAGACACCCAGCCGCTTAGCACAGGCCACCCGCTCTGGGATGCTGGATGGGTGTTGGGTAGAAGAGCCTTTTCCTCGCCCGTTGAGCTGGGAAATGCTCCCACTCAAGGTCTGTCTTTTCAAACAGCAAAGGTGCAAAGCTCCCCTGTGAAAAGTCCCTCCTCTCCAAGAGGAGGCTGGGCAGTGCATCCGGGCCCCTTCCCATGAGTGGGTTCAGAAGCACTAACTCATTCAAGGTCCCATCACACGGCTCGGCCTCCTTTGGGGCTCTCGCCCCGACTTGATGGGCTTTTGCGACCTAAAATGCACCAGAATGCGGCTTTCTAGTGAGGCCGATGGCTGTGAAAGAAACCTTCCACCTGGCCACGCTGCACATCTCCAGGCCACCCGGGAAGGAGTGCTCTCGGGTCCCGGCAGCGGCGAGAGCTCTGCTCCAGCTGCTGCCCCCCGGGATTACCCCGAGCCTCAAGCTGCAGCTCCGCCAGAGACCCGAGCTGCCCGACATTATCCGCGAAGGCTCACCTGGACGCCGCAAGGGGCAAATTTCAAGTAAGGGAGGTGCGGTCCTGTGCCTCCCTGGCTAATGCAAGCACAGCAGTCGTTCACATGAAGGCCCACACCGAGGGCCACGTGAAACAAGGATGGACGTAGCCAGGGTTGCCAAGGTCCCACTGAATGGTGCCAGGGAAGTCCTGGGCAGAGGGGCGCCTGTCTGCACAGGGAAGCCGGCCTCACATTGCAGTCAGCGGGACCCAAACACAAGCTTAAATTCTTCCTAGAGTGAGCACCGGAGGCTTGCCAGCCTTCACTTCCCTCCAGGTCGCCCGCAGACCCGGCACTGCCCTGCTGTGGGGCCAGCGGAGAGACCAAAGGGCACAACTGAGGAGCCACCCTGCTCCGGGGAGCAAGCACAGCCCCGTCTTCCCACGGGGCCCTGACAAAATGCCTTGGGGGACAGCGCGGTACCTGCAGCCCCGTCCTGACAGCCGGGCACCCGCGGAGCTGCTTTCTAAGAGGCAGAGCCTGGGCCGAGGCGCCGATGCCCAGCACAGAGGCTTGCACTCGGGGGTGGTGTCTGGAGCTCTCCTGTCCCGTTCCCCCTGCTGTCACCGAGAGTGACCCCTCCACAGCCCACCCTGTGGCTCCTGGAGGTTGCTGTCCATGCCCAGGCTGGCATCGCCCGCAAGCCATGGGCAGGCACCCCCGAGTGGGACAGAGGCAGCAGGGTGGCACCCCAGGGTGAGAGTCAACCTCCCCTCTGCAGGGCTGGGGTGATGGGAGAAGCCTGGGAGCTTCTTCCCCCCTTTGCCCTCAGCCCCCACTGCACCTGGCACAGCTGGGGGCACTGGGACAGGAGCAGAAAGGGGGGCAGAGCCCCCCTCACCCCAGCCCTGCAGAGGGGAGGTTGGCTCTCACCCCGGGGTGCCACCCTGCTGCCTCAGTCCCACTCTGGGGTGCCTGCCCCTTTTGCCCGGCTCTGGATGCAACCCCCCAGCCCCCTGCCAGGGGCACCCACTTCCCCCTATACAACCAGCTCCCTGGGGACTTGCAGCGGAGCCACTTCCAGCCCGGGCAGACAGCAGGGTCCCTTTCCCCATTGCAATCCCAAACCTGGGGAGTTGCACGGCCGCAGGGAGTTAACTGCAAGAGCTGGGGGGTGAGGGGGGGACTCGAGCGCCCTTACCTGGAGCCCGCGCGGCCCGAGCCCTTCCCCGTCCGGCCAGGGCTGCCCCCGAGCTCTGTCCCGCCTGGAGCATCCAGCGCAAGGGGCAGGTCCGAGCCGCCTCCGGGGAGCAGCCCCTGCCCTGCCCTGCCTCCCTGGGCTGGGCTGGCTCTAGCTCCGCTCTCCGCGTCTGCTTTCAATTCTGGCTCTTTTCCCTGCCTCCTCCTTTTTTTTTCCTTTTTTTTTTTCCCTTTGCTTCCAGCCCCCCTCCCATTTTTCCCCTTTCTCAGGATATGAGGGGATGTTTAGAGAATCCGCTGCCCACGCCAGCAGCTGACTCATGTTTTTATTCGAGAAGGCCTGCGCTCGACTGACTCCACACATTCCCTTCGGCTCTTGGCCGGAGCTGGCACCGTGCAGGCTGAGCCCCTGGCAGCAGGCTGGGCCGGCCGCCGTGCTTCTCCAGCCGCCACCCGGGCCCGTCGGCGTGCAGCCCCTTGCGTGCGGGCTCGATGGCCCACCGCCACTCCCGCTCGGCTGGCACAGCCCCGTGAGGAAGGCGAGCACGTCCTTCCAGGGCCAGGGACCAGGGCTAGCAAGGGAGCCCAAGTTGCCGGTGGAGCGCGGGTTAGCCCCCCAGCGCCGGGATCCCATGTGGACACTGGTTCGGTGCCGCAGGATTCAAACAAGGGCCCTCTCGCTCTGAGTCTGGACGTGCACCCCGAGCTTCGGGAAGGGAGGCGAATTTGCACAAATGCAGGGGGTTTCCCCAAGTGCTCTAGCACAGGGGTCTGTCTACAGGGGGATTGACCTATGGCAGCCTGATGCCATAGCTGGACACTTTTTTGGGTGAGTTTATGGCTTAGCGGAGCCTTTTGTGGGTGAGTTTGGAGCTGGTTTCAGGCCTTGGTTTCACCAGGATATCCTGGGAAAGCCCAGAGAATAAAAACATGTTGCGAGCACGTGACAATCCACTGAGCCGACCTGGGAAATGCTCATCGGGTCCAGCGTAGGTTAGTGCCTCCCAGGCCCAGCACGTCATTGGTGTGCCTTTACCCCAAGGCAATCCCCCCGTGCTCGGCCTCAGGTTTCTCTCTCTGGAAACAACTCTTCTCTGTGTCTCAAACTGGTCGCCAAACGACGCTCCGAATCCCAAAAGAGCGTCCTGGCGGAGAACGCCACAAAGCTGTGCCGGCAACGCTGTCCCGAGACATCTCCCCAGGCCAAAAAGCCCTTCCTAAAGCCTCCCCTGCCCTTCTCCAAAAATATTTAGCAGCCTGGGTACAGGCTGCGTGCTCCTTAGGCGAAGGGCAGCTTGGAGGCACCATTTTCCTTTGCGAGGTGGATGGTTTCCAGTCGAGCCGGCGGATGAGTTGCCACCCCCGTGGTTTCAGAAGTTGCTGCTTATCTCCAGTTATCTCAGTATCTTCTTCCTCTCCTTGATGACAAGCCAAGTGGAGACGGCTTATCCAGAGACTGCTGATGGGAGAGGGGGAGGAATTGTCCATGGGGAAACCCCGAGCTGTTACCATACAATGAGGCTGTGCTTGCGCAGCATCCTTTGGTGCCCGTGACAGAAGGGAGCGAGAGGCGAGAGGTGCAGGGTTAGCCCAGGGCAGGGGCAGCCACCGGGGAGGCTCCTGTGGCAGCCTGCATGGAGGTGAACGGGCTGGTGGGAAGCCAGAAACGTGGCACGGAGCAGCGCCGAGGGACCTGCACGGGTGCCCCTGCTATTTGCACGGGGGAGTCATTCCTTTCGGAGGCAAGGAAAGGCCCTCGGACCACCCGCCCTGGGTGCCGAGAAGGGACTGCAAAGGCAGACACGTCCTGGGGGCCTTTCTGAGACGGGACGCTGCTCGTGGCATGCTGAGTGGTGGGGGGAGAAGCTGGGAGGGACAGACCCAGGGCCCTCGGGGGGCAGGTACAGCCTCAAACCTCCCCCCAGCTGCTGCAGGCGAGCCCTGTGGGGTGGCAGGATGGAAAGGGTGGGGGCTGTTTGCCTTTAGCCACAAGCCGTTTGACGGGACAGCTGCCCGGTACCAAGAGCCTGGGGTCACCTCCATCCCATGGGCAGGCTGGGGTCTCCGAGATGTGCCCCCGCAGCCATCCCTTGCAAAGGCAGCAGGGTCTTGAGGCCCCTCGGGAGGAGGGCAGGGGGCTGTTACCCTGGGGCTTCGGGAAGGGCCTGCCGTCGTAGCCATCGTAGAGGCCGAGGCGTGCTGAGGAGGGCCTGGTGCATGCTGCAAACGGCTCCGAGTCCTTGTTGCTGCATCCCTCGCGCCTGTCCAAGGTCGCGTTGTTTAGGAACTCGGTGTTTGGGCTGCGGGCGCTGCGGGACAGGAGCCGGGCAGCCCGGAGTAAGCCACATCTGTGGGAGGAGAGGGGCTGCCTGCTCTCGCTAGCTCCCTTTGCTCTGGTGTAAGAGACCTCCGGCCAGCCGTGATGCTCGGAGGGATTAGTTACGCCCGAGCTCTGGGGTTTGTTCCAGGGATGCTGAGCTCAGTAGTGCCCACGGGGCCTAAGGTGCTCCTGGCCTCTGCCTGCACCAGGGACCTGGGCTGCACCTGGGCCTTGCCAGTCCCCTGGCTACTTAAATAAAGGGGGATTCCTCTCCGCTCCGCCAAGCTACACCCGCAGAGAGTTGTCCTGGGTGATTCTCCTCCCCAGGAGGTGGGGGTCTAAGCCTCAGGCCGTGAGACAGATGTCAGGTGCCCGGGGCTGCTACCCGGACCATTTTGTCCAGGTGAGAATTGATGCAACATGAAGCCCTGATGCATGTGCTCTTGTCACCATGCAGAGACACCGTGTCCCGCGGCTCTGGTTATCGCAGCAACTGGTGGGCCCCAGCGGTGCGGCGACGAGGCACCCCAGAGAGGCCAACCCAGAGCCCCCCCAGTGCGACGGCAATGGGCAGCTCTGGTCCCCACCTCTGGGGGCTAATGCTGCCCCCAGGCCAGGGGCACAGGAGCCTTGTGCCCATTCTGCTCTGGGACGATCCCATTAGTCTGCAGGGAGACGGGGGCTGAAATGCATCCCTGACTCTCCTCCAGGCTTTGGGGGGCTCCCCCCAGCTCCGGCCCTTCCTGCCTGGTGCCTTGGTGGAAGCAGCTGCGTGCTCCAGTGTGAATGCGAATAGCGGCGCTTCCGGTCACCCCAGTCATTCCAGCACATCTGGAGCCACTTAGGCACTGGAATGATTAACCCCTTGTGAGCTCTGCTGCCGCCGTGCCAGGCCAGCCGAAGAGGGAGTGCAACCCCCGTGGGCACGGAGCGCTCCTGGAGGGTGCTGGCAGAGCTGGAGGGCAGGGCACAGGGTGGTCAGGCCCTACTCCACCCTGGCCCGTGCAGCAAACACCGTAGGCATCCCATCGGCCGGGAGGAAGGTCTAGGAGCCACCGCTGTGTTCTGGCACGTTGCTCCACGAGGCACAGCGGAGCAGAGTCCCACCCATGCCTCAGTCTCTGGTCCCAGGGCAGGGGCTCAGCTCTGTCCTGCCTTACACAGTGGGGCTCCCAGGATGGCCAGCGATGGCCAGAAGTAAAGGAAAGATGGAGCTGCAGCAGGTACAGGTGATCCGAGCCACTGGGCTGGCCTGGGCGAGTGTCTGAGCCAGATACCTGTCCCGGATACTTCAGGTTCCAGGTGCAGAGAAGCATCTGCAGATGTGTGCACACCTATGCGTGTGTGCACGATGCAGGTGTGGCGAGGTACGTCACCTGCCCCGGGCCTTGTCTTCGCATGTTGCAAGCCCTGTGCCCCTTGCAAAGGCCGGGTGCATGCCTGTGCACTGTCCGGACAACTCCTGTGCCCATTACAGCTGTGCCCAGTGCCCTCCCATGGCGAGCTGGGGTAGTGCCACAGAGGCAGGCTCCACAGTGCCCAGCTCTTGCATTTCCATCCCCGGGCTCTCCCTATTTAGCATTTGTGGCAGCCTCTAGGCCTTGCCGGGCAGAGCGGGAGGACAGGAGCTTGGAAACCAGGATGCAGAAACAAAAGAGGCTGGTTTAAAAAGAAACAAGGAATGCTTTTTTTTCAAGCCCCTGCTTTTGAGGCCGTGCTGGTGCTGCCCCATGAGTGATGCAGCGTGTGAGCCAAGGGCTGCCTGCTCTGGGCCCCACAATGGTGCCAGAGGCAGCAGGGGGAGGTTACTAGCAGGGGGTAAGGCAGGTGGGAGAGGAGGGGCAGGGGGCCCAGGAGAACGAGGGCAGGGCACTGCTTGCAGCCTGGGTCCAGGCCTCTGGCCATCAGGTATGTCCCTTGGCATCTTTCCTCTGAGAGTGCTGCCAAGGCAAGCAGTCAGGGTGGTAGAGATGATATCTTGCATTAGCCCAACTAGACAGTTGCAAAAAACCCAACTTCCTTTATTTGCAAGCTTTCAGGCACACGCGCCCTTCCTCGGGCATAGGAGAACGCGAAGATTGTCAAGTTTCTCCCGGGGAGAAATGAAAATTCGTATCGTGCCGGACAGCCGGAGTGTGATGTAGGACGAGGGCACGCAGAGCTCCTGCCCTCCTCCTGCCAGGGCTTGCCCCCTTCCCTGCAGAGCCGGGCAGGAGGAGAGCGAGCCACGTGACGCCTGGAATGAGAGCAATGCGCCGGGAATGCTGCCGCGGCCTGGCCGGGGTGGGCTGGGGGCGGTGGGGAGGCCCAGCGCGGCGGCGGGGACCAGCCGGTCCCTCTCCAGCGTGTGCTGGAATGTGTGTGCCTGCGGCGTGCGCGTGCCACACGGCCCTGAGCGCGCAGCCCGGATGGGAGACCCGGGACCGAGCCCCGCGGGCAGCTTGCAGGTGGCGAGAGCCTGTGTGTCTGCAAAACCCGGCCTGCCTGCCTGCCTTTGGCTCCTGGGGTGTTGCGTGAGCTACAGACAGACGGACAGCCAGGGTACGGGCACACCACTGCGGTCTTCCTTTCCACCAGTGTCAGTGCAGCTTGCACACGTGGTGTACAGCCGTACAACTCTCCCACGTAGCACTAACTCAGATGCCTGGCCCCGCTTCCTCTGCCTGGGGCGTACTTCCAGGGCTTCCCTCCCCAGGCGGTGAGAGCCAGCTGCTCTCCAGCCTCCGTCCAGGACCAAGGGGATCCCAACTGCTGTGGATGAGCCCTGATGGCCAGTGGGTTTCGTCTGAGCACGGCTGTGCCCTGCCTCGGTGGCTGGCTCCTCCTGCCCTCTCTGCTGGGGTGCGGGACCCCCGCTCCCGTCCCAGCCCTGCGGGGTGCTGTGCCAGGGCCACTGCCCAGCGCTGGGCTCCTCTGCCATGCGGCTCCTTCGTGGTCCGTGGGCCCCGGGGAGCCCGTCTCCACCAGGTGGTGCCGTGAGACCACGGATGAACCGGAGTCAGACCCAGCCCCTTGCTGGCGCTGGCAGAGCGGTACTTGCCCCGCTTGGGCTCGGCTTCTCCTGCCCTGCAGACGCAGGGGCCCCTCCCTGTCCGCCAGTGGGTTCCTCCATCTGCCTCCTCTTGCCCCTCACCCTGGCCTCGGGGGCTCAGCTCGGCCCTGGCCAGATTGCAGAGCTGCCGGGTTACCTCTTGCGGTGCCCAGATCTAACCCAGAGGCACGGGCTTTCTTGCCAGCTGTTTCACCTGAAGATTTATTTGCCACCGGTGCTGAGGCCCAGTGCAATGCCCCAGGCTGGGAGCTGGAAGCAGCCCCTTGGAAATGGCCCCCGTGATGCTGGAGGTCCTGCAAGTGCAGATCGGCATCCCCTGCTCCCTTCAAGCAGAGATGGGAGCAGACTGCCTGTCCTGCTGGTGGCTGCAGAGGGGGTGGGAGAGGCTCTTACACCCCCAAGGAAATTTGTCACCACTCACTGGTGGTGCTCTCCCCTCTGCAAGAGCCAGGGCACCAGACAGGCCCTTAGGGTTAGAGCTGGGGCTGAGGGATGAAGCCCCCAGACCAAGGAGGAGGCCCTGGCTGCTGGGAGAGCATCTCCCCCTGCTCCAGCCTGCAGAATCATGGCCGTTCTGTGTGGGCGACTGAAGACCCGGGGCACCCCCTTGCCGGGCTCAGCAAAGCTGCGAGGACAAGGGTTTCCCCTCCAAGGGATTTCGGGTCCAGCTCAGGGAGAGGATCCTGTGCCCCTTCCCGGCCAGAAGGGCCATCAGCCCTGGGGACTGGCCTTGCTGCCAGTGGGCCACATGTCCCTTGTTTCCTTCCCTGGGGCAGTGCATGTGGACGGGGTCTGCGAGCAGAAAGCCCCTGAGCTCAGGGCCCTTCCCAAGGACCCCGGGGATTATGGCTCCGGGCTTTTCCTTCCAGGCCCCTGGAGCGAGCGCGGCCGCCCTGCTCAGCCCCGCAGGGGACTGCTGCAATGGGAAGGTGGAGCTGAAGCCACCAGGCAGGGATTTCCCGTGCACAGGAAAATCCCCAGGTGATGTCAAGGTGACTGCTGCAAAGGGGCCCGGACAGCGTGTGCTGGGCTCCAGTAGCATTCGTCTCCTTCCACACCCCATGCACCGGGGGGTCAGCCGGTGGTCCCTCCCAGTGCAGACCCACTTCTCCTGGCGGTGGGGCTGTTGCTTGTCCCCCAGCGAGGGGCATCCTGCTTGGAGATGGGGGGGCCAGGGGCGTAGCCGGACCTCAGGAGAGCTGACCGAGACAGAGCCCTGCTCTCAGGCCCATAAAGAGTGAGCTGTTTTCCATGGACAGACTTCTCCAAGCCTAATCCCTGGTGGTCATAAAATGGATCCAAAAGAGAAGTTATCACGAGAGGATCTTTATGGCCCCATTGTCTTCCCCCTTCCCCTCCCCAGCCCAGCCCTTCCCACCAGGGTAAACTCGCAACTCGGAGGGAACTTGCAGCACGCGGGAAGCGTCGTGAGCAAGCGTCTGGCAAAGGTGCGCAGGGCTGCGGTGGCGGGGGAGAGGGCAGGGCTGTGTCTGGATTGCAGCAGGCGCTGGCTCAGCCTGGGGCGTCTGTGGCCAGCATTTCCCGAGGCCCCAGGCCCTGCCTGCGAGCTGCAGGTACTTCAGGATCACTCCCCGCCCATCTCTGTGAAAGGAGCTTGCATCTGGCCTGTGTACACAGCGCATCGCCTATCACTGACATGCAGCCACCTCTGGGGTGGGGCACAGCCGCTGGGTAGCAGGGCCCAGTTCTCCCTTGTCCTGTCTTCACTTCCCCACCCTTTTCACGGCAGACTTTCGTGGGGGAAGAGGGAGCTGGCGCTTCTTTGCATGATCAGGCAGGAGGAGGAAGAGAGGACGAGCTCTTTTGTTTAAACAAAGCTGCCAGCATGGCTGGGCTATGGGAAGGAACCAGGAGGGACAGAATTCGCCCATCAATCAAGGGGCACAGGAGCCAGCGGGTACGACAGTGTGGGATTTATTGTGTGGGTAGGGCCGGTTACATTTCCCATGCATCATGGAGCCAGGGACACAGGGGAGGGACAGTCACCACAAGCCACAGAGAGGCCTTTATGCCAGGCAATACCACCACGCCTCTTGTATGGGACACACAGGAGCCCTGGGCAGGGTTCCCAGGCCCCTCTGCATGCCCCCGCGTGCCAAGTCACACAGCTTCAGCTGCGACTTCTTTCCTGTACCCTTCCAGCTGTCCCACCATGAGTCTTCCCCCTCTCCTACACTGCTAGAGACCATACACAAAAACCTTAGGGGGTTCATTCCTCTCCTGAGACCTTGTGATGGCTTTTCCCCATGGGCAGAATCTGGGCCAGGGGAGAGGGTGCAAAGCGGGGAGGGGATGAGCTGTGGATGGCACCGGAGAGGATGGTCCCGGAGGTACGTGCCTCCCCTACACCCTGTGGAGTGGGGGCAGCTGAGTTGCTCCCTCCTAGAAGCTCCCACACATCTCCCTTTTCCTGATCCCTGCCCCACGCCCCCTGAAGGACTATGCCGCCCCATTTCATCCGAGCCAAGGAGCCCCGGCTGCGGCAGGGTGGGACCGGGCGTCTCTGCTTTGCAAGCCAAGCGTTTCAGATCCATTCAAATCTCCGTGCCATCTCATTAGGGGTCTGGGGATCCCAGAGGCCTGTGCAGGCCCTGCACAGGAGGAGCCGATGAAATGGGTTTCTAGTCGACTTTCTACGCGCGTGCATATTTGTGCCCAAGCTTGGGCTGAATTGGGGCCAAGAAACATCGAAGCAGAACAGGATGGGACATAGGGGACTGCCAGCAAGGGGCCTCTGAGCGAGCCCAGCCAGGAGCATGGATCTGGACATGCCCGCACTGGGTTATCATGCCGGGGGTGCCGGCGAGGGTTTCAGAAGCGCTGTCCTAGCTCTGTTCCCCGGCAGTGCTGCGCCTTTGGAAATCCCACCTTGAGCAAATAAATGGTTGCACTTTGACAGCATCCCCGGGAGCCCCAGAGCCCTTCACAAACAGACGCGGGACCTGGCTTAAGACCCGGTGACTAGGACACGGTGTACGCGAAGGACAGGCGGAGGCACCGGCATGCCCTTGCTGGGACCGTGGCTGAAGGGGTGATTGTCCCAGGAGAGACTCCAAGTGTCCTGCAGCTGCCGTGAGAGTGGTGTTCACTTCACCCAGTGCTGCTGTCATGACTGCGCCTGGTGCCACGCTGCACAGCCACGGCCGTTTTGGCATAGAGCTCCCTGGCACTGCCCTACATCGTGCACACCTACACGGGCAGAGGATGTAGGAAATCCAGGGGGCTGGTGCCTGCGGATGGTTTTCCATCCCAGGTCATGGCTTGTGCTAGCACGAACCACAGTCCAGGTCACCAGGTTGTTAGCCCAAAACATCCCTGCCTCCTAGGGTCCAGGCTGCATCCATTTGCTGGAAGGCAACAGGAGATGTGGCCCTGTGTTCCCAGTAGCAGGACACATTGTGTGGTGGCGGGTAGGTGCTTTGCTGGTCTTGTTGCATGGGGTTTTTTTTGTCGTGCCCTCTCCAGGGCTTGATGAAAGAGCACTGTGATCTCTTTGCTGCTGGTTATGAAACAGCCAGTCTCCTGCTGCAGTCTTTGAACCAGGACTGGAGATCCATGCCCCAGCCTGGTGGCTCACTCCCTTCTCAGACCAGTTGTCAATCCTGGGAGTCTCTTGCGGGCTACGAGAGCCCCATATCATCAAGCTTTTAACCCTGCAGAAACACTGGGCTTGGTGATCACCTAGGACCACTTAGCACAGCCCCCTGGATGGCACCAGGTCTGGAACCAGTCCCAGCTCAGCAGGAGCTCTGGGCTGCACCGGCTGAAATCTCTGGGCTTACATTGCATGTGCGCGTCTTATCTCCAGACTGACAGGCCCCGTGCCCCCCATGAGGTCCCTGTGAATGCCCCAGTGAACGTCCTGCCTCAAAGCCATCGCGGCGGATGCAGGTTCATTGCCGGTTCAGCCTAGCGTGGAGCCCACTGCCTTGCACCACTTTTGCTGCAAGCCGTAGCCTGAGGCGATGCATTATCTTGCATCCAGCCGGTTGTCTGGTTTTAGCCACAGGGACTGGGAACCGCCTGGCTTCAGGCTTTATCTGGCTGGTGCTATCCAGGAGGTCAGGGCAGAGGCTTGGCAAGGTCTCTAGGTGCCTTCATTTACCAGGCAAAGGTTCTCTCCAGCTTGGGGCAGGGGCAGCCTTGTGCATTGCCTTCCCCCCGCGGCTCAGAGGGGGTCTCCCCACCTGGAAAAGGCACTCTCAGGTCTTTGGGAATTTTTTTTTGGAGAGAGAAAATTGCAAGAAAACCTCCCCCATGCACCCGGGGCTCCATTCCCCTCCTCACCAGGGGCTCAGTGAGGCAGAAGCAGGAGCCTGGATTTGGACCAGGGACAGAGTGAGGTCTGAGCTGGGGGCAGGGGGCTATAAGGGAGCCCCAAGGCCACGCTGGGGGCCACGGGCACAAGCTTTGGGCAACTGGGAGGAGGGACCAGGCCAGCAGTGACCCCAGGACTGCAGGATCCTTTTGGGAGACCCCTTGTTCCCAGCTCGACCCGGCTCCTAGCGGTGCTGAGCTCAGGGGAGAAATTGCAAGGCCCTCCCTGGGCAGTGCCTGTGCCTGAGAGTCCCCAGTCTGTCTGTCCACCTGCCGGCCCATTCCCAGCCCAGCCGCCGGCTGCACCGCGCTAGACCTTCCCGCTCCCCCCGCCGGCGTCTTGGTCATTTGGCCCCGGCACACGGCTGGCCCTTGCTGAGCTGGGTTCGGCCCCAGCGTGAATCCAGCCTCCAAGTCAGTGTGTTATAGGCTCAGGCTGTTAGACCAACACAGGATCCCATGTGCAAACACCCCTGCCCCTTTTGGGGCAAGATACCCCGCGCTGCCCCAGTCTTTCTGCCCTTCCCCGACACGATCCGTGTGTCCCAGTCCTGCCACTTCGGGGGGAGCTGTGGGTTCCCGAGGCAGGGGGTCCAAGCCGGGTCTGGAGGGAGGGAGCTAGGTCATAAGGACATCAGAATTGCCATTTATGGGGTCAGACCCTGGGTGCGTCTTGCCCAGTCTCGTCCGCCGCACGGCAGCAGGGAGCGGAGGCTGGACCGCAGGGTGAGCGGGGTCTGAGTGGGGTGTCCCCCCTGCTCCTCGCAGCCTCCAGCATTTAGGGGCTAGGAAGCTCTGACTCAGAGGCCGTGCCGCTCGCTCCTGTGCTCGATAGCGCCCGACGCCCCTTTCCTCCAAGCCCTCTGTGCATGCGGCTGGACTCCCAGCTTCCCCCACATCCTGCGGCAAGGAGTTCCACGCTGCAATGCCTCGCCGGCTAAAATGAACTTCCTTGTGTTAGGTTTCCACTTTCCGGGTGGTCTCCAATTCCTTTCTTATGGCTGCTGAGCCCTGAGGTCAGGGCCGGCGTTTGCATGGGAAGAGACTAGAGATGCTCTTACCAAGGCTTGGCTCCCAGTCGCTCCCAGGGGCTCGGTGGAGGTGACCAAAGCCTGGGGCTGCCCCTGCCCAGCCTGGACCTTGCCTTTGCCTCCCCCCCACGGCTTCTGGCTTCCTTCTGGCCAGGCCCTGGGTAGCCGTGGAGGCTCCCCAGCCCGGCTCCTGCCCTTTGAAGTGCGAGCCTATCTCACCATGCAAATGCTCCCAGTGCTTGGCCCAATAAAAAGCCTTTTCCCCCCAGGGAGGTGCCTCTAGCAAAGGGCGAGGAGCAGCCCAGGTGAGAGGCGCAGCAGGCAGGCAGGCAGCAGCGGAGCAGCGTGCAGGGGAAGGGCGCAGCATGCGCGCAGCGCCCACGGGGGACCATGTATGTGGGCTACCTCTTGGATAAGGACTCTGCCATGTACCCCAGCCCTGCTCGGCCCCCCAGCCTGAGCCTGAGCCCGCAGAGCTACGCGCCCGCGCCCCCTCAGTACCCGGACTTCGCCAGCTACCACCATGTGCCGGGGATCCCCGGAGACCCCCAGCACAGCCAGCCCGCGGGCGCCTGGGGCTCTCCCTATGCACCCAGCAAGGACGACTGGCATTCGTATGGGCCCTCGGCCGCCAGCCCGGCGCAGCTGGGCTTCGGCCCCCCGGATTTCAACCCCCTGCAGCCTCCCGGCTCCGGACTCCTCCCGCCACCCATGCCGCAGCTGTCCCCCGGCGCGCAGAGGCGCACGCCCTTCGAGTGGATGAGGCGCAGCACCCCCAGTGGCAGCAGTGGCGGTAAGGCACCCCCAGACCCCACTCCTTGCCTGCTGGGCACCCCGGGGCCGGCGGGGCTGGGCTAGGCTGGGCTTTTCTTGGCTGGCACTCACAGGTGTTGCACTTGCCCTGGGCTTTACCGGCTGGGTGCCTTTCCAGCCTGGATCGCCCTGGTGCTGTCCTTGCGGCACCCTTTGGAAGAGGTCAGCGGGGCCCGGAGAGGCAGGAGCTGGGTCCAGGGTCAAGGCCGGGATGGAGCGTCCAGGGCCCCTGGACTCTTTGGGGGTTTCAAGGCACTTGGGACGGGCGGCCCCTCCTTGCCAGCAGAGCCAGGCGCTGTCCCGGCTGCAGGGCCGAGGCTGGGCTGCCCGGGACAGGTGCCTGCCAGGCTGGACAGCGATGGGCGCGCAGGGCGCAGATGCACATGCAGAAGGGGAGGTGGGGAAGGCGGGTGTGCGGGGCCGGGGGGAAGCTCCAGCCTGGTCCTGCGGGGTCCTGGCCCCGGCTGAACTCCTGACCTCTGCGGGGGGGTGGGAAAGTGGAAATATCTCTGCGGGGCAAGCGGCCAGTTCAAAGGCAGGGAGGCCTCCCAGGTAGTGCCCCCCTCCGGGCCAGCCCAAATCGGCCAGCGCTTTGCTTTGTCATGGAGATCCCGAGCTCATTGTCCTCGCCCATTGTCCCAGGGGCACAGCCCTTTTGATGTGGTTCACACGGGCCGGGCACTGCCCGGGGTCACCGCTGCCCCTGGGTGCAATGCCCAGCTCTGCTGCCTTGCCCCATCTCCAGCCCCTGCCCAGGCCACTCCACGCTCACCTTGACCCTGGTGGGCACTGGCACGGCCAGCTCCTGCCTCTCCTGGCCCCGCTAACCTGGTCCAAGGGGACTGCAAGGACACAGTGGCATTGCTGGGAGATCCTGGCTGGAAAGGGCCGAACGGCTCATGGCTGGGGGCACGGACAGGCCAGGCAGGGGTAGGCCGGGTGGAGGTTTATCCTCCTCTTCTCCCTCCCCTATTCCTTGCGGGTGTGAGGTACCTTCCCACGGGTACCCAGGCGGGTCATGTCCTGCTGGTATTAACAGGCACTGAGATGGGCAGCTCTCCCAAGGCAGGGAAGAGGATTTGGCCCCATCGTGCAGCCTGGCCTGTTTCTCTGCTGAGCTGGGCGGTGGCTATGGGAAAACATCCCTATTTCCCAGGCACGAGGAGCCTCACGGCCAGAGATCCAGCCGCTGTCAGGAGACTCCTGCTGTTGTGCAGGGGGGCAGGCGATGCTCCCTTTAGACTTACATGGGAGCACAGCCAAGGACCCGGTCCTACAAACCTGCCAGGAAATTTCCCTGCGCAGAAACACCTTTAATTAGCTGTCTTTACCCATATGGGACCGGCTCCATCCCCCCTGTTCAGCCCCTTAAGCCCTCCTCGATGCCCCGGGCTATCTCCTGCTGCCACCTTTGCTCTGTGCGGGCCACCCTGCTTTCTCCCTTAGGAGTTACTCTGCTTGGAAGCATTACAGCTTCCAAACTCCTTGTCCTGATGGGACCTCTCATTACTGGATAGGGTTAAAAGCAGCAAGCGCGGGGCCAAAACTCTCTGCCTGGAAGTTGTCCTGAGTCCATAGACGTCCAACCACTGATTGCAGTGGGCACAGGGCGAGTTGAGAGAAGAGTTCCCTGCTTGAGGACAGTTTGCACAGTTGAATGTTGAGACTCTCCCACACTCAAGCACACGCCGTTCCCCGCTCGTGTTGTGAAACCGCGCCAGCACGGCCGCCTCTGGCAGCACACGCACATGTTAGCAGCCTGTTTCCTCTGCAAAGGCTTTTTAAAGTTGGTTTCTAGACAAGTCGTGGGGATGCAGCCAAAGGGGTGCGGCTGTCTCTTTCTGCACGAAGTGCCAGACAAATCATTGCAGGCAGAGAAAGATAAAAATGTACATCAGAAACCTGGAGGACTGGGAAACACTGGCTTTTTAAACAGAAATGTTATATAGGGCGGCTGGGCAGCACCCCGCAATGTGAGAGTGATTTTGGTTACGCTGCACAGGACGGAAAAATATAACCTGGAAAAGGCAGATCTGGATTCAGGTGTTTCTTTGAGTAGCAGTCGCACTGACTGCCACCGGAGGTGGTTCAAGCACCTACTGAACACCTTCAAAAGACATCTAGATGTCTATCTTGCTGGGATCCTGTGATCCCTGCTGACTTCCTGCCCCTGGGGCAGGGGCTGGACCCAATGATCTTCCAAGGTCCCTTCCAGCCCTCATATCTATGAAATCTATGAAGCCTATTTTCCAACAAGCCCAGTCTCAGTCGCCATCCCCCTGAATAGCTGCGGGACTCTTGGCGTTTTGGAAAAGCAGGTTGATACCAGGTTGTTCCCCTGTTCAGCACTCAAACTCCCAGTGACGCCTGTCACATGTCTCTGGTTGAAAATCTAGGTGAATTCATGGGCAAGAGACACTTGGAGGCGGGGGTTTTACCAGATGCATCGTTCTGGGGGGTTTACCAAATGCATCACTGCTACAATGGGATCCTCCCAAGCTGGAAAGCCTTTCCACTCCCCTCTCCCCGGGGACGGAGGAGAGCCTCAGTAGCAGAGAGGTCGGATTGAGATGTGTTCAGGCTCTCACTGTGATTGAAGAGCTGCTTAATTGCTTTATACAGTTTCCCAAAGCTTTGAACTTCCCCTGTGACGACGTTGCTGAGTGTCCCAGGCAGTCTACAATGTGACGGGGGAGAGTGAGGCCTGAGACCAGGGGATAGGGGCATCTCCTGAATGCATCCTCGGGGGGTGGGCAGAGGTGTCTGCCTGTTCCCGGGTGCAGTGAGGATCTGGTGCCATGCCCCTTGGCTGCTGTCTATACCCAAAAGTTGCACCACATTAGCTGTACCAGGAAAGCTAATGTTGCACAACCCTTCTGAAGTGGGCACGGCCATTGCACTAGGGCATAGGCGCTTATACCGGAAACAGGAGACGTCCCACCATTTTAAGCCACTTCTGCATTCACCCCAGAGGTTGCTCCGGCAGCACTAGTTGTACTTGCACTGACCTAGGGATCTTGGCACAACACCTGTGTGTGGGGGCCAAGACCCCTTGCAGCAGGGTGGGTGCAGCCATGATAGCCGCTGCGGAGGTGGGTGAGACTGAAGGATGGCAGCTGCAGCCCAGGATGTGCCCTGACGAGCCGATGGCATTTCATCTGCCCCTTCCCCTCGTCGTGCTGCATAGCGCACAAGCTGATCGGTGCCTTCCTGCCTTTTCAGCGGCGCTCTGGGAATGGGACTCGGGAAGCCTCTGCCATGAAAGGCTCCACGCAAAATGCAATCATAGCAATCGCAATTAGATGATCACACAGTAAGAGCTCTAATTTAATTAGCTGCAAGCATAATTAGGGATGTGGAGGCTGTTCAGGATGTGGTTACAGCGTCTCACGATGTATGCAGAGGCATGAGTTCAGCGGTTGCTATAGGCTCACGCCAAAGGCTACCTTCATCAACCCTGGTGTTCAGAGGTACCTGACCATCAAAGCTGGGGTGTCCAAGGCAAGGACATGGTACAAGGCACATTATGCCCGTTCCCAGCTGTTGGTTAGAGAAGCCGGCGCGCCTTAGCCATGCTAGCTTGATGGGCCACGAGGCTTGGGCAGACCGTATAACTTAATTTTGATGCATTTTGTTCCTTGACTAGAGCAGGGTCTGTGCATTGTTCACGGTGGGTGAGGCCCTGCTTTCGTAGCTTGTTACTTGGCTAATTTCTGCAGGGCAGAGCTGTCTCCCCGCTGCAAGCCGCAAGGCAAAATCTTTGATGGGCGATGAACGCATCAGAGCGTCGCCACCCGGGCCGCTGACTCCAGAGCCCGTGTGATGGGGGAGGGATTGGTTCCTGTTCCCACTGAGACTGGCCTTCTCCAAACCGCTTCCAGGTTTGGGATCTTTAGGTTTGGGCTCTTTTGCTCAGTCCTTCGAGGGGAGGGAAGCTCGAAGCGCTCGATAAAGGAGAAAAGGAATCGACAAACATCTTCTCTGGGCAAACCTGCCAAAGAATTTTACACCAAGAGCTGGAATGAAGATAAAACAGGGGCCTGAAAGTGCCTCCGCTGGAGCTGAGTGAGGACTGGATTGGTAAAAAATATCATTAGTTGCTTGAGTTCATATCTCTTAGATTAAATGCACACAAAGGGCCAAATAAATCAACCATTGTCTCCTTGAATGCAAATCAAGAAATACCCCTGACCAGCTGCTGTGACCGCTTTAAAAAGGGGCAAGATACAGAAGTGGCGGTACGTCCGCTTGACATGTGGTTGGGTCCTGCTTTGACAGTCCTTCCTCAGGCCAGCCTCCCAGCGAAGCCAGCTCCCTTCAAGACTATCCCCGGTGAACCCAAAGGGACGTTCACTCAACGTGCTCGGGAACTGGCTTTGCATTCTCCGTCCTGGATGAGGCCGCCACGTATGAATCTGGCTTCAGTGGGGGTTTTGCCCGAGCGAGGACAGCAAGATGAGTCCCTGCAGAGCTGTGCGCTGGGAAATGAAGGTGTGAAGTCTTAGCTCAGTCAATGGAGGTGGAGTTCACTGGTGCCTGTCTCACCGCCTGCTCTCCGGTGGGATTTGTGTGCATGCGTGGAGGGTTTGCAGAGCTGGTTCCTTTCCTCCAAATGGACTTAAATCCTAAGGGCTTCCCCGCTACGGTCTGTTTTTTCAAGGCTGCAAGCGCATTATGAAGCCAAGAGTGAGCTGGCCCGGAGGCAGGCTCGACACAGATAAGGGCGAAATTCTTAACTGAATTGTTTTATTGAAATCAATAAACTGGACATTAATCAGCTGGGATTGATTAACTACCTAACTGGCTGGAAGGGGAATAGGAAATTAAAAGGAGAGCGTTTTCGCTATAAATATCACCAGTTTCATTATGGGGGCCATAAATCATAATACTTCAGAGGGCTGCAAATTAAGCCTCCCGCTCTGTCTTGCCTTGAATAAACAGTCGCAGTCTGCAAGCTGCTGGGAAAGAGTTGTGCTAAGTCAGGCTCGGGCTGTAGCAACTTCAGGCACTGTATGAGTGGAGGGGGTTTCTGCAGATGCCCGATCCAAAGTCCAAAGCGGCTAATGATAATGAGCTCTCTCCTCCTGCATCGTTCAATGGGCTTAGCATCCTGCCTTAGAGAAGGCAGCGGTTTGCTGCTAACTCTTTATGTGCTTTCCCCCGGCCCGAAGCATCAAATGATATCTGGGCAGGAAAACAATCTCCCTAGCGTGCGAGCGCTTTGCAGGGCTCGAGGGGCAGGGGTGCTGGAGAGCCACGCGGCAAGCCGGAAACAGAACAGAAATAATTCACGAGAAGTCATGTCCTCGTCGGACGGCCCCGCTTTTCCTGTCCACAAAACCTGCTCAGGCAGAGCGCGGGGGTTGCTGGTCATCGGCCATGGGCAGGTGTCCTTGTGAATCCTGCCCCTGGCAAAAGCTTTGCCGAGAGCGCTCGCTTGCTAGTCAGACGCTGAAATGCAGCCGGCGCTGCTCAGGTGCAGAAATCCCAGGATTTATGTAGGTTGTCTCCATTTCGGTTGCATCACTAACCAGCCTGGCGGGGTTTTGAGTATCCCCAGCCCATTTCCGCTCCCATTTGTGGAGGAATATTCAAGGCTTTTTGCAGGGGGTTGCGGGAGGGAAGCCTGAGTACATGAATGCTGGTAGAAAGCCCGGCCGCAAGCAGCAGTTATTGCCCAAACGTTTCCCAAACCACAGGCCTGGTCCAGGGCTTGTTCTTGAAACCTTGAGGAAAAAGGACAATTCCTTATTATCAAGGGGGCTTTGCTCTGCAAATATAGGCTGCTCGTAGAAGAGACGGTGTCGCAGACTTTCTCGGTGGCGGATTTTAAATTTTTTTATTTCTTGTGATTGTATGTGTGAAGAAGTCAGTACAGGTCTCCCAGCCAGGTAGGTAACGCATGATGCCAAAGTCCTTAACATGGTTAAATCAACTCATGCAGTGCACACGCACATACGTGTGCATAGATCACCCAACCCCCCGTTTAAATGATTAACCCATAACCTGCTACCGGCTTCATTTGGGGCTTCTCTCCTGTCTTTTCTTCAAATTGACTTTCCTTGAACAAAAAAACAACCAAAAAAGGGCTTTCCTTGAACATTAAAGGCACCTACGTGACCAGCTCAGCTAGGTTAGACCACAGGATTAGCGCAGGGACCCTTAAACCTCACACCAGTGACGGACGTTCCTGCAGAGGGACCGTCAAGGCCACCCGCCCAGCGCTCTGTTAGCATTGCGATTTAATGGATGATAAGAGGACCCCATCCTACCCACCCCACTGTTACCCAGGAGTCGCTCCATGGGTCAACTCATTGAGGAATAACGTGAGTGGAGTCAGTCCTGATTTAGGTCTGCGCCAAGCAGGAGAAAAATTAGGCCGTCTCCGGCATGCAACTGCGGCTTGGAGGGTGCAATCAAATAGCCCCAAATGTTGTAAACATGGGTTAAACTCTCCAGGGACCATCTGCAAGCGCGTCCCATGAGACCAGCTTGCTACTGGCACGGCTCCAGCTCAGACAGGGGACAGGATCCAGAGTGGCGCCGGGTGTGGGCAGCCGGGATCCACGGAGCCGGGTGCATTGGCCCCTCCTTTGAAACCGGCAGGCGTGACCAAGCCGCTCTGTTTGCTGCCACAACAAACCCCCAGGGTGGCTGCTCCCTGAGCAAGCCTGGTGCAACCGTGTGCCAGGAAAAAGCCACCCGGTGAGCAAAGGGCTCTGCCTGTTGGTGTAGGGTGGGGCACACGCCGCCTGCCCTTGGACACGTGGCCGAGGCCAGGCTGCAGCAGTGCCATCATCCTGGCATTAAGGGGGCACAGTTCTCAAATAGGGTTGTGTGTGTGTGCCGCAGAGGGGTGTTAAGGAGAGATGGGGGACAAAAATCTCATGGCCGTTCTGCTCTGGTTGGGTTAAAGTCATCCCACGGAAAGGCGCGGAGGCAGAGAAAGCAGGCCCTCCGCCCCAAGACCTGGCTTCTTCCTCATGCCCTGGCTCGAGGATGCGTTCCTGCATCCACACCCACAACCTCCTCTTTCCCTTCAAAGAGATGGGATACAGCCCGCAGTGTTTCCTCGACCATCTTGTTTTTTGCGGCTGTCTTTCTTGCGGGGAGAGTCCAAGAGGGAGTGAACAAGGAGTCCGATTCATTCAGACGGCGGAGAGGGCTTGCAAAACCCGGGTTGGTTCGTAGCCAGGTTAGCATCCCCCCTAAGGACCCGGTGTCCACAATACATTCAGCCCTCTCTCCCCTACGCAGCACGTTTATTTAACACAGTCAGAAGGCAGGGTGGATTTGCACCGAACAGACTCATTATATCAGAGCTGTGCTTTCATAAGCAGCAGGCTTACTTTGTCGGACGCTGTGCAGCGAGCGCAGGAAGCAGAGCACCTAAATAGAAGGAGACATGCGAGTACAAAGAGTGGAGA
>NW_017729000.1:6014182-6018065 GCF_001723915.1 Gavialis gangeticus | reverse complement strand
CCTAAATAGAAGGAGACATGCGAGTACAAAGAGTGGAGAAGGGGCATGAGAAAGCAGGGGATGCTGCTGGGAGAGGCAAGGTGGGTAGGAAGGAGGAAAACAAAGCCATTAACTCACTAAGGGACAGAGGGGTTATATTCACTAGTCCAGGTAATGGGCTAAGAATGGGCGCCCATTCGTTCCTCCATGTAGGGATCCAGCGGAGGTAGCAGAGGGGCACTGTAGCCAGGGCATGGTGTATGCCATAAAGGAAAATGAACAAACCTGGGATGTTATAATCCCTTTTTATTTCATACAAGCCAGGTGCCCAGCAAGCTGCCAGCTGAGGGCTCTGAAGTACGAGGGAGGATGTGCCCGGGAGCACAGTGATAGGAAAAGCAGGGGCTATAGCAGGGCATGGCCTGACAGATACGCCAACCTCTCTTTTGCTTAGCGACCTGCCTGCCATTGCCTGCCTGCAGGATGGGTGTACTTTCTTTAGCCAGAGCACCCTGCTCATCGCCCACCCAGGGGTAAGAGGAGAGCATCTTCCCAATGCAGTCTCATTGACAAAATGAGGGATGTGTGGGCTCCCTTTGATGGAAAGCTCTGGGGAAGTTCAAGGTCGTACTGTGAAGGAGACCCTGGGCTCCCTGCCCCTTTACAGACAGAGTGGACCGGGAAACCATTACAACAGGGTTTTCCTGTCTGTGCTGTGAATGCTTGTTCATGGAGACGGGGCCGAGCCTCACAACTTATTTCAGGCAAGGATAGGGAACAGCTTTTGATCGCTAGTGACCTGAGCCACATTTGAACCATCAGTTTGGGGGCAAAAGGCTCTGTTTCACTGCCAGCTCCTTGTGCTGTTCAGTCCTCTGCCATTTGAATGATAAAGTCATCCTTGCCTGCGCTGCTTTACAGAAGCTGATAAAAACAAGATCATTATCGGCACCCCCCCACCCTCAGGGAGATGCTGCCAGTTCTTGGAAATAGTTGCATCCTAAGATGTTGCATCGGAAGTTGCATCCTTAAGAATTAGAGCTCCCTCCTCTCCAGTTCAGAGGGGCGGGCTGGGAGCTGCGCTGGGTTATATCGTAAGGGGCTGGGGATCTTCCAGGTGAGACAACCTCACGGGACTTGACAAGCGGTGTGGGGTAAGCACGGCAGATGCAGCTGGTTTAAGAGGCCAGGAGGAGTTGTTAGAAGCATGGGCTCGTACAACAGCCCCCCGGGGGTGCAAAGAGGATGGAGACCCTGCAGGGTCAAGGTGACTGAGCTCCTCCTTAGGACCCACGGTAAGGTTGCGTTGAGTCTTGTTGCCCCAGTGTGCGGGCATGTCGCCTCTGCATGCCTTTCCTGACCGTGCAGTTGTGCGTCGCATCTCTGCTGCCATTTGGCAGCCTCTTGCTGCTTGGATGCTGTGGGAAGGGATGAGCCACACAACTCTGACACTTGCCAGCTGGCAGGGACATCGGGGCTATTCATACTGAGAAGGCGGGAGCGCACTGCGCTCTCCACCCCTTTGGCATCTCTGCTGTTAACGATGTTGGTTTAATAATTGCCAGTCCCGTAATGTGATCTTCCCAGTGCTGCGTGTCTAAAGGCTCCCGCCTGGGGCTGTCAGCAAGGATGCCCTCCTAAGCCTTCTGCACCAGAAGCACAGGCCTCTCGCAGGGTAGCAGTAGTAAGCTCTTTTCCTCTGTGGCACAGCCACGAAGCACACAACGCAGGCTGCCTGATCCCTTCTGCTTTTCTTTTCGCCACTGTTCCCAGGAGCGTGTCTGCACAGCAGTCCAGAGGTGGGACGGTAGCTTGTGCGCTGTCCTGAAACAAGCTGGATTAGCTCCTGCTAGGTGCAAACTCAAAGCAACCTGGAGCTCAGAGAGCAGCTGGCCAGCTGACCCAGAGTCCCATGCAGGTTTGGCAGCCTGAACTGAGCTGCGTGCAGCTGCGAATTAGGGCATGAGCTTGTTACCACCGCAGGTATGTCTACATGGTAGCAGCCACACCTGTGTCTGCAGGAAGACACCCCCCCTGCCCCCAGCAAAACGCTGCGGTTCCCGTCCTCTCTGTGTGCGTTTGTGCTGCAGTCCTGTTGTCCGCGGTGCCTGTCTCGGTCATGCCCAGGGGCTGCTGATGCTGCACCCCGGTCATCAGTTGTAGTGCTGAGCTCTTGAACGTCATGTCCACCCCAGATAAACTAACAAATCTGGGTCCCCTTTTCTGTTCAGCCCGCTCCTGCCCTCTCCTGTCACACTGCTGCCCAGATATTTCTGTGCCAGTTTGGACTATTCTGAGGCAGAGCAATTTCAACTATCCCCTGAACGTCCAGGTGCCGACATCACGCGACACTGAACTTCACCCGAGCTGCCCTTGGCTTACCATGCAGCCCCAAAGCCTTGAATCGCTCTGTGCCAATGTGGGCCTTCAAGTCTTGTGGGCTTCCCAAACAGAATTGGGGTCAGGTTGAAGAGACAGGCTTGCAGGTGGTGGCCATGCACGGTAGCATTCTCCCATTGCCTTGGCCAAATCCTAGTCTTTAGCCCCAACGGTGACTTGTGACTTCCTGCTTTCCTCGCTGACCCCTTGGAAGAGGCTCTAGTCCAGAGCATGCAACAAAGGAGGCAGAAATCCCGGTTCCTTTTTTCTTTTCCTTCCCCTGCTTTGGAAGGAAGTAGTGACAAATCCTGTCCTGTTTGGGGCCACAGGGTCTGCATGGGCTGGAGGGAGATGGGTTTGGGGAGTGACAGCAAGAAGTGCATGGTTTGGGTATAACGTGACGCCCTGTGCGTTGAAGCTAGTGCCTTATCTCTGGGGAGGGTTATCACAGACAGAGCCTCTGCAGCTTCGTCTATGGGAAGGCACTGCAGCAGGTGGGGAATGGGCGCAGCCCAGCAGTTGGACCTACCCCTGCCATTACCATGCCATTGCCATGGGTGGGTGTCTCCCTGCATGGTGGCTCAGAAGTGACTCCTTCTTTGGTTTGCACAGGACATTAAAGCTATTCCCTTATCTAATCGGGGCTGAGGTGAGCACTATTAGGGTTATTCATTAACAAAGATAATGATACCCTCTCCCCATGCTGGCATTGGCCCTTTCTGAAATCCTGCCCGCTGCCCTCCCAAAGGGCTCCTCATGGCTGCTTGCCTGCCCGTGTTGTGACAAGTTGGAGAAAAATTTAGCTCCCAAGATAGCCAGGATGCAGCGCTCATGGCTGGGTCACTCTTCAAGCAGAAGATCCCCTTGGATCCTGTGAGCACGGAGAGGGCCGGTGTTTTAGCACCACTGCCGAGGGCTTCATCTGCTACATGCCCAAGTCTGTACAGCGCTCGGGAAAGTGGTCATGGCGATGTCTGGTGAGGCATCTGGGCTGCTCACTACAGGACACACTCCACCATGGGTGGAAATAAAGGCTCTCAGTGTCCCCTGTTATAATTATAGTTTCTCCAAGTGGTTCAAAAGTGTCTTGAGGTGAAGCCTTTGGGGACCCAAGGATTTGGCATAGCAAGTTGCTTTTCTGTCCCAGGTGCCGGTGATTGGATTCAGTTCAGTTTGACCGAGGGCAATGAGATGGATTATCACCTTCCTTGGAGTCTCTCGCTTTCAGTTGGGAGATAAGAGCCTGACACCTGAAGCACCTGCTGAAGTTGTGCCAGGCACTTTCTCTCTGGCTCTTATACCACACTCACTGCTGCGGTATCCAAGAGCTGGAAGCAAAGGTCTGCTTCTTAGGGCATGAGACAGTGGGCGCATCTACACGTGGGCATTTACTGCACAGTACCTGAAATTATGGGGTGCACATCTGCACATGCACACCTGTACTGCGCAGTAAATATGACGACTTACCCTGACTTGAGTGTAAACTTGATACCTGCATCATGCAGGTATCAAATTTACGCCTGAT
>NW_017729000.1:5980344-6014147 GCF_001723915.1 Gavialis gangeticus | reverse complement strand
AACACTGTGTGTGTGGACTGACTTGGGACTAACTTTAGTCACAAGTTAGACCACACACAACATTAATGCACTTTAACGCCTGCACATGTAGGCACTGGCCTATTCCTGCAGTATCTTACAGCACAGTGAATTTAAGCCAGTGTAAATGCATGTGTAGACATACCCAATTAGTTCCTTTCTTTTTACTTCAACACAGGAACGTTGTGAGGATGCGGCTAGGTGTGTAACTCTGCATTTGCAATCAAGGTGGTTGAATCATTCATTGTGAATTACCCTTGGGTGCAAAATTGAGCATTTTGCCTGCGAATCATTTCCAACCCATTCCCAAAATGGGCACGCATTGCTGGACATAGGAGGAATAATTTTCCATCTTTGGGTTGGTCGTGAGCTCTTGGCTTTGACTGTGCGCTACTCCGAGTGCAGCAGTGAGTCACCGGTCCCTGGACCGGTCCCTGGACCTCCATGCCCACGTTTCATTGGCCTGACTGGTGGACTTAAACATCTGAAACAAAACGAATTTGTCAACACCCAAGGGCAAACACCAAACAAAAAAGACAAGCGGTGAATATGGACTTGCAGAAGATGAATAATTCCAGTGAGAATTCATGGACCATTCAGGTCTCTGAACTATCTTGTCTCTGGACTCTCAGATTTTTCTTTTTAAATCCTAGCTGACTTTCTTCTCTTTCCAGCACTGGTTCTTGCCAACACCCGTATTCAAAGAGTTTTGTTTTAAAAGAGCGGGCATCTTTTAATTGTTTTGCAATCAACATGATGTCAAATGTTTCCTTTGAAAATATCTATGATCACTGAGCAATAAGAAAAAAGAAAAAAGGAAGGTTTTCATGAGAAGCCACATTGGCATTGCCACAGGCTGAGGCAGAGATGGAGATGGCAGAGCGCTACGTGAACTCTTGCTTTTGCACAGCTTTTATTAGCTCCGCAGGAATCTCGGTGCTTATACATTCGGCAAGAGTCCGTCCCGGGCTTGGGAGCTCTGTCAAGGTCGCTCGTATGCTTCTGAGCACTTTGCTTGACCCTGCAGAGCTGATAAACTTGGAAAGGATCTGTCCATTTGGAGCTCGTCATATCCGCCCGTGTCCCGAAAGAACGAGCAAATGTTTACACATGTCCGCACCCAGGCGGGGAAACAGCCCATCTCACTCGCTGCACCCACAGGGTTCATCATTTGAGGGCCTTACAGCAATTTGTGCTGCTTTCCCCCACAAACTGTGCCTTGGGGAGTTGTCCTCTTGGACGTGACTGCTGTTGGCATGCAGAGGCCCAGGGGAACATGCCCGGATCATCGCTCCTGGCTTCTCATTTACCCCCCAGTAACATGCGCTCCTTTTCCTGCAGCTTGGCAGGTGCAGCAGTTTCAGTCTCCGTAGCTAGCAACTTCAAGCCGTAATTTTTTTTCTGTAGTCGCGTAGCCCTTAAGCAGCCGGTGGGATCCACCTTGGAGTTTGTGAAGAGCCTGGGCAAAAATCCCGTCGGGGTTGGACACTCGACGTGTCACTTTGCAGATGGAAGGAACCGATTTGGTAGACCTTGTGGGGAGGGATGCGGGGTGGGAGAGAGGGGAAATCAAGATTTATTATGCAAAGTATCTTCTTGCTTTGAGCACGGGGTTGCGACGGCGCATCCATAACATAAGGAGTGGCGGGGTTAATGCTGTCTGTGCTGGTGTCAAGCGTTGGAGCAGGCTCCCTAGAGAAGCTGTGAAATCTCCATCCCTGCAGGTTGGGCAGACACTTGGCTGGGATGTTTTAGCCAGGGGTGATCCTGCCTTGAGCAAGAGGCTGGGGCTCGGTGACCCTTCTAGCTCGACTTCCTCATGATCCTGCGTCTCTGTCCATATTTATGCTCTTTTTTTGCACGGGCTCACACGCAGCAACCAGACAACTGGGTTTCAAAGTGTTTGCTCCTGCTGCCCGTGAGCAGGAATTCGGAACAGAGCCAAGCGAGCAGCGCTGGGTCCTTGCTTTGGGTCTCTTCCACCATCCAGGCATGAAGAGCATCGATCACTTAGGTCTTTTCCATCAAGCGCGGTGTAGTGACCATGGCAGTGGGAGTCAGGAGACTGGGGTTTGCTTCTGGCTGAGACCCAGGCTGCTGTCTTCAGAGAGGCGTCGGGAGGCTTAGCTGGCCATTGCAAGTTGCTTTGGGATCTGCTGTTGTTATTCGGCTGGAAATCAAATCCTGCCCCGTTCACACGGGTGATCCTGCAAACCCGTGTTCCCATTGACATGCCATGCCTGCCCATGGGGGATGAGCACGCCTCCCCACGGGCACAAACACACACTGCAGATGCATGCAAACGCACCCACCTCTGCTTGCCCCACTCATGCACTTCAATGGTGTCTTCAGCCAGAGGCCTCGGAAGAGGCAACAAAAGCCCCTGGAGATGACATAGGAATGGAAATGCTGCTCTGGCGTGAATAGGAAGGCTGCTGCTTTTGTGTCAGGAGGGTCCTCGGGTCAAGTCCCAGCAGGATCAGCCGCTTCATGCATGCACCGAGTCTAAGTCACACATGCACACAGACATATGCACATATTTACATGTGCTTACACACACACACACACACACACACACACACACACACACACACACACACACACACACACACATTCCGCTTGGTGGGAAACTGAAAGCAGGAAGCTAATTGCCTGGGCTGGGTTATTCATTAGAAACGCAGCTGCTTGGTGCCTGGACCCTTGGCCACCACCTGTTGTGGCTTCAGTTTCCCCCTTGTTTTCCCCGCCCCATCATAAATCACTCCATGGGGCCATGCATCCCTTAGCCCTCGCTGCCACTCCTGTCCCTCTGGCATCGGAGCTGTGACACGGACGTCTACACTGCATCCCATCGGGCCCAGCCCCGTTCTTTCCCCTCTCCAGATTAAGTAAGCAATTAAAAAATGTCCCCATTCAATCCAGATGGGAAAGGAAGGGCAAAACCCCACTCTGCTGGACTCCCACTATCCCCCAGTAGGGGTAATGCCACCCAGGGAGGGCTTGAAAGGGGCACCATGTTTTTCCCTCTCGAGGTGTCTCCCTCCTTAACTGTGCAGAGAGGTCAGACCAGGATGGGAAGCGATAGCAGTGCTTTCAGCCTGGCCAGGAGGACTGGACACAAGGGCCCACCCGTGTAAGGTCCCAGCTGGCTGCAGAGGCGGCTGCACAAACATGCAAGTGGAGGACTGAGGGCCACCGAGTCATCCCCCCTATGCCTCCATGCCTACGTCCTCTGAAAGGAAGTGGCACCAGCCATCACCAGGCAGGAGGATCCATCTCTGGGTGTGGGCAAGCCATTATGTTGAAGTGGGTGAGCAGATGCAGGGTAAATGCCCACCTGTCCGCGCTGCCCTAAGGGTAAGCAGGAACCGAACGGAGCGGAAACAGGGCTAAATTGCCTTGGATTACCATGCCCTTGCTGCAAGGTAGGAGTGGGCACTGCTCAGCTCCTGGGTGGTAAGACCCTGCCTGCTTTAATGCCCTGCAAGTTGCTTGCATGCCAGATGCTCTAACAAAAAGCCTCCCTCTCTTATTGCGGATTTACACTGGTGTCACTGGGACAGGGTTTGGCCCATTGCCTGCTAGCTTCGGGTCATCTCCTTCCCTCCATGCTGTCTCAAGACCAGGGGAGCCTCTGGAGGGTGAACAATACTGGCTCGAATCCTGCCTTTCTGTGCACTCTTGTAAATAAGGAGCATCTCAGCTGAAAGCCATGGAGCCCTCTGGATGCGCCGCCATTGCTCCAGTCTCCTTGGCACGACTTTAGGAAAAGTCAGTCACATCCATCTGTTATCCTTTGTTTTCTGGGAAAACAAGAGGACCAATTCCCAGTGCGAGAGGTGCTGACTATACAGATGAAAGCATCACCCCTTTCGCTCCTGACGGCCTGGGACAGACTTTACCTGTTGCCAGACACAAGTGGGTTTGCTGTCTTCTCTCTGGGAGACCAAATCATTAGCAAACTCGATGTGGGCGTGAGTAGTCCTTCCTCTGAGCGGTTTTAAAATGACCGTGGGGAAGCCTCGACCCGAGCGCAATCACCCAAGGATGTAGGAAGATAAGTGCGGGGCCTGCTCAAGGCCTGGTGTGCACGTAGGGACGGCGTTTCCTTTCTCTGCATAAAGGTCGGTCTGTATAGAGGGACGCTGCTGTGTGTGACTCATTTGTCCGCGGGGACCCCAGTGGTCCTGTAGCGCTGAATGTCAGGCAGCCGCTGGGAGTCAGTTGGCTACAGATGTGGGTTGCTCACACCTAGCTATTTGTCTCGCAAAGCCCAGGTGCTGCTTTTCAGACCCCAGAATGATCTGCCAAAACCTTTGTGCATGAGACCAATGGATGGATGATACCTCCTTTTCTTACCATTTTCTTTGCTGCGTGGGTCATACTTTGCAAAATCCCCCAGCACCTCCTACCAAGCTTGTTCCATTATTGTTTGTATTTTCACCCTTATTTTACATATACTGAAGTGGGATATAAGGAAGGGACTAGTGCAGAAAACCAGGATATCATCTCTCGCTTTTCTTTGACCATTAGGGAGAAAATCTCATGATATCGTGGAATTAGCTGCCTTAAAGACAGGTGTCAGAAGCAAAATTTGGGATCCATTGGAGAGTTTTTGTGCTTGTAGCTTCGTCTCTGCTTGGCTCTGTATCATGATTCATGCTGCACCGGGTGTATTGTATATACCACTGCACTGCAGTCTATCTGCCATCTTTATAGCAAACCCATTGTCACCTGGCATCAGTTATTCCCAGTGCCCATTTCAGCTCCCACATCACTACCAGATCACACCTGCTGCTTCTCAAGGCCCCTCCTGAATCCTATCAAAACCAAACCAAAGACTCTGAACAAGACTTCCAAGAAAGCCCTTACTGGATCAAAAAAAAATCTGTGAATTCCTGATCAATGAGAAATGCAAAGCTCTCACTGGCGCCATCTTCCACCAGCTCAGCAAGCCTCTTTCCCTCCATTTTGCCTAACTAAACACTGGGGCCAAGTGGTCAAAGGTTGATGAGGAATTGCTCATGCAGAAACGCACCCTGGTTTCTGTTACACAAACCCACGCTAGCAGGCACCGCTTGGATGCCAACCTTTGCCCCCGAGCGATGCTGCCCTCTTCAAGCAGCGGTGGTGCATGCTTGTTATAGCACCTGCCATGCTCAGCCCTTTCTCCATGTTCCTCCCTGGGCAGCTGCTAGCAAACATGGCTGTATTTCATACCCGGGCACATCGTGCACGGGCATCTCCAGGAGTCTGGGTCAGTACGTGGAAACAGAATTGGCCCTGTGGGTTTTTGGCCTGGTAAAATCATGGGGGCAGGGCTGCTACCTCCCACATCCAGGGTCTCCTCTCTTCTCTGTTATTATTTGCACCATAGTAGCAGGTCTACACTCGGTCAAGTCCAGGCCCCGTTGCACCGACCAGTGACCAAGTGTGCAGGAAGGCCAAGCCCCTGTCTTGAGTTTCTATTCAGAGAAGAGAAGCTTAAGGTGGGAAGTGCAGGATGAGAGGGACGAGTAACCTGACCAAGGCCAGTCAGCAGTTCAGTGGCAGAGATTAGACCAGAGCTGTGGTCTCCTGGCTCCCAGTCCCGTGCTCCCGCTATTACATGTCTCCTGCCTTGCATGCCTTTGGAGCCGGTTACTGCTCTCTTTCCTCCACAGACTACTGCTACCTTCCTTCCTTTCTTCAGTCGCCTGTCGCCAGCCAGCTCCCCGCTTCCAGCGGGTCGGCCTCTGCGGGGCTTGGGCCTGCTGGAATGGCTTGGACAGCTTCCCTTCAGCTTTGCTTGTGAAGGGGTGTGCCAGCGTGCCTGGCCTCTGGTCCCCGGGGCCTTGCAGTGGCCCCGTGCTCCCCCGCCTCTGCATATCCCCTTGGGTTGTGGCTAACTGGTGTTTCCTCCAGCAGCAGGCTGGGGTCCGTAGCAATGCTCCCCTGCCATGGGGCTTGAAGGGACCCCAGCCCAGCCCCCTGCAGAGATGCAGGATATGTTATCCCAAAGCCCTCTGGGAAGCCTCCAGTGAAGGAGACTTCCCAGCTTGGCCAGGCAATGTTGCTCATCATCCAGGTTTGGGAGTTAGAAACTTTCCCGAGATTTGATCAGGTCCAAGTCTGTGTGCTCCTGCCTCTTCCCCATGCCAGTCTTTCCGAGATTGAGATGGCAAACCCACCAGCTCCTCCTCCCCCAAGGAGCTCTCCTTGCCCCTCATCCCCCCCCTCACATGGCCTGTGCACCAGCCTCTCTGCCAGCAGTGTTGCCCAGCCTCTCTCCAGCCTCTCTGCGCCCACTTCTGTCTCCACGTCCCCACTCCAGCCAACAGCATCCTCCTCCCTGGTCTTTCCACTAGGCAAGACCCGAACGAAAGACAAGTACCGCGTGGTGTACTCGGACCACCAGCGCTTGGAGCTGGAGAAGGAGTTTCATTTCAGCCGCTACATCACCATCCGGCGCAAGGCAGAGCTGGCGGCTGCCTTGGGGCTCACCGAACGGCAGGTCAGTGCTGGGGCGAAGGGATCCTCCGACGTGGGCTGGGAAGAGCGCAGACAGCTGAGGGGCGGTGGAGGTCTGTGCCTGGGATGTTCAACCTGGCTGCTCCCAGTGGTCAGGCCCTTGGGGACCCGTACGGACCGGCTCCTTTTTCTGGAGCCGTGCCCTCGGGCGATGCTGCGAGAGCTGGGACCCCAGCAGGGCAGGTGGGGAGCGGGCGAGAGCTCGGTGGGAAGTGGGGAGCGGAGGCAGGCGCCCCGAGGCCAGGCCTGTTCAGTTTAGAAAAGAGACGCTCGAGCGGGGACAGGAGAAGGGTTTAATGGCGAAGAGCAAGGCACTAGGGATGTCTTCTTGACTCTCACCAGACATGAAGGAGGCGTCACAACATGGAACGAGCACGTCGTGAGTTTAAAGCAAACACGAGAAAGTCCTTTTTCACTTGGTGTGTCATTAAAAGGTGGCACTTGTTGCCACCAGTTGTGGGGGGAAGCTGAGAGGGGTTGGACTCAGGCTTGGAGGAAAGGGGCATGGGTCACTATTGAGCAGGGGAGCGAGGGGCACGGCTGCTGGATCACAGTTTCTGAGACCCTAAATGCAGAGCTGCAAGGGAGAGAGGAGCAGGGGAAAACCCCTGCCCAGACCCCACTCACTATGGGGCACAGAGACTGGGCTGGGTGCACCTAGGGGCTGACCCGGTCCATGGGCCTTACGTTCGTCTGCAAATACCAACCCTCCACTGCCGCCCTCCACCTGCCCCTACCCCCATCCCGTGACTTTTCTGCCATTTTGGGGCTCCGCCAACCCCTTTCCCCGCTACCCCCGCTTGCCTTATCCATCACTCTCTCGTCTCCCCAGGTGAAAATCTGGTTCCAGAACCGGCGAGCCAAGGAGAGGAAGGTGAACAAGAAGAAGATGCAGCAGCAAACGCAGCCCGCCAGCACCACGACGCCCACCCCGCCGGCCATTGGCACCCCGGGCCCCATCGCCGGCATCTGCAGCAGCACCACCGGCCTGATCTCGTCGTCGCCGCTGGCTATCAAGGAAGAGTTCCTGCCTTAACCCGGCTGCTCCAGACTCAGACGCCAGCCCCCTGCGGCCAAACGGTGCTCGAGAGCGGCCACCCCTTCACCGAGGCATGCCGCGGCGGGGCCTGAGCCAGCCGAGGGGGCCCCCGCTGCAGAAGTGTCGTGGGCTCAGTTCTCTGTATAGACCCAGTAGGTTAGTGACTGTTGCTCTGTTTTAGGAAACACAGCCTGATCCGGCCACCCATATTTATATAACGAAGAAGCAAGACAGCAGGGTAGCGTGGCGGGTGGGAGGGAAGGTCGGGGGTCTCCCTTAGGAAGGTCGGGGGGCTCCCCTATCAGTGGCGCTGCCTGTCTCCTGGGTGAAAGGGCCCCGGGGGTAGCTCTCAAAGGGCTGAACTGAAAATCCCAGCAAAATGTACTGTCGGGAAGCAGCTTTCCTTGGCACCTGGGGTTTGGAGGGAAGGGCAGGATTGAAGGGACAAGCCCCATGCTGGTGCCCGGCGGGGGACAAGAAGCCCTCCTTTCCGTAAGAGGCTTCTAGCACCAGAAGTAGCCAGCCTATCTGCCCCCTGCAACACACGGGTCCCCCACAGCCCTTGCTCCTCACCCTCGCTGCCCGTCTACGGGCTCCCACCCACGCTGCCCTGCCGATGCTATCCTGCCTGGGCATCCTCCTGAGGACATGGCGAGGGTGCTCAGTTGTACACTGTGGCTTGCAGTCTCCATGAGGGCTCCCCGTCTCCCAGCAAACTCATTGCCCTCGTTGCTCCAGTGAAACAAGGTCTCAGCGGTGAAGGCACGAAGCCTGGGTCCTCCAGCCACGCGGAGAGGGGATTGCAAGCTGTTGCCCACGTGGAAACAACCTGCTGTGGGTGTGAGCTGGAGGGGAAGGGAACGTGCCACTGGTAGCTCATTTATGCCTAAAGGGGCCTTTCAATGCAGAGGCTACAAAAGCCCTCCCATCAGAGCAGCCTGAACTTCCAGGAGAATTAGATATCCAGAAGAACATCTGTAATTGGGACAGGGCTTAACGGCAGGGCAGAATGACCCGCTGATGTAGGGGGCTGGGGGAGTCACAGCTGGCACCCGTGCGACCGGGCAAGTTCAGAGCAGGGCTGTGATGCAAGGCTGGGATTGACCCGTTGTGGTCCCGGAGCTGGTCGAGGCCCCAGAGCTCTGCCAGCTTGCGGGGGAAATGAAGTGCCACGGGGACGCGTGCTGGGACTTGGGTGGCACTTTTCCAGGGCATGACAGTGCCCACAGCTGCTGCATTTAGTCTATACAGAACCAGCCTGGGACCCGAGAGGGCATTCATGTCGTATGGAGAAGAGCACAGCAAGAGCCCTGCGTGCACGATGCTCTGTGACTGTGTTGCACAAGTGGCGGGTCCCCAAAAAGCATGGCGTTCTTTTCCTAAGCTCCCCTGTTGCTTGCTACAAAGCCCCCAGATCCTGCCACTCACCCGCGCTGTGGTCCAGGGGCATGGGGGCCCTTTATTAAACCATTAAGACCGAGGTCTGGAGTGGACTTGTGTGTTGGGAGGAACCTGGGCACAGGGAGGTCACCCAGGCTGGGGACAACCCTTGCGGGTCCACAACTGGCCTGATGGGCTCCACTTCCCCCTGCTTCCACTTGCCAGCTTGGGGAGGGTGTCCCTGCATTTGTAGCTGTCATTTTGCCCCCTTGAAACCCTGGCAGTCAGTGTAACTCAGTGCAACCCTCAGGAAGGAGAGGAGCCAAATTTAGTTAGCAACGCAACCTCGGCTGCGTTGTGCGCTCCTGAGCTATTGCTGTGAATGTGGGCTTGAGCACAGAGGTAAAAATGTAGCGGCCTTTTTGGGTGCAATGCCTGAGGTCTAATGCAGAAGGAGATGGGCTCTCCAAATCTGTCCTGCCCTGCCACACCCTGATTTTGGTGGAAAACCTAGCTTGGAGTCCTCTGCGGGCATCCCTTGGGTTGGTGGAGGCTCGGCGTTCAGAGGGGACAAGCTCCCTCAGAGGAAGGACTGGTGGAGGCCCGCTTTGTAGCCCTCTAACACACCCACACATTTGTTGCTGGGGGTGGCAGGAGGCTGGGGGCTCCAGGAGGTGGTGGTGAATGCCACAACGGTGGCCCTGATCTTCCAGCCCAGAAAGCAAAGGGGTCGAGCAGGAGACCAAGATCTCCACGAGGGCTTCAAAGGGCACCTCTTCTGCCTCCGAGCATTGAGAAGCTTCTGCCTGGCAAGATGTGAGCCCTTCGTCCCATCCCAGAGGTAGACGTGTCTCTCTCCCTGCCGCTTCCAGAGGTGAAGGCCCTTCAGGGATATTTGCTCAGGTTTTTGGCTCAGTTTTTTGTATATATGATGTGGAATCTTTTTTAAAGAAATCTTTAAAATAAAGATTGGCAAGAAACCCACCTGCGAGGAACACGTTGTTCTCCATAGACGCAAAAGGCTCGGTCAACGGTCCTCTCCGACCTAGGTGGCTAGGGCAGGTCGGCTTCCCCAGGCAACAGCACGCGGGGGCAAAAATCCTTCTCCAGGTGGCTGATGCCCCCTCTCCATCTGCAGCCAGAGGGAAGGAGAGGGGCAGGGACACGGGAGTCATGCTCAAGCCGGCGGGTCGGGTGGGCAGAGGTGCAAAGACACGTCATTGTGGAGGGCAGACAGGAGGCAGGGAGGGAGCTGGGGTAGAAAGGAGAGTGGTTTTCAGGTCAGAGATGTGGGTATCAGGGGATCAATGCAGCAGGCACACAGGGGAGACTGCAGGCAGAGGGGCAGGAGGGAGCCCAGCTCTTCGCGGCTGGGTCTGGAAGGGTGCAGGCAATCCTGTGCACATGGACCAGCCCCTGCAGGGGCACGGGGATGCACAGACACCTCCTCAGCGGGATTGCCTGGGTCACTAACGTGAGCATGGGGCAGATCAGGGGCTGCACGCACAAGGGGGGTGTTAGGCCGTGCGTGTGCATCGGTGGGCATGCATGTGTGCATGCATGAGCCAAGGGCCCTGATGGAGAGAGCCCAGGGCTGGGGAGGAAGGGGTGAGGTGAGTGCGGGGAGGGAGACGAGATACATCTGCCGCGCTGACAGGATGAAATTCCGGCTGATACTGTATCAGGCCTGGCCTGTTTGCACAGCAGGGTAAAAGTCCACGGGGCTGCGAGCTGCGCCCTTGGGTCCCTGCCGTGGTGCGTGTCAGCAGCAGCAGGCGCTGTCGGGAACGGGCAGTAAATTCACCCGCATGCCCTGCTGCCTCCCGCGAGCTCCCCCGCCTTACCTGGGCTAGGAATGCACCTGTCGGGCTCGCGGGCTGGGGCAGGACCGGTCGACAGGGAGCAATTTGATTTACAGCCTGGAGCTGAGCTCTCCTGCCCAAGGCTGTCCCCTGTCCAGGTGCCACGTGCTGGTCACAGCGATGGCTAGACCGGTGGCAGGGGACAGGTGCAGATGGAGCTCTGGATTGGTTTGGAGTAGCGCGGCTCCCCTACGCCCGAGTGCACACGTATGCACGCACGCGTGCATGTGTGTGAATGCACTGGCCCATGCCTGCATGTATTTCCGCATTGCAGGCTTCGGAGCAACAGGAGCTCCTCTGTGCTCTTCTCAGTGTCTCCTCGATCTCAACGCCTCACTGCTGCCAGGGGCCTGGCTTTAGCCAAGGCATCCCCAAGCCAACAAGGAGCCCCGACCACAGCCGTCTGCACGACAGAACCCGTGCTGGATCGGCCTCCTTGCAAAGCAGAGACCCACGTCTCCGAACAGGAGGATCACCTCCAGCTGCCAGGACAGCTGGGACAGACACCCAGGGGCTCTGGATGCTCCCGCTAGATTTTCAGCTCTTTGGGGCAGAGAATTTGACCTTGTGCCTTCTCCAAGGGTGGCTCCGACTCCCACGCTGGCTCCTTAGTGGGGTTGGAGAGGAGGCTGAAACTCTCCTTTTGCTGGAGAGTGGTCAGTAATAACCACAGAGCCCCCCTAGGCGAGGGTGTGGGTGGGGCAGAGGGTCCCAGCAAGCCCAGGATGGACACGGCCCATCGTCCATCCTTCCTCGCCCCTCCACAGCTGACGGTAAGGGATGGATCTTGGCTATGGTGGCTTATGCCCCTGTGGCCCTGAGGCCTTAGAGCAGCGGTTGGCATCCCACGACCTGCGGCTGGATCTAGTCTGCCCAGTGATTTTACCTGGCCCACGAAGCCAGGGTGTGGGTGGCAATTCGGTGGGCGCGAGAGGAACCGACCCCTTTCCTCTCCCGCTGCGATAGCCAAGCTCTTGCTTATGCTTCCTAGCATCGAGCGCTTGCGGGGGGCCGGGCGCATAGGGGATGCAGCTCTGACAAGGACGGGTGATGGATTTAGATGCATTGCTTCCTCCATCCTCTCCGGCTTTGCGTGCAGCGTTCTTGGAGGAGCTGCTGTCACCCGGTAGAGGAGAGCCGCACACACCGTGCTCTCTCTCACTCAGGCTTTGCTTTGGTTCTCCTGGGCTATTATTATCATTTCCCCCCTCTCATCTCAGACTGAATGTATCAAGTCCACCTCTACTGACCTTTGAACATGGATGCAAGATAATGCATCCACGCTCTTGAACTGCTCCAGCTCCTGCCGTAGGGGCGACGGTGCTATGCCAGACCTCTGCTGATGGAGTCACATCTCCTGGGAGCTGGGGCTGGTCTCCCAGGGCCATTTCCTGGCAGAACAATTCAGGTAGTATTTTCTCACTGCAGGTAATGTGGACATAACTCCTGAGTGGGCTTTTTTATCCTCACACACTTGAGTCTTTTCCTGCATAATGATACTGCTTTCAAAGCAACGTAAGCTAAAAGGCATTCTTGTTTCCAAACCAGAGTCCACGTGGGGATTTATATCAGTGCAACCATAGCCATTTAATTGCCTAGGTGTAGTCCTGCCAGGAAAATTTCCTCGTGTCGAGTACAAGACCGTAGCTTGATGTCCGCACAGCTGATGTGGCTTTGTTTGCAGGGAGGTACGTGCTCCGGCGACCTTGCGCAGGGGTAGTTTTCATAACCACATGGCAGCTTCTTCCCTCCTGTGTTCTCGTGTCCCTGAAATGCAAACAAAGCATTGGGGCACTGAATAGGAAGGGTGGGGCTGTGATGGCAATGGGTGGCAGAGACAGTGCCCTCATGGGGACAGGTGACAAGCTGCTTGGCTGAGCAGGTGCGGGGAACAGCCACGCTGACCTTCACCGAGGATCTCGGCCCGCAACCGCGAGCAACGGGCAGGACACGCGTGCACTGTGCATCCCTGTCACCCCTGGCCTTGTTGCCGTCCCCAGATGTTCATGCAAGTGAGGGTGGGGACATTCAGCGGGGTCCTACAGCCATCGACCCTTGGCAGCCAGGAGCCCTTGTGCCACTGTGACTGTGACTTCTCAGTTAGGGAAAAGATTTATCCAGGCCAGCAGCTGCCCTCCACCGCGTAGCCGGATCGGCAAAGCTGTAGGGGCAGCAGCCCCATAATGCAGACAGGCCTTAACACTCATGCAGCTGAGATGGCCCCTCCACTTCACCCCCTGGGGAAGAAGGGCCTGGACAACACTAGGAGCTGCCCAGAGGGAAAGTGTCCAGAGCGGGGCGTTCACCCAGAAGCTGGGAAGGGCTGCGGGGCTGACATCCCCTGAGCACAAGCCACTGGCTTCACGTGCCCTGCAAACAGAGCGGAGGTCCAGCCCAGGCGCCGTGCGGCCCTGGCCTGGCTGCCGAGCCGCAGCTGGCTGGGTTTTTGCTGCAGCCACGTGCCGGGTTGCCAGCGCTTGCTAGGACCAGGCCTCGGATCTGAGTCCCTGCAGAGGAAGATGGAGCCTCTGGAGGGATCGGAGCAGATGACAGCCCAGAGCTGCCTTGCGGGTGCTGCACACGGCGTGTCTGACCCGCTGGGCTGCTCTGCTCTCGTTTGGGGGCAGCGAATGGGCTGGGTGGCATCGCCTGCCATGGCAGACTGCCCTGGGGTCTTGCAGGCTCACCGGCCCCAGTGCATGGTCCTCCCCTTGCAGCTGCATGCAGAGCCTGGCCTCGGTGCCAGCGAGGCCAGAGCGGTGGGCATCCCCTGGGCCAGCCCCTCCAAACACACTTCCTTGCTCCGGGGACTTCTTCACCAGGGACTGTCTCACCCTCGCGGGTGCTTCCCACCCCGAGCCTTGGTGCATCCCTGGAGCGTTGCCCCGAAACAGATGCTGCGGGCTGCAGACAAGGCTCCTCCGCAATGATGGGTGGCAGAGGCTGCAGGTGTTAGACTCAGCTCCGTCTTGGCATGGTCCCAGGGGCTCAGCCCTGCCACCAGGCTCCTTATCAGACCGTGAATGGGAGCTCGGGGGTCCTGGCTGTTTGCAGCGTCCCTTAATTCAACTGTTTGGTTGCAGGGATCTCCTAGCCAGCCCATCCTGCCTGGGTTGTGCCCCACGGGGAGCTGAAGGCACGCTCAGGGACAGGGAGGAGAGGAAGGACCCTCTTCCCCTGCAATAGGGGCCTGGCAGATCCTCCTCTCCTCCCCAGCCGTGCCTCCCACTCCCCAGGATCCCACAAGATCTCCACATGGGATCCATCAGCAGGGGAAGCAGGGATGCCAGGCATGGGCCAAGGGCTGTGCTGGTGGCAGGATGCATCGCTGGGACTCCAGGAAGGGGAGGGCCATCGGAGAGCCTGTGTGGCTTCCTGCTCCCCTTCTCTGGAGCCAGCAATGCACCCAGCAGCATCGTCCCTGGGCATGGAGAAGCCTGGCGGGGTCCGTGCAAGGGGTCTGCTGTGCAGTCTGGGCTGGCTTTGTCCCAGCCCTTCCCTTGGGGGGCCAAGGCATCTGTCCCCTCGCTCTCCTGCGTGTTGGGCACTCACGTGTCTCCTCTGCAGAGCTGGGCTTCCCCCCCTCGGACCCTGCTCCTTGCGGGGCGCATGGAGAGGTGCAGGGGTCTTTTCCAGGGCTGGGTGCAGGCTGGCTGAAAGAGCAAGCAGGTCCCGGGTGACCCTAATGGCAGGAGAGACTGGAGAATGACCCAGGGCCTTGCTACCTGTCCGGACAAGACTTGCAAGTGTCCTGCCTGGTTGGCCACCCCGTGCAGCTCTGCTCACCCACGTCACCCCGAGCTGCAGCTGTTATTCAGGCCCCAGGCCTCCCCCCTCATCGCCACACCAGACCCCAGGCTCACAGGCTCCCTCGCACTGGACCTGCATCGCAGCTGCTGCTCCCAGCCTGAGCCCTCCCGTGTGGCCACGACCCCCGAGGACGCCTGGCTCGCAGGGTCCGTGCCAGGGAGAGCTCCAGCTGCAGCGAGCTCGTGGCACATGTGGTGCAGCCGATCTCCTCCTCACTTCCTCGCTGCATTCACGCCAGAGCCCAAGCCCTGCCGGAGCTCACTGGAGCCAGGTGAGCCCGTGGCTACCTTGCAGGAGGGCAGGGGGCACTGACCCCCCCTTAGCAGAAGCTCCTTGGATTGCCATCGCCTTCCCACTGCCTGCTCAAGCCGCACGGCAGCTCCCAACCCAGAGCCAGCCCTGCTGCTGGCTGCCACGGCCCCCCCTCCTTCCCCAGCACCTCCTCTCCTTCTGCCTCGCTCTGCACAGGCTTAACATCGCCTCTGTCTGCCAGGAGCACCCAGGCGAGGAGCGAGCCACACGACGAGAGGGTGGAGGGGGGACACATCCTTCCTTCTCTGTTCCCGGGGTGCTCCCTTCCTCCCTCCCCATCGCTGTAGAGACGGTCGCCGGGAGCCAGCCAAAGTGTCAGCGCGCGGGGAGCTCATAGCAACAGGATTTCGGGATGAAGCCGGTCCAGGAGCATCATCTCCGCAAGGTAAGGGGCTGCAGCTTGTGGCTGGCACGCTAAGAGGGCAGGGGGAGATAAGGGGGATATAAGGGGCCGACTTGCATGCCGATGCCTTCCCATTGCACACCGGGCAGGTGGAGGGGCTCTGCCCGCATCTCCCCCCGGGGAGGGCAGGGGTCACCCCCTGGGAGCTCGTGGCCCTGGAGAGTCCAGGCAAAGCGCTGAGTGGGGCGAAGAGGCTGGATCAGCAGTCGATGAAGAGGGCGGGTGGTGGGGTGGGTGTCATTTCATAACGAGCTCTTCTCGCTTGCTTTAATTAGTGAGTTGGGTAAACATCCCCGCACGGCTAATTGGCTGGGCCTGTGCTTGCCCGCCGGCTGTGCCGCCCCAACGCTCTCCCGAGAGAGCAGGTGTCATCAGCAGGATGATTCGTGCTGGGGGGCTCGGGGGGACGTGGGTGCCCTTGGTGCGCTGGACGGGGTGGCCGAGGACTGGGATGGGGTGACCGAGGGCCGGATCCAGCCAAGTGGAGCTGCAGGCCCTCTGCCTTGCCTCCCCTCCCGTTTCCACCCTTCCCCTTCCTGCCTCCCCTCCCCACCCCTAACCCTACTGAGCCTTCCCTCGCCATCCTCAAGGCAGGCTCTCGGGAACGGGGCTCACCCCCTGAGACCTCACAGTTCCCGGGTGACAGCCCCTTCTCTCTGTCCCTCAAGACCCCACTATGTTTCAGGGCAAGTTGCTTGGTTTCTGGAGAGCGGGGGGGCTTTGTGCAAGGCCCGTGGGTTATGCGGGGAGGTTTTGGATGCCGGCTGGGCTCTTTGTACAGCTCAGACTTGTGGTGCACACGGAGAACACCGCTAGTCTCTTTAACAAGCCAGTTTAAAAGCAGCAAGGTGGACCTTGCCCCATCACATCTCTGCTAATTTTGCAGCCTTTCTGGACCATCCTACCATCCCTTGCATTAGAGACCTTCCAGGCCTCCAGCTGTCCTCCCTTTCCTCTGGGATTATCAGAGGGGCCCCATGGAGGCTGCCAGCCAGTGGGCAATGTGTCCTGAGCTCAGACAGGCAGTTTTGGAGCCCCCCACCGCTAGGCTGGGAACGTGATTTTAAGCTTCTGCTTCCAGGCTTTTATTTCCCAGGCTCTCTCTACCCCCGCCTGCTGTCTGCTACAAACCCAGCTCAGTGCTTTGGATGCTCCTTCTGCCAGGCAGGTAAATCCGGAGCAGTCTCTAACACATCTCTGGTTTTAACTGAGCATTTGGAGGGATGAGATGAAGCACGGAGGTGTTTCAGCTGTCATGAGAAACATGCTGGACACGGCTTGGAACAACAGGACTGGTTGGCAGGACCCAAGTGGGCGGCTGTCTTCCATGCCCAGCTCTGGTTTCCCTCTGCGCACAGCTCTCCCCTCTTCCCCTCCTCCCACCAACTATTTTTTTTTGCAAGTGATTTGGGGACTTATTAAAAGCCTGCCATCAACAAGTCCTCCCTCTTCTTCCAAAGCCTTTGCACGAGCCCTTGGAGCAGATGCTGTCTCCTTCCCCCGGAGCATCGCTTCCTGGCTCACCTAGAAGGCTTGTAGGTTGCTCACTGATGAGGTTAAAACTTCACTGATTTTCTCCCATCAAAAATGACACCTGGGTCACCTGAAGATGACACCCCTCCTCTCCCATCCCAAAATGAAAGACACACACTACCACCTTTGGTTTCCAAATCCCCTCGCCCCTCCCCCCCATCCTCTGTGCAGTAATTATTTGGACAGCAACAGCTTGGATCTTTATGTTAAGTGCACTGTGTTCAGGGCCGGTGCTTGCAGCCATGGAGTGCATTGTGGGCTGGGAGCTGTTGCAAAGTTCCCTAAGTATATGGAGCTTCCTGGTGTCACCCCCAGCTGCCTTAGACAGCCCTATGTGGCTTCGGGGGTGCTCTGAGCTGTAGAGCGCTCGGTCCTGTTCACATACTACAGGGTCCTACTCCTCGTTTTCAGCCACTGCTGCTGCAGGCTGTAGCTGAGCCAGCTTCCAGCTGCTCACATCTGTGTGCAGAGCCAAACAGAACGGCCCCTTCCTGGTGTCTGAGCCCAGTGCGAAGGTCTTCACCCAACGCACCCCTCTCATAACGCTGCTCAGCATGAGGCTTTCCCCTGCTTCCTCTCATGCTGCTCTCTTTCATCTCACCCTCCTTCCTACCAATGACTTCTTCAGATGATTTTGCGGCTGCAGGATCCATTCAAAGCTGTCCTTTGCTCTTCCAAAGCCTTCCAGAGATCCTCAACAGCTGTTCGAGATCCCTCCTGGCATTGACTGGGGACTTGCTTAGCTCCTGAAATGCCAAATGCAAACACAAGCAGAAGTCTCCAAAGTTATTTCCTCCAACTGTTGATGCCATGTTGCTCCAAAATGTTTTAAGCATAGCCTGCCTTCCTCCCCCTGGCAAAACTCTCCCTGGGCTCATTGTAGCAGGAGCTCAGGACTGGGCCCCTATAATTTTCCGCGGCCCCATGTGTTCGGATCATCTAGAGCTGTTGAGTTGGTATCTTTAGTGTCTGACATCAACTTTCCTCTAAGAAGCCCAGTACAACTGATGGAAGATTTTGTTCGGCATTGGCTTCCCTGCCTTCGTGTCTCTCAAAGCTCGCCACCTCTTTCCTCTGATTTTGCTCCAATTTCCATCTGCGAGTTGGGAAGTTCAGATCTGTTCCCCAGACGTGTTTCAGGGAGGTGGAAAGTCTGGTTTAAACCAGCAACAAGAAGTGCCTTGTGCAAGATGGATTTTACTCCTACTTTTCCCTCCGTGCGTTTCCAGAAAAGCGCATAGTGGTTTTTAGCTAGAGACTGGCCCGAGTTATCAAAGCCATGTGGCTTGTACTTCACTAAATCCTCGTCCATGCAAACCCAAATGCTGCGTACCACGTTCTCGGGCTTCAGTGCGAGTGTGAGTGTAGACGGCACGAGGCACGAGGAGAAGAGCTCACTGCACAGCCCTCCACACAAAGCAGAAGCGAGCGTGAAGTCTACAGGTCCTTGCATGCTGATGACAGGTCCCAGCTTTCAGTGGGCACCTGCTCATTCGGGCTGGCCCTGACCTAGCCCCATCATTCCCCAGTGTGCTGTTGGTCACAGAAACTAGGCCCACTGGCCATTTAGCTTTGACTTGACTTTGGCCAAGCTTCAAGAAAGGGACCCAACACAAGGTTGGCCGGACAACCATCAGCTTCTGTTGCACCTGGGCAGGATCCACCTGGGATGCAGTTTCAGAGAGTTATGGGGGCATTCTTAGGTCCATTTGCCAGCCCTGACCCAAAGGCAGGTTATACACCGGTGCTGGCTCTGCTATCTCTGTCCTTGGCTTAGTCATAGTTGTTTCTTATTGCTTTCTGCTGAAGTCTTTTATCATGTGCACTTACTTGAGGGGTTATCTAATCTCCCACTCCCTGGTGTCTTGGACCCTGCAACAGTACATTCATCTTTGTTTTGGTCTCCCTTCCCTCACTCCGGGTCTGTAGCTGCTCTCTGGCTTCCAGCGACACTTGCTTTTCACATTTGGTTTGTGGATTTAGGGAGAGTCTGCCAGGGCCGAGCACATTGCAACGGGGTACGGTCATCTCTGCATGCAACCGCTCTGTAAGGGAAAAGTCACTGCACTGGTTTAAAACTTAAATCACTTGTTGGAGCAAGTGATTGTTAACCTGAAGCAACCCCCCTGCTTAGATGTCAGGATCCACCGTTCCCTGGAGGCCCTCTTGCCTTCCCTTCTCCCAGGAGAAAGGGAAAGCGAGGGCTGTTTTGGAGAGGCCATCTTCGTGAAGGGTGCTTTCATCCTCGTCCCCAATGCTCACAGCAGGAGCTGACAGCTTTTCTGCAAGATGCCAGGTCTTCACACAGCTCTCTCTGGAGAGTCTAAAGAAACAGTATTTTTCAGCCGTCACCGAAGAAACATCCAGTTAGGAAGTCAAGGAAAAAACCCAAACGTAGCCCAAACGTAGTCAGCTAAAGAGCCCGCATTGTTCTGTTGTTAATACCACGTCTGACCCAGGCGCCCAGCTTCTTGAGCAACTAAATGTTAAAATTAAATTTTAACTCAAAACAATGAACCGATTCAGCTGTAAATCCCCCGGGATTTCATTCAGTGCCCCAAGGGTAATACCAGAGGGGACACACTTGGATTCTGGATGGGCAACACAAAGGCTCAGGCCAACATTGCCCTTCAAGATCCACCATGGACCACCACCGCCCCTCTGTGCCCAGCCCAGAGAGGAGGACTCTGTTATAGGTTTTACCTTTTCAGGTTTGGCTATTTCAATTAACAGCCCAGCTCCAGCTGTTAAATCTGGAGGTCCTCGGAGCGGTCCTTGCCACGCTGGCCGAATGGGAGGCACGTCACACATGTGCTGCTGAGTGTTTAGTGGGAGACTTGAGTCTGAGAAGTGCTGTTGCAAAGTTGGTCGTGCTGGAAGAGGCTGGACTGAGCTTAGCTCTTGTCTCATGCCCTTTCCTCCCCTCGTGGTGCTCAAGCGCTTATGTGCAGTTGGAAATGTGGAAGTAATGAGGTCGTTGTCCCAAACGCTGCTTCAAAATCAGCCCAGCAGACTGATCCCTTGCCTCGTTAGTTGTCTTTACACTGCTGAACGTGTCCTCTGCACAGCAAAGATGTGGCCAGTGGTTTGCTTGCCATTGGCCCTTCCAGCTTGCCCCTCGTGGACAAAGGTTGTTTAGCGATCGGATCTGCTTTGAAGGACGTTAAGGAATAATTTGTTTGTGCAACTGGAAACACAAGCACTTCTCTAGGTTGCTGGGTATCAGTCTGCGTGGCAGTGTCTCAGGGAAGTGCCCAGATTGGAAGGCTAAATTAAACAGCTTCAGATGGGTTTTCACCGGTGCAATGTTTCAGTCACTCCCTGGTGTATTATCTGAAAGCATGATTTCCTTGGCCTGAATTTCTAGCATTTTTCATGCAGCCCTCGTATTCTCAGAGGCATCCGGAGGGGTGGGGGGGAGGATTGTTAATGGTGACTTCAAAAGTCAGCGCTTGGCTTTTATTCTGTCTAGCATTTTCAAGTTGGAGTCCACTGTGCGGCTCTTTGAGGCATCCTATCTATACTGCCGCACACCGTTTCTTTTTTATTCGGCTTATATTCTGCCTAGGCTTTCTAGGAGGAACTTTGTGCCTATGGGTTTGGTAAGTGCATGGACCTACGGGCACTGTATACTTACATGTGCCATTGCATGCCGTGCGTGTGTTTGCAAACATATCCATGCCACATGTGTATGTGCATATATGCGTGCAGGGCGTGTTGAACACACCTGTGGATGCATCCATGGATGACCATGCAGAAATGCAGGTGTGTGGCCAGAGAGGTGGTGAACTCTTCATCCTTGGAGGTTTTTAAGCCTTAGCTAGGATGATCTAATTGGGGCTGGTCCAGCTTGGAGCAGATGTGACCGCCGGAGGTCCCTTCTCACCCTCATTTTCTACGACACGCTGGTTCTAGGATTCGCACATCACAAGCGGACGTGCATTTCACAATCAGCTTGGCTACCTCGCGCATACTTTTGCCATCTGAATAACTCCTTGTCTCCATGGCAACAAAGCAGCAGGAACTTCACCGCTGCAACGCGGCCCGCTGTGCTGGAGGAAAGGGCAGGACGGCAGCCACGGAGCCAGGAGGGTGCGGGGACGGCAGGGCAGGCTCCCCAGCACGATGCCATGGCCTGTGGGGAGAGCTGGTATCGAGATCCAGGCCAGGGGCGCAGGCAGGGCTGATCTTTGCAGCCAGCTTCAGGGCCAAACGGGAATCCTCTGGCCCCATCCAGAGACCTTGTGCACCCCGAGCATTTCCCAGGGACATGCCTCTTTGCCCCAGCGTTCATGGGGGGCAGCTTGTATGTGAAGACCCCCAGGAGCGGAGACGCCTTGCTGGGGCACGCTGTCATAGGGGTGGCCTCGCCCATTTGCCCGCGAGGCTGCGTCATTCGCTCCCGCGACTCCCGTGGCCAGCTGCAACCGTCCCCCTGATGGCTCCAGCTGAGTCGGGCAAAGGAGAGCTGGGCCTGCAGGGAGGGGGGGCATGTGTCCCGGCACGTTTCCACAGGTCAGGGGCTGTGCTGTGGGGGGGCTTGTCCAGATCACCCTGTGCTCAAGGCTGGCCAGGGGAGGGAAGGGTTAATTCCCTGCCAGTCTGCAGCTGCATGACGGGACAGATGCCCAGAGCTTTGCAGGGACCTTGCACGGTTGGGGCATCTAGGGGAAATCATTTCAACCCCCAGGAGTGGCCAAGGGACAGTAACCTGGAGCCCTTCCCTCTAGCTCTGTGGGGTCGTCGCACTCGATGACCCACCAGACGTGGCTCTTATTCTCTCCTCCCAGCTTCTCTGGCTTTCTTTATGCAAGGTCCTTCCATGCTAGTCCCTGCTGGCCTTAACAGCTGAGCCTGTGAACTTTCTGGTGGGGAAAGCAGGCTGGAGAGTGCTCATGACGGGGGGCCTGGACTTCCAGAGAGGATCGGGGCCACATGGCTTGGTGGCCCCGTGGTGGCCTCAGGTCACCGAGGCTGGACTGTCCCCGGCAGCTGCCAGCGTCTCTGCCTGGACAGCCTGGATTCACACCCACTTTTCCTACCTCCTTCTCTTCCCCACCTCCACACCAAACCTGTTGCCACTCTTCCCTGTCTCCATCCTCCTCCCACCCCCTCGCTCCTGCATGCACCTCCTCCCTCTCCTTCCTCCCTTGTCTCCCTTTGGTCCTTCTTCTCTCTCTGCTCGTCTCAGCCCGTAACGCCAGACCTGTTGCTGAGCCCCAGCGAGCAAGGTGATGGCGACCTGGACTCAGAGTACCCTGCAGACCGAGGGAACTGGACCGGGAAGCTGGATTTCCTGCTCTCCTGCATCGGATACTGCGTGGGCTTGGGGAACGTCTGGAGGTTCCCGTACAGGGCTTACACCAACGGCGGAGGTACAGGGTTAGGGTCTGCACCGGTGCTCCCATCCTCGGATGAGCTGGCCCCGTGGGCTGCGTGTAGGAATAAAGCCCCTTTCTCTCCTCCCTGCTGTTGTGTCTCCAACCAGTCACCGCGGCCAAATCTTTTATTAAGGACATTATAGAATAATACTGCTGGCGGGTGCAGATGCCTCCGTGGGAGGAAGTCGCCTCGTCTGTCTAGTCCCGCTCAGACAGGCTGGGAAGAGAAAATGTGGGGGCTTAAGAGACAAGGATGGTTGGGAGCTGGGACGTAGCGCCCCCAAACCCATGCTTCCTGCCCCCTGACATTCAGCCTAGTATGGAGGTAGGCTCAGGAAGTCTGTGGGGAAACCTCTGGTTTTCCAGTCATGTTCATGATGGAAGGACCGTGATGCAGGCAGGGCACTGGGAAGCGCTGGGGGTTTGTCTCAGCATGGTTCAGGGGAGGGTTGGTGCCTGTCACGTGAAGGTCCAGGCTCCTCTGGTGAAGTCCTGGAAGGATGGACAGTGCACGTTTGGGGATCCCAGCTCTGTGCTGGACTGTGTCGCCCGGAGGCTATTCCAGGGATTGAAAAGGGAACACACGCCGGGCTTTAGTGGACTTTTGCAGCCCCTGATTATGCCCCACCTGGGATCTTATCTCCCCCATATTGTGGGCACTAGCAATCCATTTCCCACGGGCATTCAGGCCACTTATGAAGACACTCGTTTCCACGGTGGTTGTGCCATTGATACAGTCCGTCCCCAGGCAGTCCCTTAACAGCGGACTCTACCGCGACCTGAGAACATCAAATAGTCCCCGGGCAGTCCCTGATGAGCAGGCTTCACCGACGTGCATGCTGGGGAAGCATTGAGCATTACACAGGCTTCACAACTGAGTAATGAACTGGCACCGGTGCAGAACGCCGGTTGCCAACGTAGCTCTTGAATACGCAGCCAGAAAGTCATGCTTTCGGCTGGTTGCGTAAGTCATCCGCCCTTGAAACAGGGACGCTGCCACGTGAGGGCACCGCGCAACCTCCTGTTTCTTCAAGATGGGTTATTTGCAAACAGCCTGCAGGCAGGCAGACCGAGGATGGTTTCCAGTCTTTTGCTGATGATTTGGACCCATAAATCAACAGGAGAATTTCACAATCTGTCTGCGGAGAAGTCAAGGTTGGGGTGGGGGGAACCTGCATGGAAATATGTAAATAATAAACCATCGTGGCTGCATTAGTTGCCCATCAGGATCTCACAGTCTGAGGAGGGTCCAAGCTGGGCCTGGATACTCCCACCAAGCTCAGGAAGCGATTTTGATGCTTCCTGGCTTGATAAAGGACTGAAGGGTTGTGGGAGGTGGCCTCTTTTCAGAAGAAAGGTGAAATTCAGTTCTGGATGTTCACTATAAAGCTTGTGGGATTTTCAGTGTAGGGATACTAGCTCTGGGGTCCTGAGCACATTGTAGCAGGAGATCAGCGACATCCTCCAGAGATCTCCCCAGCTTGAGCTGGATGCAAAGTCTTTGACCTAGGAACAGACGTGTAGAGTTGATGGACCTGCAATTCATTGCAGAGGGGGCTGGGCTGCAGTGGTAGGGGGGTGCTTCCCACATCTACAGCCCCAAGACCATACCTACCCCTTCCAAGGGAAGGTATTTGGGATGCACCCTCCCAGGCTTTGGCTAAGGGCACGTGGAGGTCCCTGGATGCGAAGTGACCTTCTGTTCCCTGCCCATTCCCACCCTCCCTGCCCTTCCTTGTCTCCTGCAGGGGCTTTCCTGGTTCCCTACTTCATCATGTTGGCAATATGTGGGATCCCCATCTTCTTTATGGAGCTCTCCCTCGGCCAGTTCTCCAGCCTGGGGCCCCTTGCTGTCTGGAAGATAAGCCCGCTGTTTAAAGGTGCGTGACCCTCTTGGATGGTGAGATTCAATAGCATCTCCATCCTGCCCTCCTTCAGGCACGTATTGGGATCAGCAGTCGAAATAGTGGGAGATGATCGGAGGGTTTAAGCTGACCCGCCGGGTTCCAGCCACAAGGCCTGGACTCTCTCTTGAAGCAGCGAGAATCAGTACCATCTTCCTGAAACCGTATTCAAACCATTAAGAAAAATCACAACCAAGAATTAAAAAGCAATGCAATTATCAAATGTAAATCAGACTGACAAGCTGGTCTCCATATCAGACTGGAACTAAAGCAGCAAATCGGGAAGATCAGCCAACAAATATATAACGATTACCAATTCTAATAAGGCTTCCAAGGAGTTGGCTTCGGGCCCAGCTCAAGAGTTTCACCCCAATTAAAAGAATCTAAAACGTGTGAGATGAGTCACTGGCCACTGCTGTGTACGTGACATCCAAAACCATCCCTAAAAGACCAGGCTGGGGTGTGTCTGGAGTAGTGCCCGTAGGTGTAGACACGAACCAGGAAAAGCCAACAAAGCACAAAGTCTATTAGACATCCAGGCTGTAGCCAGAATGGTCTAGAGGCAAAAAAAAGTCAGGACTGATGGTACAGGTGATATCTTTTATTAGACCAGCTACATTTTAAAAAAAAAAAATCTTTAATTGCAAACTTTTGGGCACAAACACTCTTCTTCGGGCATAGGAGAAAAGCTTGTCGAAGTTCTCCTGGGTAGAAATGCAAGTTCATATTTCGTAGGGTGTTTGTGCCCGCATGCTTGCAGTTAAAGACAGCTTTGTTGCAAACATCTGGTTGGTCTAACGAAAGTCTCTTGAAGACTTTGGCCTTGCACGTGCTTAGGCAACATCCCCCCCATGATGTTTGATCTCCTTTATTCAATCTGCTTTATTCAGTGTCTCGGCTTGCATAGTGTCTCACGATGCCCTGGGCATGGCGGGGGGCTAGGGCTGATTTCAGACTCGCTCCCCAGTGCTGGCTAGGCTCGGGAGGCGCTGCAGTAGGTCAGAGGGATACCAGGACGTCGTGTCTCTGCGGTTGCACTGAGCTGTATTTGCATCTCGCCTCCCTTAGGTGTCGGGATGGGCACGATCCTGATTGTCTCTCTGGTGGCCATTTACTATAACATGATCATTGCTTATGTTCTCTTCTACCTCTTCGCGTCCCTGACGAACAACCTGCCCTGGCAGCACTGCGGCAACTGGTGGAACACCGACCTTTGCCTGGACCACCATGTCATCAAGGCGGGGAACGCGGCTCTCCCCCTCAACATCACTAACACGGTCAGCCCTAGCGAGGAGTACTGGAGGTAAGGACGGTAGCAGAGCCGACAGCCCGCAAAGACGGTGGTCGGCGTGACGCTGGCAGGAGAGTCCTGGAGATGGGTCTGGTGGGCACCCCCGCTCTCCGACTGCCCGGGGAGGGCACACCGCTGCGGGCTGCGTGTCTGCACTGATGGAGCGGTTGCATGTGCAAAACCCCAGCTTCGCACCCTGTCTTGCTCTCCGCGCTCAGTACGAGCGTGGCAGTCACGGACGCGGGTGCGCTCTGCCCTGTCGCTCAAGCAGCAGAGGCGCCCAGGGGCTGTAGCTCAGCATCTGCATGGATGTAACTCTGGTTTGCTGCATGCGGGCTGGTTTCCTCTGAATCACAGTCAGCAATAATGCACTAAAGGCCAGGCTGTTTTTCCAGCTGTTTTAGCAGGTGGCTGCCTTGCAAGGGAAACTCTTGTGGGGACTAAGGTTTTGCTGCTGGTTACATAAACCAGGTGGCGGTGGTTTGTGGGTTGTCATCAACAGCCATCCCACGGAGTATATCGGAGTCAATTATTTTCTCACTCTTCCTGTGTTTGAGGCTAAGTCGGGAATTCGAGCAGGGTGCCCGCCCAGCGCTGCCAGGTACCGATGAGCTGGCAGGGGGTGTGGGTCCATTCACATGGGTGGCCACGTTTGAAGAAATACATAGGATGATAGGAAAGTAGGGGACCTCGTGAGGCCATCTAGTCCAGGCCCTTGCTTAAGGTAGGACCGTTCCTGACCTCAACCATCCCAGCCAAGTGTCTGTCCAACCTGCTCTTGAAAACTTCCAGAGACAGAGATTTCATAGTATCTCTAGGCAGCCTGCTTCACGCCCAGGCAGAAAGTCTAAATTTTCCCCGATGAAGCTTAGGACGGTTGCTCCTAGTCCTGTCCCCTATGGTCATGGAGGAAAGCCCATCTCCAGCCTCTCTGTAGCCACCCTTCAGGTCCTTGAAGATTGCTTTTGTGCCACAATACATGCCCAGTCTAGCAGGGGTAGCCCAGGAGCGAGGCTCCGTCTAGAGATCGAGATGTTTGGGGGTCTCTGGGCCTGTTCAAGTCCCTTGGGTATGGATTTGTTTGGGGCTGATTTCACATGGACTAGATGGAGTGGGACCTAAAGCTTCTCCAAAACAGCTCCTTTATATCGTTCGTGTTAATTGCTGTAGGAGCAGAGTGTTTCCCGGAGGCCTCCCAAACGTAGGGCTTTGCTTAGACCCTTGTCCCACGCAGGACAGCCCTTGCCAAGAGATTTGTCCGTATCCTTCACCTTGTCAGGGTCAAGGGTAGATTTAGATGCTGAATTCAGGACGAGACCTCGGAAAGGAGAGCTCGTCTCTGCTATGCTGCTGGAGGGGGGGCACGGCCTGTTTATTGACGGCTCTCCTTTTGCCCTAGCCGCTATGTTCTTCATATCCAAGGGAGCTCTGGGATCGGGGATCCTGGGAGAATCCGCTGGAATCTGTGCCTGTGCCTCCTCCTGTCTTGGGTCATTGTATACCTCTGTATCTTGAAGGGAGTCAAGTCCTCCGGCAAGGTAAGCGGAGCAGCAGCAGTCCTCCTTCTCAGCCCCCCTGTCTCTGGCTTTGCAGGCACGGACTTGGGGAAGTAAAGGGATCTATTTCTGTGATCCACCCACGGGCGAGCCTGTGGGTAGGCTGGAAGCAGTCAATTAACTAGCTGACCTGCTCGATCCAGTGGCTACAAGTGGGCACGGTTTGGAGAAGGGGTAGTTTGCCAAGCTAGCATCCCCCTCCCAGAACGCAGGGGCACTGCTTCCCCCGCATGGATGTTGTGGCACTGCTCTTTGCGTGGCGTTAGCGGCTCTCTAGTTCTATCACAATGACCCAGGCAACACAACCGTGCCTAGCTCGCGGGACCGCGTAGCCGGGAGATGCACGGCGACACAGATGTCTCGCTCGCCTACGACTGTGCTGTTCGAGCGCCTGTTCGGGGCGAGCTGCTCCCGCCGCGAGCTCACCCGGAGGCGTGCGCGCTCTTCTTGCAGGTCGTGTACTTCACCGCCACATTTCCTTACCTCATCCTGCTCATGCTGCTCGTCCGCGGCGTGACCCTGGAAGGGGCCTGGAAAGGGATCAAGTTTTATCTCACGCCCCAGTTCGACCACCTGCTGTCTTCCAAGGTGAGGAGGCCTTTCCCGCGTGCTCTTCTCACCCCAAGGGGGGCCCAAAATTCAGGCTTTTGCTGGGTGGAGGGAGGACTTGGTGATGGGCTTTATAAAAGCGACGAGCTCTACTTTACTGAGTATGCTGTGCGGCTCCAAGCCTCTTCCCTGACCTCAACGCCCTCCATCCCTGGGCTTTTCCCACGGCCCTGAGCACATGCCCTTCAAGCCACGTGGAAACTTCCCTTGCCTCTGTCTCTGCCTCTTGTCCTCTTCCTCGCTCACACGTGTGCACAGGGCTCAGCCAAAGCCCCTCCTCACCCCAGACATTTGAATTCCCAAGCAGCTTTTCACTGACTTTCAGGTTGGGAGAAGACACATGCTTATCTGCCTCCGACAACTCCCTTAAATGAAGGACGGGGGTCAACGGCATCATGATAGGAGGGAATGGGTTTTAGTGACAAGGGCCAGGGTGGGATTTGCTTTATCCGCTGCATCTCCAAGCAGCTCTGGGCAGCAGGGTACTGAAAATGCACGGATAAAAACCTTGGATGCCGCAGCAGGTCAAGCTGGTTATAGCTGGCTCCAATTAACACTCCTGTCAGCTGCCTGCTTGTCAGAAGGAGGTGTAAAATCATTTCCTTTTGAAAGAAGGAAAAAAAAAAAGCAACCCACGCATACACATAGAGGAAAAAAAAAACCCTCAAAAAACCCCAAACTGCAAATAATTTCTAGCCAGTCAGGATCTCAAAGCTGCCGCAAAGGGACGGTGGCTTTTGGGAGGTCCAGGCAGGCCTGCACTTTGCCAGATGCTGAAGCCTGAATGAATAAAAGGGGCTAAATTCAGGTCCTTCCCATCACCAGCTGCTCCAGAGGAAGAGCTCCTGGACCGACGTCAAACAGGCCCTGCCTTTACGGTGACAGCCTCTTGGCAGAGCAGCCCGAGGGAGGCAATCACTAATCAGCTGCCTTGAGGTTGAATTGTCTCCTCTTTTGGGGCGCTCCCAGGTCCAAGAGGCGCTTTCATTGCAAAGAGCTGAAGCCCAAACACCTTGCTCCGAAAGCTGCTTCTCTCTGCTTTCCCCCCTGCAGGTGTGGATAGAAGCCGCTTTGCAGATCTTCTACTCCCTCGGGGTGGGCTTTGGGGGGCTGCTCACCTTTGCCTCCTACAACACCTTCCACCAGAATATTTACAGGTGGGTTTCCAGGCCAGGGTGGGGGCGGAAACCGAGCATGGCGAAGCCCAATCCAGAAGGGAAGCCACATAGGCTGGAGCATCAAGTGACAAGGATGGGGCCTCCTGGGTGGGCCTGAGTCAGGGAGATACAGGGAGGATGGGAGTTCGAGTCAAGCTGGAGGGCGGCAGTGCCCGAGACCCTCAGGTCACTGGAAAGAGAGAGACCTGTGTCCTCTGACGTGCAAGAGGGTCCTTTCCCTTGCACAACCCACCCATTGAGTGCCTCTTCCACCCCTCTGGTCTCCTTCTGCAGTGCGCGGAGGAGCAGGAAGCCTGCTTGGCCAGTACACAGGTTGTTTCACAGCCGCACCGGGCCCATGGCCCAAGCTGGGTGTTCCCCCAGGTCCACCAGTCATCCAAGGAGAAGACCCCTGCGCAAGGTGGATCAGCACCAGTGGCCTGTCCTCGGTCCCAGGCCCCATTAGCTGCGGTCTTCCTCTCGTGTCGCTGGGACCAGCGCAGTCTCAGCGTGACGGGGACGTGCTCACTTTGCCTGCTTTCCTCTCCTGCAGGGACACGTTCATCGTCACCCTGGGCAATGCCATCACCAGCATCTTGGCGGGGTTCGCCATCTTCTCCGTTCTGGGCTACATGTCGCAGGAACTCGGCGTTCCCGTGAACCAAGTAGCAAAAGCAGGTCAGACCGAAGCATAGTCCTGCCTTTCTTCTCTTCTTGGTGGGGGGTGCAGGTGTATACACGAGTGTGCAGGTGCACGTATGTGCGTTTGCATGTTGGGGAGCACAGTCAGGTGGAACGTGTTAACAAGGATCCTGGGTGTTATAAAGGGCTTCCCTGGAGGACTGCTGAGCATCAGACGAAGGGTGAGGCCACGGTCTTCCTGTCAAATGGAGACCAGGGAGGCACAGCAGAATAGGGGGATGTGTCAAGGTCACACCGCAGCTCATGACGGATCCCGGCCTCTGACCTCTCAATCCCCAGCTGAGGATTTTAAGGATCTGAACTGGCCATCTCAGCAGCTAGAAGAGGCAGGCGCTTGCCTGGGCAAGGAGGTAACGGGGCGTCTCCGTGCCTCCAGCACGGTTGCAGTCACCGGGAACACAGGGCGCTGGACCGCCAGCCGCGGCCTCGCTCAGCATTTCCAGCTGATTCTTCCTCTGCCACGTCTCTGTCTGTGCCCCCTGCCCAGGGGCATTGCTTTTGCTTGCAGTCTTCTGGCTCTTCTCTGCGGGGCAGCTTCGCTGCATTCCCGCCGGGAGTCCTAGCAGCAGCCCAAATGCCAGCCTGCGGGGTCCTGCTTAATGGATTCAGAGGAAAGGTCAGAAGGGACTGCTGTGCTCGTGTGCTCTGACCCCCTTCCTCCGCACGACGCAGGCCACCCTGGGCTCCGTCCTGTTGCAATGCGGGTGCCTATTTTAGAGCAGAAGCCAACCTTGCGTTAACAGGGGCCAATGAGGGAGAATCTGTTGCAACCCTAGGTCTGTGGTTGTGATGCTTAAATGCCCTCTGGTTTATAAATATGCTGCCTTTTCCTAGTCTGAAGAGATTGGCTCCAGCCTCCGGCCATTGCAGATCTGGATGGATCTTTCTCTGATGAACCCCTTATTAAAGCCCTGCTCCTCACATAGGTACAGGCAAACTGTGACCAAGCCAGCTCTTCACTTTCTCTTCCATACGCTATGTGGATGGAGCTCCCGGTCTCTCACATGGCTTCCACCCTTTGATATCATTCACATCATCCTCTCCAGTGTATAAGCATCCTCCTGGCACTGTGCATGCCAGAAGTGGATGCGTTACTTCAGGGCTAAACACACAGAGGTCTTAGGACTTCCCCATCCCATTCAAGACTCCCATTGCACTGAGTTCTTGCATAAAGCAGATTGTCTACCATGAACCTCAAACCTAGGAGAGAGGCCCATCCTTTCGGTACAGCCCTCAGTCTTCACTCCCGGACATCGGATATTGCATCTGGCCATAATGCCTACCTGAGCCTGGTTGCAAAGCGATCCAGGCTGCTCTGTGTCAGCCGTCATCATTTCCCCTTCCTCCAATCCGTGTCTCTTCTGCAAACTTCATTTGCAGGGATGAACGTGTCCCCCTGAGTTACTGAGACCACTGTTAGCAAGCAGAGAGCTGAGAAGGACCCCACTAAAAACGCAGCTGCTCAATTAGGACCCCCACTGTATAGCTGCTTGGTGGTATGTAGGAGCTAGTAGCCAGCACTGATGCCACTACATGAGCCCTGTGTTGGTTATGCATGGCTTGATCGAAATGTCGTGCTATACCTGTCAGCAATCCCATTTGTAATCTCATCCTAAAGACCGTGCTGCAAGGGGGTCTATTTTCCATATGACTGGGGCAAAAAGGGGGCTAGGATGTGAGAACAGCCAGAGGCAGCTCAGGGCCTGGATGCTGCGCTCTGAGGAGACACGTGTGGGGCCAGGCATGGAAGCAAGCACCTCTGTAGCTGTGGCTGAAGGCAGGGGGAGAAAAGGGCAGCTGCCCAGACCTGCCTTCCAGCTGCATCAATGCAGAGAACCATGCCCCTGGCAGGGACGACCCCATTCACTGTGCCGTCCTCTACCTGTCCCCTAGGTCCCGGCTTGGCATTCGTGGTGTACCCCCAGGCCATGACCATGCTTCCTCTCTCTCCGTTCTGGTCTTTCCTTTTCTTCTTCATGCTGCTGACCCTGGGCCTGGACAGCCAGGTAAGGACACAGGCTGCTGGGCAGAGACGTGACCCGCGCCCCAGCACGTGGCTCACGTCACTCAGAGCCCTCTCCCCTCCCTTGTATGCAGTTTGCCTTCATGGAAACCATCGTTACTGCGGTGACGGATGAGTTTCCTTATTACCTGCGGCCCAAGAAGGCCTTCTTCTCGGCCATCATCTGTATCGTCCTGTTCTTGATGGGGCTCATTCTCACAACAGAGGTAAGCAGAGCCCACCGCGCCTGGGGTTTCCAGGAGCTCCCATCATGGAGGAGCTGCAAGGAGGAAGTTGGCCAGATCTGCAGTCGCCTGTGGCGGGGACTGAGTCACAGAGATCTGGGACAGAAGTTCAATAAACTGATTTAACCTAAATCAGTTAAGTCTGATACTACATCTATCCAGGTTAAACTGGTTTCAGCCATTTTGCAAGTGGTTTATGTGCACTGAACTGTTGTCGTGTGACAGATCTGGACCCGTTTCCGATCACTTATACCGGTTGATGTGGAACTTCTGTCCCTAGCCAGAGAAGGGAGGGTACTGGGAAAGATGAGCAGAGCTCCCCATGAGAGCTGGCAGCAGGCTGGGAGAAGCCTGGCTTGGACAGAGCTGGGTCACTCCCAGCGGAGGATTTATCCAGGCCTCAACCCCGGTTTCTTTTATTAAATACCATTGTGGAAATTGCATATGGTTGAGATCTGAGCTGGGTTTGGCCAGCAGACCAGCACAACCAGATGGGAGACCTGGACATTAGCGCTCTTTGCATCTCTGAGAAGGGGCACAAGAGGCTTTGGGGTGGAAAGTGAGGGGGTGTGAAGCAGGGGGCTTGGCTTTGGGGATATAGCACCCCTCCGGGAAGGCTGGTGCCTTGTCCTTCTCCCCCTCCAGGGTGGGATGTACTGGCTGGTGCTGCTGGATGACTACAGTGCCGGGTTTGGACTCATGGTGGTGGTGATCACGACCTGCCTGGTGGTGACCCGCATCTACGGTGAGGAGACGGGCATTGCGATGCTGCCGGGGTGGAGGACAAGGCTGAGGGGCAGCAGAGATGGGGCTGCGGGAGCAGGGTGGAGGAACAAGGGGGCTCCAGGGTGGGGTGATCAGCCCCTTAGCGCAAGGCTTGTGCCATAGCATGGCTGAGCGGTGAGGCCTGTGCCCATGCCCATGCCCGGGGAGGCTGTTGGCAGCAGCCGTGCAGGCTCATCTCTGATGTTTCCTCCCTCTGCCTCTCCAGGAATGAAGCGGTTCTGCCGGGATATCCACATGATGCTGGGGTTCAAACCCGGGCGCTACTTCCAAGCCTGCTGGATGTTCCTGTCCCCAGTGACGATGATGGTAACCGGGGTGGCCCCGTGGCCGTTGTTCAAGCTGCTCCATGGGATAAGGGTCAATGCCTTTTGGGCCAGATCCCTTTCCAAGGCCCCCCTCTCTTTTACTTCGCACCTTGGTATCAGTGTCCTGGCTGTGGACCTCCACTCAGCACTGTCTGACCAGGTCCATGTCACCCCTTGCAATCCCAGCCGAGGAAGCCCTGGGGTGGGGGGTCCCAGCAGGGTCTGGTTGGGAGCCTGAAGCCCTCGGCAGGGTTTGCACGGACTCATCTGTTGGACTCCCCCCTGCCCTGTGCTGCAGGCCCTGCTAGTCTACAACATCATCAAGTACCAGCCCTCGGAGTATGGCAGTTACCGCTTCCCCTTCTGGGCCGAGGTCCTGGGCATCCTCATGGGGCTCTTCTCCTGCCTGATGATCCCCGCGGGGATGGTGTTGGCGGTGCTCCGAGAAGAGGGGACGCTGTGGGAGGTGAGTGACAGGCAGGGGCCAGCATCTGTGTGTGCCCCAGGGTGGGGGTAGGGGTCACTTCTCACCCCAGGGCTCCCCTTGTCTCCCCCAACCTGTTCCACGCCATAGCTTGTTTTGCAGGAAGTCCCACTCCTGTGTACAAGACAAGCCCTTCCCGGGCATTTAGGGCCTTTTCAGCCATATCTCAGCAGGGTTTTGCTGGCGGGACCAGGACCCTCTAGGCTCTCCCAGTGACTGAGAACAGGGCATTGCTAATAGCCGAGAGGTTAGACAAAGGATTTGTCTGGGATGGTTTGCACAGGCCTGATCCTGCCTCGGGCAGGGGTTGCACCAGATGTGACATCTGGAGGTCCCCTCCAGCCCAAATTCTCTGTGAATCACTCCGGCCTGCCCTTGCTCTGGCTTTGCGCTGCGGCCTGTCTCCTAGGGGAAGTCTTCCACCCCCATGGTCTTTCGTTGGCATGGCAGAGGGGCACCTTGCAGACTGACTGAAACAGGGAGCGGTGAGGTCATGCCGCACAGCAGACTCCCT
>NW_017729000.1:5974901-5975344 GCF_001723915.1 Gavialis gangeticus | reverse complement strand
CACCTTGCAGACTGACTGAAACAGGGAGCGGTGAGGTCATGCCGCACAGCAGACTCCCGTGGGTTTTTACCGTGGCGTGTGGCACCCTCTAGTGGGGTCCGTTTGCACAGACCGGGGGCGGTTGTCATCCTTATTTGAGACGTGGAACCAGGTTAATAATAATCCACAGAGCAAGCAGCCTCTGCCTGGGGGCTCTGCCTTGCCCTGCAGTGACACGCTGCTGCACGGGGGCTCCTAGCGTGTGTGGCACAGGTGTGTTTGCACTGCTGTAAGGAAGTGCCCGGTGGTGCTCGGGACAGTCAGCAGGTCTGGGTGCAACCCACCCACGGGGAATCAGTGCTGGGCAAAGTCTGGCTGGCATGTGCCAGAGCCAGCCACGCAGAGCTTGTTCTGAGCCCCCATTTCCACCCCGAGCCATAGGGCGGCGAACTACAAAAGGGGAG
>NW_017729000.1:5953778-5969901 GCF_001723915.1 Gavialis gangeticus | reverse complement strand
GTGTGTTTTTTATTGTTGGTGGGTGAGGAGGGGTGGTGGAGGGGCTCTGTGTTCTTGGCAGGGAGGGAGGGAGGAGGGGAGACTATATTTTGAAGGGAGCGCTGGAAGTAAGGGATCCGTTTAAACGCCCCAAATGGTCCCCCACTTGCTGGCTGCACACACAACCCCTAGGGCTGGGACAGACATTGCAGAAAACGGTTTGACCCAGATCAGTTAAGTCTGATACCAGGTTTATCTCAAAACCAGTTGCAGCCATTTTGAAACTGGTTTATGTGCACTGAACTTCTGTTCTGTTACAGGGTTAAACCAGTTTCTGATCCCTTAAACCAGTTTGTGTGTCACGTCTGCCCCTAGATCCCCAAATTTGCATTTGCTTGTGATCCCTTGTCAGCCCTTAGCCCCAGGCAGGCACCGAGGCTTTGCTTGAAGAGCTGCAGAGCCCTGCTGCCCTGAGGCTAAGCCACGGAGATGGCTAGAGGAAGGGTTATGGGGGTGCCCTGGTCCCCCCAACAAGGGTCCTCGTCCCCTGGCAGAGCGAACACATGCAGCAGAGAGGGCTCAGGTGCCCTCTGGATCTAAATGTCTCCCCTACTTTGGCAGAGGGGGGCAGTGACTCTTGCGCCCTGCGCTAGGTTAAGTTAAGGAACCGCCATCTCAGCCCGAACGTATTGCACAGCAAAGCAGCTCTCCGCACGAATCCTGCCTCAGCACAGAGCCCCCCACCCCTTGCAGACCCAAAGCAGCCAAAACGCCTTCTGCAGCTGCAGGGCTTTTATACTGAGACAGGGCTTTCTCCCTGCCCCTTCACTCTTGATGGAAGGGTGGCTTAGCCAATCCCTGCCCTCTGTGCCAGAGCAGGCTCCTCCCCCTTTCTGCAAGCAGCTGTTTCTGCTGGAGGCTTGGAGGGGGGGGGCTTCTCATTAGCTATTGGAGCAGTTCGCCTGGCTGCGCGGGGCTCTTGCTGCGGGGGGGTGGGTGAGGAAGCGAAGGGAGGGCACATGTATATTATGCATGGAAGAGCTTACCCCGTGAAGGGGCAGAACAGCGTGCCTGGGGCCCTTAGCCCGCGTCTCCTATAGCTTTCCCCGCTCCAGGCTGGGGCTGGGTTCCTGCTCTCCTTCCTCCCCATCCTGCTTTTCCAGACCTGCCACCATAAGCCCCTGGACCTGACAGGTGGTTTGCCTGCCCTGGGTGCCTTGCCCGGGGACCTGCTGTGCTCATCTCACAGATGCAAATGTAAGGTTGGAAAGCTGCGGTGCTGGGGGAAGGCCTTCCCCCAGCTCCCCTCCTGTCCTCAGGGCCCTGATCCTCCAAGGATCTCACTGAGTCAGTGGGCATCAGGCCCTTAGGGGGACCTGAGGCTGTGCCTGGGGCATGGCTGGGAACAGGGACATTCCCCTCCCTGGTACCAGCCTGGCCCGAGGAAACCCCCCCAGGGGCCCTGATGCATTGCATTTGTTGGGGAATCTCCTGCTGCCCAACCTAGGGCACAGATAAACCCACCACACTTACCGCCAGGATGCCCACTCCTGCCACCCTGCCCTTCATCTCCTGGTTGCACCCGCAGAGAGTCCAGCAGGCCAGCCGGCCGGCCATGGACTGGGGCCCGTCCCTGGAGGAGGACAGGACCGGGATGTACGTGGCCACCCTGGCGGGCAGCCAGTCCCCCAAGCCCTTGATGGTGCACATGAGGAAGTACGGGGGCATCACCAGCTACGAGAACACGGCCATCGAGGTGGACAAGGAGATAGAGGAGGAGGAGTCCATGATGTGAGGAGGTCGCAAGCCCTGCGGGGAAAGGAGAATGGGGCACGGGGGTCCTCTCCCCATGAACTTGCACAGTTGCACTTGGGCTTGCGGGCCTGTCCCAGTGTGGTCGGGGGCAGCCCCTGGGACACCCCGGCCTCTCCAGAGCCGTCTGCGGAGACTCCTAGTGTCGTCGAGGTTCTCGTTCAGTGTGGCAAGCTGTGTCATGACTCCGTGTGTTCGTGTGCCAGTGTCCGGTCCCCACCCCTCCCTTCCCTTTGCACAGACGGCACCAGGTGCAAGGGAGTGGGGAACAAGGCCCCTCGGGAGGTTTCCCCTTTTTGCTGCCCCTCATCTAACTCTGATGCCCAACTAACAGTCTGCAGAAAGGCCTTCTTCACTGAGGCCCAACAAGAAACCCTTGCTTTCAGAAGGTGCCACTTGTGCCCTCTCTCCTGGCAGCTCGAGGCCCACTTTGAGGTGAATCCAGAACCTCAGGGGAAGGGGGTTTAGGAGCCCTCCCTACTGACTGGGGCCGGAGATGAGCATGAATGAGGCGTGGCCTTGGCCGGGAGTCAGCGCATCCCTGGCCTGGACGCTCACTGCCCCCACATACCCCCTCCGCCCCCTGTCTGTGTTCCTGGGAGTGGGTGGCTGTGCCGGGTGCTTCCCTATGCCTCAGCCCCCCAGGGCTGGCAGCGTCTCTGTGTATGGTGCCCATGTCAGACGCTCATCTCCTGCCGGCTCCTGTGTCTGGGGGGGGCAGGTGCCCTCTTTGAAGGCACTGCTCCAACCGTGCCCCGCAGTGTCCAGCAGGGCCGTGGTCCCCGCATGTGTTCGCTGGTGTGCGTGTCCCCTCGGCTCCGCAGTAAACACCAGTGACGATGCATCCGTTCGTGCCCGCTGTGCTCTCAGCACACTCCCCCTCTTCCTCTCTCTGTCCTTTGCACTATTAAAGCACCTAGTGCATTCGTGTCTAGCTGCCACCACGTGGGAAAGCATTGTTATTTCCTCGGAGGGCTCTGCAGCGCCTTTCAGATCCCTTCATTAAGAGCTTAGACGTGTCCCCCTATGCTGGACTCAAGCAAACACAAACACCAGCCCCTGGCAGGTTCAGGCTCTATCCGTGTAGTCCTAGAAGCCATCTGGGCCTGGTGGCTTCCTTGGGTAACCAGGGGCCGTGGCAGAGAGGTCACCAGTCCGTGATCGTTTGCTCTGCCTTTTCCTCCAGGTTTTGAGGCACCAAAAGCAGAAGTCTCTGCTGCTCCCAGACAGGCAGTGGTTCAGAGCACGTTTGTCCTGGGCAGGCTAAATGCACAGCAGGCAACCCCTACCGATTCAGGTCTCCAGAGAGGCCTTTCCCTGGGAGCGACCGGGCAATGGCTGTGGGTCGGGGACACAAAGGACACGGCTCCCTTCCCAACTTAGCCCAGCGCCACCTTTGCACTCCTCTCACCGCAGCTCCCTGCCTTGGAGGATGGGGGGGCACTGACTTCCACCCCCAGCTCTGCAAAACAGGACCCATGCCCTTCTGCACATCCCAGCAGCCCAACCCCTTCCTTGATGCCTGCTCACGCCCCCAGGTGCACTCACAGGTGGGCAGGGAGAGACGCCGAGGGCAAAATCGAGGTCTGCTCGCTGGGGCATCCTGTTATCCAGGCTACCTGAGTGCCAGTTGTCCCAGAGGTGCCCGGCTGTGCTGATTCCAGCAGGCGGGCGCATGGCTGCATTAGCAGCTGGGGCTGGGGAGAGACATAGCGATTTCCCATCACTTTTTGCCCTAATGGAAATGGCACATTTAATGATTTCCCCTCCTCAATATGGCATCTCTCGCTGGGCTCAGGGCTGGGTGGATCTCGCTCTCCTGCCTGGTATCTCGCTGGCCCCCCATCCCACCTTGAAGGGATGACAAACCGAGGATGCACGGGAGACGTGCCTCCCCATGCGCCCTGATGGCTCAGGGCCTGGGCAGAGCAATAGGAGGTGAAGGAACAGATGACCCCTCGCGCCAAGGAGCTGAGACGGGCACAGAGCTTGACGTGCTCCGCGGTAAAGCACTTTGGGTGACATCTCCCCCCGCAACCTGCACTTTTCTATCTCTCATCTCTTCCCCTCCCACCTCCTAAGGGAAATCCCGCTATCGCAGCCAACAGACCCAAAACAAGCTCTGTAGCCCCAGGCTGAGGGCAAGCCCTTGCTGAAGACAACTCTTCAGCCTTGAGGAACGGCTGAATGGCCCATGTCTGTCCTGGCATGGGAGGACGTGCCATAGCCTGGTGTGACACGGGCAGCAGTGCGGGAGGTGCTGGGGCCAGCCCTGCTGGGTGGCTGATGGGGCCAGGCTTGGAAATGCTGCAAGGAAGGGACGCCAGAAGCCATCTAGGTCTCCGTGGCCTCCCATATTGTTTGGGGGAGTGGTGCAGAGCCATGCCTCTCCTTTCCGCTGACTCTGTGCCTCTCTGGGTCCAGCCTGGGTTGGCTGCTGGGATGTGGGTCCCCGGGGCCATGGAGTTAAGCGGGGGATATTCCTGCCCCGGCCATGGGGATCATCCTCCCAACTATTTGATGCCCATTGCTTGGCTGGAACGGAGGAAGGATGTGGATGCTTGGCCTGCCAGAAACCCCTCTCCTCTGGCCCCTGGCCCCGCTCCTGCCCCGTGGCAGGGCAGAACAAGCTGTGCCCAGGGCCCAGGGGTTAATCATTAGAGGCCTGTCATAAAGGTGGCGTTGGTGGAAAGTTCAGTTGAGGGTGGGGGCTGAGCCGGGTGCAATAAAGATTTATGGCTGGGGGGGAACAACTTGCTCTAACCTTGACACTGTGTACCCACAAGGAGGCGTCAGCACCGAGTTTTATGGTGCCCATGGCCAGCCATTGGGTGAGGCGCGGGGAACCTGGGAGCAGATTGGCTCAGGGAGAAGGGAGCCGCCAGCGGATTGGCTTCAGAAGAGAGAGCTATGCAATGGAAGGTGCTCATTGGCTCAAGCAAGGGCAGCTAGGGCAGGGCGAATTGAATTGCTGGCTTGCTAATCTTGGGCTGAGAGGTGCACTGTGTCGGGAAGATGGGCTGCCCCCATGGCCCTGTCCCCTCTCCCCCAGACCCTTCTGCCATGCCCCCAACAGGTCACCTCAACGCCGGGTCTGTCCCCAGCCTGCCTCAAGATCCAGGGGCTTCAGAGAGGGGGTTCAGGTGAAGCTGAATCTCCCCCATTGTAGGAGCGTCTGGCGGGGGGGACCTGCTCTAGATTGGGGCTGGCATGGGTGAATCGCCCACACACCGGCAAAGGGCTGGTCGTGTGGAAACTTCCTGCTGCTGGCATGGTTGGTTTCCCATGGGAATGAGGTGGCGATGCCCTGGCTTGAGCAAACATTGCTGCCACAGGAGGAAAAGGCCATAAAACGTTTACTGAGATCCGGACTCGCACAACTGTTCACTGCACACCACTGCCATGCCAGGGAGGGAGGAAAGCAAACACCCCTGTGCACCCCCTGGCCTGGAGCACACACCATCTCCCCATTTATGGCTGATACACATGAGGATGCACACAGCATCCACGCAGAGAGCCTAGGGGAGCTGGGCACCCCATTCAGGCCCTGAGGGTCCAGATGGCTTAGACACCTTTGCAACCCTGACACCCATGAAAGGGAGCTGAGCTGCAGCAATAGCAAAGCCCCCTCTCCCTCCTCCCTGAACAAGCCATCTCTGGGGTGTCTGTAGCCGGAAAGCTGGCTATGTTTGGTGTGGCCCCCATGGAGAAAGCAGCCGCTGAGGAGTTTGCAGGGAGGTCTCCAGGAGAGCCAGGGGGTGCAACGGGTGCTGCTGACTGCAGAAGGGGTGTCAGGTGGAGTCAGTGAAAACAGCAGCGAGTCCTCCCCGGTGCCCTGCTCGCACCAGGGAAGAAGCGCTCTAAAAGATGTGTGCACCCCCCTTTCTCAGCTTGATGGGTGGGAGCAAAATGGACCTTGGAGCTGCAGGGATTGGGAACCAAGCAAGGCAGTGAGATGATGTTCAGTGCATTGGCATGTGGTTGGGCCTTGTCTGCTTTCCTGGCTCCGAGGCTAGTGGTCTACTAGAAACTGGGACTGGACCACCCAGCCCCCATGTCGTGACCAGAGATGAAATGGGGGATGTGGCACTGGCCTCTGCTCGCAGGTTCAATCCCAGCTGGGCTGACCCAGGCCCACTTCCCTGTGGGGGATGCAATGTGGGGGCAGCTGGGTGGAGAGGAGACCTCCCCTGTCTGCTTTTTTCAGGGCTAGGACTCCCATGACTCTGCAAGTGTCCCAGGTTTGCCCCTGTGGCCTGAGCTATGCTACGTTTCTTCCCCACCCTCCTGCTCTGCACGGGCCAGCTACCATCTCGCACCCCAGAGGTGGCTGCATTGCAGTGGCGCTGTGTGTATCTGATCAGGGACTATAGGACATGCCTATGATTTATGACCCTGACTAGTAATGCCCACACAGCGAGAGGGTGGGGTCGGGCTTCTGAAAGGCCTGGGAGACCTCTGGGTCTGTAACACCAGAGCATTGCAGAGCTACAGCCCATGTTCCTACCCATGAAACTGCAGCTGTAAATAGGCTGGCACAGAGCTTTACAGCAAAGCTGGCCCTGCTTCATCCGCTCCCTTGAGACTGCGAGGGAAGGCTCCTGGCACAGCAACCCAGGCAGAACCCAAGCAAAATGAAATGCAGACCACATCTGTGGGGGGCACCAGGCTGCATCGGGCAGCTTGGGTGGGAGAGAAGGTAGATAAATTTGTGGGGGCTGGAGGAAGAGAAGGAGCTGGAGGAAGGGAGCCATGGTGACATGCAGAGCAGGTGGGGTATTCGGGGGTATCAGCAGTGCTATGAAGTTCACGGTCAGTGCGTGGGTCAAACCTGTGCTGCGGGAAGGAAATGCCTGTTGAAGCCACGTTCTTCTGCTCCCATCTGGTGGAGACAGCTTGGCATTACATGTGAGGCCTTAACATCCTGTAAGGGAGGTGAGGGCTGCCCTCATGAGTGCATAGGGGTATCCCAAATTCCCAGATCTGGGGACTGCCCAGGGGTTTCAGATGGGGCTCCTGGCTGTGAGATCAGCATGGCAGCACACTGCCTCGCTGCCCGGCAGAAGGGCCTGAGCATGCAGAGTTGGGCACCTGGACCTGGTTCCTGCCCTGCTTTAAGCAGAGCATGAAGCATGAAGCATCTGCATGAAGCATCTGCATGAGGCAGAGCAAACTCCCCCAGACAGGGAAGCTGCACCTGGATGGGGAGCAGCCCTGCTGCATTGCTCCCCGGCTGGGAGCCTTTGGCTGTTCTGGAGGAGACTCTTCCAGCAGATAAGACTCCCTGGGCTCTGCCAGAGCTCAGCTGCCCACCAGACTCCTCATTTGTGCTAAAATCTTCAGGGCTGGGCCCTTGCTCCCAGATTCCTGCCCTGGCAGCAATGGAGCTGAGGCTGCCAAGTGTGACATGGGCACGCCACCAACATCTGCCTTCCAGCCACTGCTGCTCCAGGTCAGGCTGTCTCCACCAGCCTCCACTTGGACAGCCTCCATTAGTCCAGCATCCTCCCAGAGCGAGCAGCCCATCCATCTGGCTGGGTGTAGTTTCTGCAGTGCTCAAAGGATCACTGTGCCTAGCATCACAGCCAGGTACTTTCGACCCCCAACCCAAATCACCAGGGACCTACTTACAGCTGAATTGACTCAGAGCAGCCTTTAGCCCAGAGCAAGGCATGAACTCTGGCCTCTGGAGCTTGCAGTGATAGAAGTTATAATGTAGAGACAATCCCTAACAAGGGACTGAGGGAGCTGGCAACTGCGAGACAGTCCCTCAGATAAGGACCAGCTGAGGAATTAGTAAGATAGACCAAAGTCTGCCAAGGTTGCCTACTGCTCCACAATAAAGTTGATAGTTTAGTTCTTCTCATTCCCTGTAAGCTGGTATTTACTGGACCTGGTGAACACTACAGAGGTGAAACCACATATCTCAACCCCTGTGCCACCACAGCCCACAGCTCAGTGGAGCACACACTCAACTGACGGCTCAGCTGGAGACTTACCAAAATAAAGACCCGCCGCAAAGAAACCCCTTTGACATCACTGTCACTGGAGTGGAGTGAAAATTTGCTGCTAACGGTGTTTATGGGAGGTACTAGCAGAAAGGGCCATTTGCCCTTCTCCCAAAAACAAGCCAAGCCACCAGCATCCAATCTCACAGCTCCTCCCTCACCCCTACACCCCTACACCAGCCCCGTGGCTCCCAGAGACTATGCAAAGGGGAACAAAACAAACCAACACCACAACCCGCCCGAGTCCCTGACGGAGAATCATTGCTTGCCACTCTGCAGAAGTTTGTAGCTATTTATTGCACTTGAAACACTAAGAATAAAACCAACGATGCCCCCTCCCCACACCCACTCCCCCCGCTCCAGATATAACAGAAGAGTTGAGCAGTGATCATTCTGTTCACAGCCACGGGTTCAAAAAAACGGTAACAAAGAAGCCAACACGGACGCGCCGCTCGACAGTTCCCAGGTTACGTACAAAAGATACTGAAAAGGCTTTGATTCCAGCTACGTGGAGGCGGCCCGCAGGAGAGAGCACAGGGCAGCCTCTCGCTGGGGTCTCGATTTGTTGCATGATGAAACTCCTCGGTGTTTTTTTGTTTTTTTTTTTCTTATTATTATTTTATAACTTTTTTTTTTTTGCAATCATGTTAAATAAATATTTCCATAGAGATCTCATGTATGTATGTATATATATATTTCTATCTATAGGTTTGTGTGTATATATTTATATATATATATATATAGAATTATTTTCTTTAACCACTGGTAACATTTTCCCTGCTTGTCCAAAAATGGTACAAAAGCCCTAAAATTGTGCAACGGTTAGAAAAAGGTAACAACCATCCCCAAAGAAAGAAGTCTGTACGGATCTCCCTCCCCCCCTGAACCCGCCTTTCCTTGTGGATGTCATGGTTATGAAACGGGGTGGGGGTGGTTTTTGGGCACAGCCATGGAGGGGATCAAGAAGGAAGGAAGCTTGGTCAAAGGAAGGGAACGGGGTGGATCTGCCTGGAGGGGCTGTGACCCCCCCTTGGTGGTAGTGAATGGGGGGGGGGCGCATCTGACAACAGGCCCGTGGGTCCATCACAAGGAAGGTGTCTTTGGCTGCACTTTACAGGAGTCCCGCTAGAAAGCGGCTCCAAAGGGCTGATCGATGGTTGCAGCCTGCAACCACGATGCCTGACCAAGGATCTGCTCTTCCCTTGGTGTTGCCCCTTTATAAACTGCTTGCAAATGTGCAACGGCTTGAGTTTGTAGGTGGCACCAGCCCAGAGGTGGTGGAGGTGTCCAGGAAGGTTTCACACCAACAGTGCTTACCTTTTGGGGCTCCTGGGACATCCCCACCACTTCCTCTCCAGCTGCTGTCTCTAGGGTTTGGACCCAAAGCTCCCAGAAGGCAGGCGCATTTCTCCAAACACAGCCTTTCCTTAAGCCATAGCACCAACAGCTGCAGTAGGACCCAGGCTGTTTTGGGGACCTGAAGAGAGCTTCTGCATCTCTGCTGTTTGAAGGAGGAAGCTACTGGTGGGCCACATGACTACCAGGACTCTCTGAAAGACCATGGCATTCATCCTCCGCAGACAGGGTCATCCTGGTGCTGACGCACATAAAGGCACCTCACTTCAACACCTTGTCACTGAGAATTTGGGACAGGTGGGAGACAGAGCCATTGGGGGAAAAACAGGATGGGAAGCCTGGCAACCCCTCTGCTGCAGCTGGCTTGCCTCTTCTACATCTAGGGAGGGTCGCATCCTCAACAGTGGAGTCAGGTGAGGGTGGGTGGGGGCCAGGCCTTCGTTCAGTGCTCATCAGTTATTAATGACCATCTTCTGCTGTAGCAGCAGGCCACGAGGAGTCCTTCCCCTTGTCTACCATGGCCAAGGGTCAGCAGGAGGACTTTTAAAACCACTTCGGTCTCAAGGATGCTGCCTGGCCTGTGTGAGACTCACAGGGACATGCAGCAAAGCTACGCCGGCCCAAAGATACTCGCATGGGGTGGTAAGATGGGTGCTACAGAGGGGCAGGAGGCATTGAACTTGACTGACCAAGGCTGAAGGATTGCCCTTGTGTTGCAGAGGTGACAAGCTCTGCAGAGGTGTTTTCCCTTCAGGGTGGAGGGCTCTCCAGGTGGTTTGGCTGCCAGGCAAGGGACACTGCTCCTTGTTCTGGAAGCCAAAGCAGAGCCGCCGTGCGGTGGCAGCGGAGGAGTGAGACCGAAGGCTTGAAGGAGACCAAAGAACCCAGGAGATGACCTGGGATAGAGGAATTTGGCCACGGCTGCTGCAGCAAGGCTGTGGCTGAGTCCTGGGTTAATGCTTACTGAGACAGAAGAGGCCCTGGGAAGGCAGAAGCCTGTGCTAGATGGCCAAGACAGGGTGGGGATGAAGCCCAGAGCAGATGATGTTGCTGGCGTCGGGATCCCAAAGCACATGTATCCAGCAGGTTGTGAAAGGCTGGAGTGCCTCTTCCTTCATCAGACCTTTCCCATGGTGGAAGACTAAAATGAGCCAAAGCCACAGCCTCTGCAGGGGGGACAGCTTCACCGTGCAATGCTCAGGTGACAGCTAGGATGAAAGGGGCATGGCTGCTGTGTGCCATCCAGCAAAGATGTCCCTTGGGAAGCACTCTGAGAAGGGCCTACCTGCATCCAAGTCAGCATAGGACCATGCTGGATGGGACCCAGAAACAGGTGGCACATGGGCAGCCATGGCTGCTGCATCCTACCCATAGAGATTGGCATTGTTAAGGTAACCCATCAGCTTCATCCCTTGAAGGAGGCACACGTCTAGGGTGACAGGAGAGCATATCTGCACTGAGAGCGGTATTTTTGTTGTGTCTCTTTGGATGTTCAAGGTCCTAACCCCCTCCACCACCTCAGCCTGCACTACGCACAGGGCTGGCTCTATCAGCAGAAGCAAACACAGCAGCTGTAGGCACAGACTAGCTCCCAGCAGGGGAGAAAAAGCACCTGGGCCTGGGTTGTGCTGCAGCCTCCCCCGCCGAAGCGGCAACAAGGATGAGCTATGACTCTGGAACATGAGAGCGCATCTGCTGCCGCCACGGCTAATCCTGCCATGAAACCAGGATCCATGCAGCACCTCGTGAATGCCTGCAACGTCCAAAATACTTCTGGGGTCTCGGGATTGCGGCGATACACGGGCCGATCAGATCCCTCCTCGCAGCTGCCTTTGCGGCAGGCTCGAGGGAAGCAAGATAATGAGTTGCGAAGGAGCCAAGTCCTTCATTGAAGCCCAAATCGCTTTGGTGTGGAGCGGATGCTGGAGGAAAGAGAAGATGCTATGCAAAGGACAATATCTCCAAAGGCGGATCCTCTCCCAAGAATGAGAGCCCTGGTTTAAAAAAAAGATGCTGGGCCAAATTCTCAGCGGGTGTACGTTGGCGTAGCTTCACGGTACGTCAACCTAGGTCCACGGGATGGTGGCACCGAGCATCTGCCCGGTGCCTCTCTTCTGCACGCACTCCTCGCCGTGCGTGCACGCTATGCTGGGTGCAGTCCCATCCGCTGTGCCTCTTGGTGCTTGCTAAAGGCCCCTGACTGCTTGGATTTCTTCCCCTCGGGTCCGGTGGGTTTCGCGCTTTGCTGACATGGCTGCGATCCAGCAGGGAGTTGCCCTGCCCTGCCCTGCCCCGATGGAGAGCGATGCACTTGGAACCACAGAAAAGGCAAAATACACCATTCAGAACTGACATTGAGAAAAAAAACACTTATCGTTGTCCAAAAAAACCCCAAGCATTTCGGTTGGATTTTTTTTTTGTTTTTGCTTTTTTTAAATACACTCACGGTTTATAAAGTCATGCAAATGAAGCAAGTGCAGTTAGAAAGTCCCCCTAGCGGCGGAAGCGCACTGCAGTCACCTCACATCAAAGAGTAACGAAGTTCCAGCAGGAAAAAAAGAGAACAAGAAACTGAAGGATTTACTAAAAAATAATAATAATAATAATAATAGAGTCGTAATAATAACCAACCTCGTGCCTCTGAAACGTCCACCTTCCGGCAAGAAGGTGACGCCAACATCCAATCTCTTTCCAGCTCCTTCACTACGTCATGAAAATGCTGTAGCGGTGGCGTCTGGCTTTAGCCTTCGAGAAAAAACCCAGGATCGGCAAAGACCCTGGGGAAACCTGGCCCGTATTCCTGCCAGCTGGCAAAGAGGTCCTGTTGGGTTGACTACGGCCCCTGTGGCCCCTGCATTTCAGTACCGGGACGCCTCCCTGTTCAGCTGTTTCCATGAGGAGGGGCGCTGCGGACATTCAAAGATTGCCCCCCGAGATCTCAAAGGGCTCAGAACATTTTTCACTGGAAAACCAGCCCTGGAGTATTCCCCGCTCTGCTGTCTGGGATCCAGATGTAGGGCCGTCTCCGCTGGGAATACCACTTGGTGACAACCCGGCTCCAAATGGAAAGAGAACAGAAAACCCCCCCAAAAAACAGCAACCCCTCCCCCCCCAAATTACCCTCCCCACCCTTCTCCCACCCGAAACATTTGATATTTCTAGTTATTACATAAAGATCCATTTCAGCAAATACTCCAAATCAATTTACGAAATACACGGTAGGTTTGTTATTCCCCTTCCCCCCCTATAAAAAGGCATGCGCTCAAAGTAGAAGAGATAGCTAAAGGCTCCTTTGTTTCTTCAAAGCATGATCAGATTCCCCAAAGTTTTATTACTAAAGCTTGCATTCTCCATCTTTGCTGGAAGGTGTCGTGCGGTTGGGTTATTTTTTTTTTTTCGCGTCTCGAATCAATGGCCGGCTCTGTTTCCTTGGCACCGGCCTTGGCACTGAAGCTCTTTTAAAGGAAGGGTCTTGGCTTGGAGGTTTGTGGAGGTCTTCGACTTGAAGAGGAAAACCAAGGCTCGGAGGCGAAGCTTGGAGGAGCTCTGCGCAAGGGACAAAGGCATACATTCAACAGCAGGTCTGGGGAGCTGGGTTTGAAGCCGGCCAGGGGTAAAGGAGACCACCTCAAATCTGCCGGAGGATGGCAGTGACCATCTCATGCTAGGAGGCGAAGCCGTCGCAGAGTCGGGAGTGGATAATAACGCGTGTGGAAGAAAAGCCGTCTACTGCAGGGCTGTGGCAATACTTGCCCTGTGCTCAGAGCCCCGGGGTGTCCGCTCTGGTGGTGCTCAGGTACCTTGCTGTGCTGATCAAGTAGTCAAAAAGTATTCAAAAAGGGTTTCTTCTTCGCTCTTCCCAACACCTCCAGTCCCCCCTCCAGTGGGAGAACGGGGAAAGAAAGGGGACGCTTTGGCAGACCAAATCAATGGGAGGATTGGCTGGGCCAGGGCTACCCACCGGCTGCTTCTAGGAGGAGAGAATAAAGGATATATTCTACTCACCCACCAAAAGAAAACCCTCCTTGCCCTAGCCAGGTTGCAGGGTGAGGGTTGGAGGGGGGGAAGGGAGGGAGTTGGGTTTTGCACGGGTTTAAGCTGATGTCCTTCAGCTGCCGGCGTGACGAAGAAACTTCGGAGTTGAGCGGCAGAGTGCCAGAGGGGGAGCAGCAAATTTGTAGCATCAGATCAGGTACCTGGACCTCACATGGACAAAACCCACTGGCGCGGAGAGACGGTGACCCCAGACCTCCGCTGGCACAGAGCGAGCCGCTCGAAGCTCCCACCCGCATCTCTCTGTTGCCCCCGTCCCTAAAGGCTCCTGGGCAGAGACGGGAGCGAAGCCGGGATGAGTCCTTTCCCATCCTAGGAGCAACGTGGTGAGGAGGGGGGAATCCGGCGGGGAGGTGGGTGGAAGCCTTTACCCAGACCCGCTCCGTGTTGCCGGCCACTTGGTTGATCGTTTCCCGTTCGCTATTCTTCTTGCAGAGGATGGTTTCAAGCAAAGGAAGCCGGGCCCATGCACAGGCTTTGCCCGAGAACTGCCAGAGGGCCGTGCAGGGGGGAAGGGGCGTGCGTCCCATGCGTGCTCACGGCTGTTTGGCCGGCGGTGTTTTTGGTGAGGAGCCTGGGATGGGGTAGGGGGGCGAGAGAGGGATTCCAGCAAGAACCACGTGGTAGAACCAACAGCCAAGTCCATAGGTGAAGAGAAGGGGGGGGGTCTCCCCTTTGCAACGAGGCAGTGATAAACCCAGCTCAGGTGGCCAGTGCTTCAGCTGAAAGACACATGTTGGGGGAAAGGCTTTTTGCATCTCACGGGACCTTGCAAAGGGCTTTCGGGGGGGATCTCCTGCGCACCCCTCTCCCGCGCACCCCTCTCCCTTGCCTGTCCACGGTAGCACACGTCTCCCGCCCTCCGTGTCATTCTCTGCACCACGGGCTGGGGACCAGGCTTCCCCACAGACATGTGCAATGGCCCACAGGCTCCAAGTTATTCTCCATTTACTGGGCTTGGGGTTCAGATGCTCCCAGATGCTACTGGCAAGCATCCTCCTATCCGAAGTAGGGACGTCAGATACTCCCTATACTTGATCTTAGCCCACCAAAGGGGTTGGGCAGATTAAAAAATATATGTAAATCAGCCAAAACGAATTCCAAACCCAAGAGTTCAGAACCATAAGTGGCCCTACTACTGGCAAACATCCTCCACCCGCACCCGGGGCTCCAGATGTTTCCAAAACCTTTGGTGGGCATCCTGCTGGGGCACATAGTGCTTCTAAACCTGCTGCTGCAGAAAGCATCCTCCATTTCCCCTGAGCTGGAGGGCCCGGGGCAGGATCAATACTCACACTCAGTGCCGCATGGCGTGGGCTGGGAGCAGCTGGGAGCTGTATGGATACTTGCCTGCTCTTCCATCCCAGCCCCCTTCCTTGGGCACACACCCTGCCCTAGCCAACATGGAGCTGCAGTCTGTTCCCTAGCTCCCCCCGGGCACGTACAGCTGGTTTGGACCTTCTCCGCTGGGACGCAGCCGTCCCACCCCAGCTCCATCCCCCTGGCCAAGGGCAGGCCGGGCACTGTCACTCCACTGCCTGTGTCTGGGACAGGGACAGGAGACAAGGGGGCGAGGCTGGCCCTGTCTTCTTGGGCACTTACTGCGGTAGGACGGAAGGCGCTCCAGATCTGTGGAAGTGAACGATTTGCCATTTGCCATCGCGGCGGTGCCAGATACGGGTCTCCTCGGACTGGGCCGTGCGTGGGATGCCGCCGGCATCCACGTACTGCGTGATGCGGATGTAGGCGATGCAGGCGGACTCGTCACCCATCAGGTGGATGTGCGGGTTCAGGATGGTGGTGTGCACCGGCTTGCTGTTCCTGGACCACACTGGAGTCGGGGGGAGAGCAGGTAGGATTACACAGAGGTGGGGAGGGGGCTGGAGGCTCTTTCAACATGATGGGGGAACGCCCTTCGTGAACCGCCCCGGCTTATAGGAAGAGCAGATGCCTCTCTGGAAGGGGAGCAGGCTTCCTGCTGGCACCGTGGGGCTTTCGGTTATTTCTGCAGAATGCAAGTGGTTCCTCTAGAAAACAGCCAGCGGCCAACAAGCGACTAACCCAACAGCCAGCCCATGGGCCACCTGGACCCCAATCCACTGGCATTCGACTTGGACCTTTGGGAATAGCTAGGACTCAGCACTGGGCCTGGGGGGGGATAGCCCAGCCCTGTCCCCCTGCTCTGCCTGGAAAGCTGAGGGGCATCAAGAGGTCCGCGGGAGCCGACCCACGGCCGCTTACGGTTCTCAAAGTAGAATCGGTGGAATTCCAGCCCTTCCACGAGGTTCCCGAGCGCCTCCGGCTCGAAGGCAGTCATCCCGGGGTCGCACATCTTCCTGGGGAAGCCGATGGAAAGAGAGAAGGGGAGAGGTTATTGTTTCACGCGTTGAAAGCTTCAGGGAACATCCTCTCCGCTTTGGGGATGTCCCTGGGCTCTGAAGCGCAGACCCCAGCTCGGGTGGCAGCACCGATGCTGGCAAGGTGCAGCTCACAGCGCCCTGGGGGATCTAATCCTTTTGTCCACTTTCAGGCCCATGACTGCATTGGGCAAACGGGGAAGCCAAAGAGGCAATGAAGGAGCTCATATAAGCTCTGTAGGGACCCCCTCCTTTTTGGGGAAGGCAGGTCCTCTACTTTTTGTGCTGCTAGGGGGATCACCTCTGTAATAAGGCCTGCTGCCTCCCCTAGCCTGTGCTGCAAAGCCTTGCAATGCTGTGGTCTGCTCCCCCTAAGAAAGGCGCTTCTCTGACAGGGAGCGCAAAGCCGGGCTTCGTCTGTGTGGGATGAAGGCTGCATCGATCCACACAACCCCTCTCACAAAGCCCCGCCGACAGGTCACCAAGCATTCCTCCGCATTGCCTCTGCTTCCCTGAGGAAGGAGCTAAAGACACGAGCTGTCGGAGATAAGGCACGGG
>NW_017729000.1:5924081-5948778 GCF_001723915.1 Gavialis gangeticus | reverse complement strand
GTGGGATGAAGGCTGCATCGATCCACACAACCCCTCTCACAAAGACCCGCCGACAGGTCACCAAGCATTCCTCCGCATTGCCTCTGCTTCCCTGAGGAAGGAGCTAAAGACACGAGCTGTCGGAGATAAGGCACGGGGAATGCGTAGGAGCCCTGAGGGCTGCTCCGTGTATTGCTGGCATCTGGGACCCTGGTGCAGCAGAGCAAGAAAAGGCAGCAAGGGAATGTGATGGCTGCCATTCTTCCCCGAGTTAGCACGGGGAGGATGCCTTAGGGACACCCAGTGCCGGGCATCAGTTCCCCTGGCACAGATGGCACCGAGTCACTTCAAGCTGAAGCTGTGGAGGGTTCCAGCAGCTACCTTTGCAAAACTCGAACCTGACCAGCAGTGAGGATTTGTGAAAGCAGTGTGCAATTCCCCCTAGGCATTTCTTGTGTTGCACCCTAAGTGACTCATCTCAGAAACCACATGCTCTGAACCAGGCCTGCGAATGCAGGGAGGGACACAGGAGGTGGGGTTTTCTGATACCCCGGCTCAGGTTTTGCAATGCTGTGATAGGTTTCTGGCTGCCTTTCTTTTTGGACACAAGAAAAGCAGAATAACCCACCCCTTCTAACCCTTTCTGCTCCATACCCATAAATTCCCGGCTCTTTTTTTCCGCGGTCAATGATCTATGGCTACTCAAAAGAGCCTGGACCCAGGGGCTTACAGCAGATCTTTCTCTAAGGAGCTCCTCCACGGATAAGGCTTCAAAGGACCACCTGGCAACACCCAGCAATAATGCATGGAAATCATTTTCCTTTTTCTATCATCAATCACACTTAGAGTCACTTGTCCTACTGCAGCCTGTGCAAGGAGGCCATCCATTATGGGATGGCCAGTCTCACGGCTTGGAGTGAGCATTGGACTCGGGGAATGGGCTGTCCCAAAGTCTAGTCCCAGCCCAATGCTGACCCACTGGGACACGTGCGTGCCCCCTCCGAGCCCTGCTTCCACCGCACCCTGACACTGCTGCACAGGTGAGCGCCAAAACCCAGCACGCCCCGTTGTCACACCCGCAACCAGCTCAGCCAACCCCGCTCCTGCCGCCAGCACCCCGGTGCCCACACTCACGTGTAGGACTCAAAATCTCCGTTGCTTATTGCTTCGATCAGCTGCTCTGTCACTTTGATGATCTCTTGCTTCCTTACTGTTTTAAAAGAAAAAAAAGCACAGAGAGTGAGAGCCCTGCAGAGCACGGGGCCACCATAAAGGATTCGCAGGCTCACAGCGCTGGTGGCGGGGTAGGAGGTGCCAGCATGGAGGAAAGCAGAAAAGGCATCCCGGTGGCTGGCTAGGAAGCCCCTTCCGAGTTGGGGGCAGTCTAAAGAAGTCCTTGGTTTCCTGCTCTTTTTAAGGAACAAAAGACAGGGGACCAGCAAAGGAGGCATGGAGTCTTGCTCTACCCCTGGGCTAGTAAGTCTCAGTGTAAGCCACTACAGAGGCTTATCCCCAAGACCCATCGTTGCCCACTGGACTGTCAGGCTAGAGCTCAGGGTCACACACCAGTGCCAGGGGAACCCCTTAGCACGTTTCCCGGTGACGGTCCTGCCCTTTAGTCCAGCTGACACCTGAGCTGGGGCCATCCTAATCGACGGTGGTGCTTCTCCTTAGGGAGCTAGACCACTGCTGGCCTCTGCCCAAGGCAGGAGCAGATGCACTCAAGTGGTCCCACCTGGGGGAAGGAGGCTTTCCCTTTGCATGACCTCAATGGGAGCTTGGTGTTTCTCCTGGGACGCCTCCATTCCTCCAGGCCCCGGAAACCGGAGGAGGGGAGAAGCAAACTGAACGCTCGGCCGGGGCAGTGCCGAGCTCCTGCCATTTCACACCTGGTCCCAGCTGGGAAAAGCCTTGTCCTTCTCCTGACAAACAGGCTCCGGTTGCTGGATCCTGCCAGAGCCGCCCGCTGCGCTTACCACAGACGTCCGAGGTCAGGCACGAATGGTGGGCTGGGTGGCTCCGAAAGGAGGGCTCATTTTTTTTATCACACCGAATTCGGTGGTGGTGGGGAGACAGGGTCATTCATCAAGCAGAACAACCAACGCCAGGGCGGCTTTGCGTGCATTTCCATCCCTTTCTGTGCTCGCTTTCATTCCCTTGCCCTTGGGAGTTCTTCCCCATGACGACAAATTTTCAATTAACTTGAATGTCAAGCCAAAGTCCCTCTCGCTCGCTGTTGGGTTCACTTCGTTGGGGAAGGCTTTGCAAATTAGCACTGGCAAATTGTTCCCCTGGGCTGTTCTTGGAAAGTTGGCTCTGACAGGTGTGGGGAGGGGGAGGCTGAAAGCCTTCCTGCCTCGGCCTGTGCCAAGCAGGAGGTGGGTTACTCTTCAGGTTACCTTCAGGAGGGACATGCGTGAACAGGAGCCAAGCTGAAACGGGGGCCTTTCAGCAAGGGCAGATGGACTGCTGCATTTAAACACTCGCAAGGACAGGGAAGATCCCAGAAGAGCCAGAGAAGTGCCTGGATGGATGTTGGCAGGAGGAGACTAATGTGAGGGATAATTGTATAATCGGTGCATACAGCACGGCACAGTGCCATCCGGGGAGGATGGACGCCAGGTCTCTGACTCCGGCATTGTGAGCTCTTGCTGCATGGATATGAGGCTCCAAATCTGAATTTGTCCCCAGCGTCAGCCCAGCGCACTCAACTGATTTACACTGACAATGAATTTGGTCTGGCCTTTTCCCTGAGAGCTGGGACCCCCTCTGAAAGATATGAGCTTATGTTTCACAGGTGGACATCATCATAAAATCAAAAAACCACAGAAAATGGGGGTTGGGAGGGACCTCAGGAGGTCACATCTTGTCCAACCCCCTGCTCAAAGCAGGACCAGCCCCAACTACATCATCCAGCCAAGGCTTGGTCGCGCTGGGTCTTAAAAACTTCCAAGGATGGAGAGTCCACCACCTCTCTAGGTACCTGTCCCAGTGCTTCACCACCCTCCTGGTGAGACAGTTTTTCCTAATATCCAACCTAAACCTCCCTTGCTGCAACTGGAGCCCATTGCTCCTTGTCCTGTCATCTGCCCCCACTGAGACCAGCCCAGCTCCATCCTCTTTGCAGCCCCCCAGCAGGGAGCTGAAGGCTGCTATTAAGGAAAGGCTGCAAGAGAGGCTATGACCGTGCTACAAGCAGGGGCACCTCTGGGGACCTCCGCCTGTACCTTTGGTGTCTTCATCTTCGATGGTGGTGTTGGTGCTCTCCGAAGACTCCTGGCAAAGAACAGAAAGGAGACAGGACAAGTCAGTCTCCTCATTGCCCGTGTGTTAGAAGGGGCTCGTGCCTTCCACAGCCTACCACCCGCGGCTCGGCCTGCAGCCCCCGGTTCTGCAAAGGGACAGCAACCAAGCCAGATGCCAGCCCCGAGAGCCGGTCGTCCATCACAGGTCTCGCTTGGCCATCGTGCTGCCCTCCCTGCCTTTCAAACCTGGTCATCAAGGAGCATCCCATAGGAAGGGGCATGGCTTTCCTACGAGTACCTACAGGGAGGTCCGAGGGTCGGGTCCGGAGGGGAGGATCTGGAGGTCCCTATGCCGGCCGGAGGGGCAGGGAGGGCTGTGCAGGGTGAAAGACACCATGTGGGTTGTACGAGAAAGAAAGAGATGTACAAACTAACAGAGAGAGGGAGCTGGGATGAGAGAGTGAGGGGACTGTGCAGGAGTGAGAGAGACCACATGGACTGCATAGTCAGGAGAGAAACGTACAGTAAAACAGAGAGTGGTCCAAGACCCACGTGGACACAGCTCCTTCGAGACACAGATCAGCGGGGGCCGCTCGCCAAGATCCCCACCAAGAAAACTCTTCTGGCTGAACCGGAGCCACAGCTCTGCTCGTTCATCCCAGGACAGGTCTGTGTGTGGTTTCCCAGTCGTCCCCTGCGGGAGGCTGCCGCCCAGGTGCCTCCTGGCCGTGCAGCTCCGGCAGAGCCACAGGGGAAGGCCCCCAAGGCTCTCCGGAGGGACTGCAGAGTTGGCAGCCCCGCAGCGGGACGGGGAGAAACGCCACGAGGACCTGTCAGCAATGCCCTTCCCACTAGCTCTTGAGCAGCATGGGTCCATGCCGGCCCTGCCAGTGGGATCTGGGGGTGATGCTGCTTTGACGATGTTTCCTCCAGCCCCGGTGCCCTCTTTCCCCTACCCCACGGGTCCAAGGGAAACTTCAAGAGCAGGGTAGGCCAGAACGGGCGGAGAGGCCCAGCATTATCGGCACTGAGGAAGACGAAGGACACTCACCATTAACTGAACGCTGGAACTGGACTTTCTTTTCTGGAAAAACAAGGAGAAGAGATGGAACAGGAAGAGACACAGAGTGAGCAAGGCAGAGAGCAGCACGTGGGAGGCAGCCGCTCCTGAGCCACCCTCTTGCGCGGGCAAACGTAGGCGCTCGACGTGAGGAACCGATGCCAAGGTAGGACATAGGGCAGACAGAGCCATGCGAGCTCCCTCGCGCGGGTCTGCCAACACCTCCCTAGCCTGATCTGCCTCGGCCTCTGCTCTTCCAGTGCACAACTCTGCCTATGCAACTCGGCCCTAGCCCGGCTCTCCCCGAAGTGGGCCTCTCCTGAGAAAAGACCTCCAGTCCTGCCAGTGGTTTTGCAAGGAGGACATACCTCCACGAAGAGAACACCACGCTCATGCCACTGCTCTTCAGAGGAGAGACACTAATATTTTAGTTCTCTTCAACACCTAGATGTTCCTCTACCCTGACCACAACTTATGGCTATGGGTTATCCACTAGAGTTGTCCAGCGGTTTGGTGCTTGGTGGGGTTATGTCTCCATCCAGAAGCCTGGCACAGAGCGCTGCTTGGACAAACTGTGGGTCTGCCCGCTTTGCAAATGGCAGCACAGGGTAGGGATACACAAGCGAGCTAGCTTCAGGACGTGAACCAGGGTGAATTACCCTGCATGGATCACCATCCTGACAAGCTAGCTGGCTCGACTCTCTCTCCACTGCACTGCAACCTGTCAGATGAGCATACCCCACGTCAAGCCTTGTCCATGGTGTACCAGTGGACTCCTTAAGAAACAGGCTCCTGTGAATATATCTATATAGGACCTATATAGGTCTCTCTATATATCTATATCTCTCTATATATAGAGAGAGATAGATCTATATAGATATATCAATCTATATATAGAGAGGTATATAGATATATATTTATATATATATAGATCTATACAGGGATTAGCAAACCAGGAGATATATATTTATAATATATAAACCAGGAGCTACAGATATATATAGAGATATATATTTATATATCTCTATATATATCTGTAGCTCCTGGTTTGCTAATCGCGACTGCTCCAGGATCCTTGAATAAGAGAGATTCCACAAGTGCATTTCTGCCTACGACCCCGAAACATTGCTGTGTTTCTGCATTTCTTGGGCTTTTGTGCTCGTGTTGTCACCGCCTTCTGCTTGGCTCAGTGACTGAGTCTTCAGAGGGATGGGGAAGAGGACCTACTGCCTTCTCTCCAGCCCTCACATCTAGGATACAAGCCACCGCAGGAAACAAGAAAAGCCGGTGCAAAATGCACCAGATTTCAGAGCTGCCGTCCCGAGGTAATAGGCTCATTGCCAGCACATTAAATTAGGCACAGACATCCTTCCCACATGCTGCTATCCCTACCAGTGTGGTACACGGCATAAGCTGTACATGCCTCCTCGTGAGATATCACGCGGAGTCCCATCAGAGCGCCTGATGGCTGCATTATGAAGAGCCGCTTGTGCTCATTACCACTTGTTCCTCCTTTTACACCCTAAAGGAGACTCGCCAGCAGCCTCAACATCATTAGATCCCATCCTACTTTAGAAGAGCTACCCCCAGCTTGCCTGAAAGCCCACGGTGGCCTTAATCTCTGCATACACTTCACTCGCAAACTAGCATGCATCCTCCAAGACAAGCCTGCAGAGCAGCAGCTGCAAGACTTAGGAGGGAACCCGATGAGACCGAGCAGCCGTGGCTGCCTCGCTTTGGGACATAACAAGCTGTAAGAAGGCCTAAAAGCTCCCACTCGTCGAGGACGTGACATGGGGCACCAACTGCAGAAATTTCAGACGCCACACGATGCAACACAAAGCAGTGATCGCGTTCGTTGAGGACGTACAGTAACAGGATGCAACACGGGGCAGTGACTTCGTTAATTTAGGACGTAACAGGATGCGACACGGGGCAGTGACTGCATTAGTTTACGATGTAACAGGATGTGACACTACACAGGGCAGTGAGGGTGTCATTGCCAGGAAAAGGAGGACCCCATACGGTCTCCTTGCATTGCCCGGTGGCGGGGGTTGTATGTTGCTGAGTGCCCAGAGCTGCAGCTGGCAGAGCTGCACTGTCTGGGGTCTACAGTAGCCGGGTGGAGAGTAGGTGGGACCAGGAGAAAGCCACTATTTCTTTACAGGCTGGTGTGGCAGCTGCTGTGGCGTCGGGGCTGTAGCCCAGGAGGGATAAGTCAGGCACCTGGGCCCAGCCTGATGCCACAGGGTAGTTAATCCAGTTGTTTCCTCCAGCAATAGCTCCGACCTTGTGGGCCGCATGACAGGGCTGACCCCAGAGAAGCAGCAACACGCCCTCCACGGAGAGGATGATGCACATGCCTGCTCCCAAGGAACCAACCGTGGAGTTTTCAGGACCCGGCAAATGTGAGTAAAACCAGAAAAGAAACTCCTCTGGTGCCTGCCCCGGTTGCTGCGGGCCATCCTCATGGTGTCACAAAATTACGTTCCACACTCTGCACCCAGGGGAGATGACTGGGAGAGCAACCGGGCTTTCTGCAGGCCCCTTCCAGCTGAGGCAGGCGAGAACGGTGCCACCGACCAGTGTTAGAAATCAGCCAAAGGTACAGCTCACTGGGAAAGAGGTTTGGGTTGAGGCTCTGGCCTCTCTCCTCCTCCTCCTCCCCCCGTGGGAGCAGAGAAGAGCCATCTCCCCAGCCCATCCGAGCTCAACGCCAGAAATGATGTCCTGGCAATGAAGAACCATGCAAAACCGTGCCCAGGCCATGCACTCTCTGCAGTGGCATGCCAAAAGATACTGCCAGACAGGACAGCCCCTTCCCTCCCTGCTCCCCTTTCCAATGGGACCTGTGGGATGAGGCTGTGAAGCAAAGGATACAAACCGAAGCCACCTAGGCAGATCTGGAAGCAGGGACCCTTCCCTCTTAGTCTTTTGGTTCAGAAGAGTGTTTACTTGCAACCAATTCTCTACACATGGCCCCTGCTTCAGACCCGGGGCTGTGCTCACCCTCCCAGCCACCCCCAAAGCTGAGGCAGAAAAACATTAGCAAGGAGGGGAGGAAAATGATTTTCCACCAGACTGACCCTTACTGAAGGCCAGTCAAGCCCTGGCCTGAGTTTCCCCTCTTTCTTTTCTTTCCCTGACTTTCCAGAGCACCTTTCCATTTTGTCTTGCCTCTGCCACTGCCCACAGCATGGCTTTACTGGTGTCTCGGGGGCGGACACTTCCTCCGGTGATGCTGGGGCTTCTGGCATTGCACAGTGGCAGAGGGAAGGCAGGTGCCGTGACCTTTCCCTAGCCCAAAATGTGGCCCCTGAAAAAGCCCCATGGCAAGAGGAGGTCACCATGGCTGCTGATCCTTGCCCGGCCGAAAGCCCAGAGATTTTTGGAGCACCTCCCATCTGCCCATAGCCACAGCGTAGGGCATTGTGCCTGCTCCTCTGCAGGGTGACTGCTTGCTGTCATCAGGCCCTGGCTGCAGGGTGGAGAGAGGCTTTCACACAGGTGTGTTTGTCCAACCTGTTATCAAGCAACGGGCAGCAGAGCCGGTGGCTGATGGGAGCTGGTGGCTTCTCCAGGGTGCTGGCATCTAGCCCACCCCCTTGCCCTCGGCCAGGGGTGGAGAGCTGTGGGCAAAACCTGCATAGGGGGGTCCCACATCACCTGGCAGAAGGAAGGAAGCCCTCGAATCTCAGGGCGAGGGGAGCAATCAAGGTTCAAAACGGGATTTTTTTTCATTGCTATCCTAAATCCTGAACTCTGGGGTGGATGTGGGTGGGAGAGAAGGCCAGCCCTGCCCTCACCAGCCCCATGCCCCTTGAAGGGGCAGTGAGAGGAGCTGGAAAGGACCCGGATGGCTGTGAATGGAGCAAACTATGCTCGTGCCTTTGCTGGAAGACAGGCCGTTCCTTCCAGGAGAGATGCTGGGAGCCCCGGGCTCACCGAAGTCCACCTCTCATTGCCATCCTGCCGGAGAAGCCGTAGCCTCCAAACATGAGCTTCAAGCCCCGTTCTCTGCTCAGCCAGGCTTGTCCGGGGGAGCTTTGCACAGGGCACGGACCCCCCTTTGCTAGGGGAGAAGCATGTGTGGACAGGGGGAAAGAGCCCCTGGGAAGGCGAACGGGGGATGGACCCTGCTGCGGGTGAGCTGGCGGCTGCGTTAGCCGGAGGGAGGGGGCTTACCTTGACGCCATCGTTCTTCTTGTTGCCGCCACTTTTCCCTCCTGCAGACAAAAAGAAGGCGGTGAGCACGGCCAGGCAGGGCGCCAAGACCAACAGGCCGAGTAAGAGCAGCATGAGGAAGGATGGGCCTGGGGCACGCCAGGCAGGAAGGAGCAGGAGGAGACCACGGGCTCAGGAGCGCTCCTTGCCGCCGGCGCCCTCCACAGCACAGCAGCGATGGCCCCGCTCAGAGCTCACAAGGGCCCTCCTCGACGCCAGCCCTCCGTCCCACTGTACGTCTCTGCAAAGCCCATGGCTGCTTCCACGGACGTCCGGCCACAGGGCTTGACCCGAGGCCAGAGGAGAGTGCTGGGCAGAGGGCGAGCTCCCCAGGGCTTCCCGTCTGCCGGGAGCCGTGTCAGTGGGGATCCAGCCGCCGTCCGGCCCGGGCTCCCCTTGCTGGGGCCGCCTGCCTCGGTGTGTGCTGCCGAGTGCCGAACAAATGCCTGCCTGCCTGGCTAAATTTAGCCCCATGCTGCCGGGGTCATGTGCTACGGCCCCCTCGGCCCGACAGCTGCAGCCCTCGTTCCGACACCGCAGATGCCTTCCCAGTGCCCACGTATGCCGGCTGGCCCCACCCGGCCACGGGTCCCTCCCCAGCCACGGCCCCTGCACCCCACTGCCAGGGCCCTGCAGGGAGGGGAGGTGGGATGAGTGCGCTGGTGCTCAGCCCCCCTCCCGCAGCCCATGGCACACGGCTGGGTGCCACGTGGGGTATGCAGAGGCTGAAGGGGGTGGCTCCGAATTGCCAGGCCTTTGATGCTCCCCGACAGACTCTTATCCCTTCCAGGCCTGATATAAGATCCCTGCCAGCTGTTTAACCCTTTCAACCCCCCCAGTGCACCACTCGCTGCTGCTGACACCACCACTGTCAGCAAAATCCCAGCTGTCCCCAGGACAACGCCCAGCTCTCCGGATGCCCAGGGCAGGTCCCAAGCTCCCTGCACCTGCCCTCTGTCCCTTCCAGCTTAACCTCTGATCCCTTTGAGGAGCATCCTATCTGGACATCTACAGCTCCTTTGCAATAACTCCCCGCCCCAGACACCAACCAGCCAAAAGCGAGTGCTTCACTCAAGGCCCAGGCTGGACCCATCGCCTTCTTGCGGTGCCATCCTGAAAGGGCCCTGTTGTGAGCCCAGCCCTGCCCCAGCTCCGGGGGCTGAACCTGCTCACAGCCCCTTCACCCTACCCAGACAGACACTCTCCTTCCTCTCTGGGCTCTCCATGTGCCCATGCCTCCTCTCTGCCCAGGACGTGGCCTGCACCCAGCTGACTCCCCCTGGCTCTGGGAAACTGGGTCCAGCTCAGCTTCCTTGCGTACCTCGTACCACTGTTCACACCGGTGTGAGTGTGAGCCCCGTCCAAATGCAAGTGGTGCCCGCTGTGGTGCAAAGGACCCTCTGAAGGTCAGGGCCACAGCCGGCCGCCCATGCGAGCGGGTAAAAGAATGGCTCCTTTTAATAAGCTACAACTCCCCACTGTCTCTCCTACCAGCTGCCAAGGGCAGGTGTCCACACTGAGTCCCAGCAGCTCTTCCACACATTTAATGACCCACTCACAGGCCACCTAAAAAATGCCAGGTGTGGTCTGAGGGTCTTTTGAGAATCCAGGTCTGTGCGACAGCTCTGTGTGGACTGTGAGGACCCCTGGGTAGACAGCGGGACCTTTCTCTGACTGTTTAAAAAAGCACCAGCCACATTCTGGGAGCGATCCAACCATAAAATGACCAAGGTTGTTAACACTAACCCTACAATTACCAAGCTTTTCAGAATCAGGAGGAACCAGTAAAGGAGAAAGCTCATTGCAACCTTCCTCCACCTGTCACGTTTTTCAGCGTCACTCCCATATCACTGCTGCTAACAGGTGAGACTACTACGCCCTCTGAGACACTGGATGGACAGTGGGACATGCTGCCAGCAGGTGAGATGCCCTCGCTCAGCTCAGCCCTGAGACCTGCTCCCCGATTTACCATCACCAAGTATTGTTTTTCTAGCTGGAGTCTTTTTTTGTGTTTTTTTTTTTGCTTCATGTTGGATGGAGCAAAAAACAAACCCAAGGAACAAACCCAAGGCTGGTTCAAACCCAGATGCACTCCAGACCTGACCAAACCCTTTCTCTGGGGCTGGCTGGGTGCTGGAGATCAGACACGTGCTCCTCTTCAGCTCAGCAGGTTCAGTGGACCCCTGCCTGGTGCCAGGATGCCTCTGTCTTGCCAGTTATAGCTCTGAGCAGCGTGCACAGAGTTCGTGAGCCCATGAGCTGGATTCTCACCTGCGAGGCTAGCTTTATGCCAGGGCCACACCTGGGTGAAGGCAGCTCTCAGAGAAGATGTTCACTAGGTATCTCCGGGCAAGCCTTTCCTTCCCAAATGAGCACAGCGCCTGTCCCTTCTTGCCTGCTTGCATACGTGCTATTGCCCCCGATGACATGCGCTGTTGCTTACCCAACTCTGAATTAGTTAGGCCAGCGGCTCTCAACATTTTTAGCTGTGAGGTCCCCCTCAATAGACTGGAGGAAATGCCAGCTCTTAGTTTTCACCCATTTTTTGGCTGCAGAAAAACACTAGAGCAGTTCTCCTGTTGCAAAGAACTCAGCCCGCAAGGTGTTTTTAGCACTCTGGATTCCCATTCAGAGGCTCCGGGTTGGTCTTGTGAATCACATTTGTCTGCCTCCCAGTGACAGTATCACATGGCACCCCAGAGCACCCTTGAACGGGTCTCGAGTCAACCCAGGGTGCTGCAGCACCCTGGGTGAGAATCACTGAGTTAGTCTAGAAGGTGCAACTCGGCCCTGCCTTCTGCCCATGGACAGGGGATGAGTTGGAGATGTCCTAAGTGACTTCCAGCTTTGCTGAGACTCTGTTCACAGGACTTGCTCTCTAGAGACAGAGAGTGAAGGAAGCACAGAGAGAGAAAGGAGGGGGGGAGACCGAGGCAGAGCCCTGCAGTCAAGTGCTGCTGGCTCCTGGGACCGTTTCCAGTGGGTGTGAGTGCAGGGGGGGGTTTCCATGAGTCCAGCCCCCACCCCTTTCCAGACAGGGCCCTGAGGGCTGGCCTCCCAGCTGGGCGGTCAGATCAAGGAGAGCAACCTGATTACTCACGGGCTATACTGGGCTGCCCTGGGTGACCTCCCTGCAGCACAGTCCTTGCTTTCCAGGCCAGCCAGAGGCATAGGATTGTGGGACCCATCCCAGGAGCCCCTCTGCAGAGGCAGAGCGTCGCATAGGACCTGAATCTGCCCTGCTCAGGCCCTCACTTACTGCAGGCATGTGCCTGGGTGTGGAAACAGCAGCACAGGCAGAAAGGACAAGCCAAGCCAGTCTTAAGCAGTCCACGCCGGCAGGGCCCATAATCAGTTTTCACTTGCCACCGGAAACCCAAAGCATGAGACATGCAAAGGGACGAGCCGCCCGGACAGCACCTACCAGAAAAATTGCGGGTCGCCAGCATGGTCGTGAGAATAGCTCCCTGAAACACACAGGAGGCAGAAAGGAAAGAAAGGAAAGAGAGATCACTGTGCTCAGAGTCAGGCCCCTCTGTTTCCCTGGCCGTCTGCCCTTCCATGCAAAGGCTGCCCAGAGGAAAACGGGACCAGCTGGGGATGGTGGGGATCACCGCAGCGGTGCCAGGGATGTGTATGCAGTCCAGAGATGCATGCACCAGACTGCTTGTAGGGCCAGGACGGCACATGGTGGATGGCGGACGTTATGCAGGGGCCCTGCTCTCTAGCTGGTAGGGGGAAGCAGGCCATTTGGGTCTCTCCCCTTGGCCTTTTTTACAGCTTGTGTAGGCAGCACCATTTCTTACCCCCTAAGCTCCAGTGCTATCAAGAGACGAGAGAGATTTCACATGGGGTATTTGGGTGAGGATTACTTCTAGCAAAACTGCTAGGAGAAATGCCACGCACCTCGCTTGCTCTCCAGAGATTCGGTCGGAATAAATGCAGTGGACATGCCAGGACTCCCCTCATCTTTCCAGCCCCAACTTCAAGTGTTGCACTACTGTCCCCTAAACTGGCCACACCTCTGAGATGAAAGGGCAAAGTCTATGTACGGGGCCCAATTCTGATTTTGGCTTAGCCTGGTGCAAATCTAGAGTTAATCACACTAATCTAGTGGAGTTACTGTTGCTTTCAGGAGGTATAACTGAGCTAAAAATGGGGTTTGATGCTATTAAATGAGTTTTTTGTACTATCTAGAGCTGGGGGGTGGGGAGGTGGTTTCCATCAAAGCTAAACTTTAACCTTTAAACAGAAAAGGCAATTGCAAAAAAACGTTCCCCACAGACAGTTTCCATTTCCCCACCAGCTCTTCTAAGTAGTTCTGTAGCCTGTCGTGTGATCCCTTTACCGTAATCGTTGCAGTAATGGCATACTCTTTAGAAGCGCAGCCTTGAACTAATGAGATTACTTGTCTGGTTGAAAAGTAATCACAAATTATTGCCGGTTTCTCCTCCATATAATCTTGCTCCTCGCCCGCAGCCCTGCTGCTCTGTGCCTCATGCCAAAGCTGATGGGCAGTGGGCCTTGTTCGGAGGGGTTTGAGGGCAGCAAGATGCTGCGGGGGGTGGTTGGGGCACTTTATTTTGCAAACCGGCAGGGAAGCAGTGCCCCCAGCATCGGGTCGGGTGGTGCCATGAACCTAGAGGTGTTGTCCTTTGGTGGAGATGGAAAATCAAAGGGCTGATCTCTTCTGACCACCAAGCTCCAAACTGCTTTTGGCTAATGTCTCCGGACTTTAGCTCTGATGAAGATTTTAGCCCTGTGTTTTGCCTACCTACCTCAACCCCTGCATGGGGTGGACCAGAGACAACCTTCCTTCTTCCTCTCTCGATCTACCCTATTGCACTGTGCAGCACTGCTGTGCATTGGGAAAGGGGCTGCCTCCCAGCAAACGGATCCCAGCATCTCGCTGAGATTTGGCATCTTTTGGGTAATAACCTGCATAAAGGGGCTACATCACAGTGAGGCATTGTTCCCTGGGGGGAAGGAGGATGCACTGGGGCTCTGTTTGGTCCCTGTCACCTCATGCAACTTCCATGCAACAAAAAATATGCACGGCATCAGTAACAGGTGGCTCCCTCCACTGTTCACACGTACCAGCTGGAGCAAGCTAACCTGTTCCTCCGTTGCATCCTTTTGCATCGGGGTCCTCATGTTCAGAGCCTGACAGGCTCCCACAAAATCCCCCACTCTTGGCATCACATTGATTCCTGCCCTCCAAGACATGCCGGCCTCTTCCGTTCGGGCAAACAAACCCACATCTGCATTTCCCAGAGGGCTCCCAGAGCTGGGACCCTGAAATTACCTTCAGCTTCCTTCTGGCGTTGAATTTCTTCAGGCAGTCCACTGTCTCCTGTCTGTGCATGCAGGATGCCACAGTGGCACGGTGCTGGAAGACAGAGCAAGAGCCCGCTCAGGGGTGAAGATGGACAGGAGGGAGAGCAGAGACACTCAGGAGGGATGGCTCGGGGCACATACATCCACTCTTGTACTCATGCATCCATCCCGAGACGTACGATCAGAGCTGTATGGAGCCGAAGGGGGCCCTGGCACCAGCTGCTGAAACTTTAGCAGGAGTCTGTTACCCTCCTACCACCTTTGCACCTTGTTCTCTCTGCATTTTGCTGGCAGAGCTCTGCCCGGAGCTGACCCTTGTGCCTGGATAACTAGCCCTGTTGTGGGGGGTGGAAATCTTGGTGGAACTGGGGGGTTGTGGCCTTAACAAGGTCCTGAGGCCAGGCCTTGAGGCCCCCCTGTATGGGCTGCAGCACCATTCAGACCTCCTGGAGAAGCCGGCTCCGTCTGATGGCGTTGGGGTGAATTGGGCTGGAGATTTCAGGAACGCTACTACAATTGCTCACGGAAGAGGAAACCCTGCCCACATGGAAACCGAGGCAGGGTTCAGGCCTGCAGGGATGCCAGAATCCAAAAAACATCCCGAGAGAAGCATCTCTGGGGACGCGGGTTCCTGGCAGCGCAGGGAGGAGGACATTTGTTTGGCCGTGGGTAATTTGCAGCTTCCCCAGGGGAGTTCGGGCCAGAGGAAGCGTCTGGTTTTCTCTGACATTCCTGCTTTTTCCCCTCCACATCATTTTCCATCTGCATGCGGCCAAGGTACGAGGAGGCCAGTGACTTTTCCCTCTGGGTCATGCAGTGAGTCAGGGACTCGCGCTGGGAGCCGGGTCCCTTCTGTGCACCCTGGGGAACCCGGGATCCCTGGGAGCCAGGAAATGTCAGTGTGGTAAAAGCCGTAAGCAATTGCCTGGGGAAAACACGCAGGCCTGCCTCCAAATCCCTCTGGCTTCTCTGAGTCTGCGCAGCTGGCTACGTGCTCCAGCTGGCCCTCCGATCCACCCGCCCCTGAGCAGCTTCCCGAAATATCCCAGGAAAACATGGAGACCTAAGGGCTCGTGTTGGTAGGATGCCCTGTCCCCCAGACTCCTAGGCCCCATGCGAGGATGCTCTACACAGTGGCAGGAGCATCCTACAGATACCGTCGAGATTGGAAGTGGGGTCGATCAGAGGAGCTTGAGGGTTAGGGTTAGGGTGCAGGGTAAACGGTCCCTTCCAGCCCCTCTATGAAACTATGGGAGGGCATGGGAGAGGGCGTGAGTTTACAGCATGAGGCTTCCAGCATGGGGAAGCATAGCAAGAGGGCTCAACCAGCAGCCCAGAAGCTGGGGCAACAAGTCAGACACAGCTCCTTCCCGTCCCTCGGAGAAAGGGAAGCAATGCTGTCCAAAGGGCCCCGATGAGTACAGGACACTAGTGGAGTCACTGGGCACTTCTGTTGGCTGGGCCAAGACAGCACGTCTTCTCTCCTTCTCAGGGCATCTGCATCTGAGCGTGAGCATTTAACACTGTTTGTATTCACGCTTCTATTTCACTGAGATTTAAAGGCACCTAAATGTCTCATCCCGACGGTGAGAAAACCCTGCCAGCCGGTCTCGTACCGAGCGCTGGGAGGAGGGGCAGAGTGGGAGAACAGCCTCTTGATTACCCAGAAAATAGAAGGTGGATATACAGGATTGTAAATATTCAATATGCGGAGTAAAGCATCACCACATTTGCATAATGCTTCCAGGTGTCTGGACCGGTGTCCTGAACAGGTACGTAGCACCATGATGGAGCCGGTCCCATCTCATCCCACGCTTACTCGTTTTTTCAATGACTGCCCTGCCAGGGTGCACACTTACCGATATCCAGGGGTGCTTCAGAGCCTCCGCTGCCGTGATGCGCTTGGAGGGGTTGATTGTCAGCATCTTGTTGATGAGGTCTTTTGCTTCTGGAGTAACTGTATCCCACTCAGGCGAAGGGAACTGCAAGGCAAGGGGATAAAACATGAGGTTGGGGATAGCAACAGAAATGCCTGTCTTCTGCCTCCCAGTAAAGCTTGGCTCATCCTTGTGCTGTCCTCGGAGAGGAGGACCCTCGTCTCGCGCTGGGCTCGGACTCCAGGAAGAATGAAGGGTCATGCTTTTGCTCCCCTTTTTGCTTCTCCTGAGGCTTGGAGTGTCTCCCCACGACCAGTGCCCATATTCCTCAATCACAGGCACCTTAAGTAGCCAATGATGTCCTTCCAGATACCTGTTGGTCTCAGCTCCCAGTCCTGTTTTTATAAGGGAGCAAAAGTGGGGACCCAGAAGCAAGGGGGCATGTGAGGGAGGGGAGAAGAAGGAGACGTGAGAGAAGAGGAAGGCAGGGAGAAAAACAAAATCCACTTACATCATAGGCCCCAGCTTTGATCTGCTGGTAGAGTCGATGCTGATCCTCATCCCAAAAAGGTGGATACCCAACCAGGAGAATGTAGAGGATGACTCCTGTTCAAGAGGAAGGTGGGAGAATATTACAACCGACTCCTGTTGGGGAAGGGGACATGTCCAAGGCTCAGGGACCCAAGCCTGTACAGACCCAAGCTGTGCACAAGTATAAACAGGGAAATAGGGGGGTTGAATAAGTCTGGGCTTGCTTGTGTGCCCAACTGCAGGGTGTGCACGACGTGACTCAGTGTGCACATGGCTGGTGAGACACTCAGCCAGCCCCTAGATTGGAGATGCCACCATCGGTGTACCATCATCGGTGCATCTGGGGCTGGCAACTGCACACACAAAATGTAGGCGTGCGCTGGGCACGAGCTTCCTGCGAAAGGGCTGGGCCCAAGAAGAAATCTGTTCTAATCTGCAGAGTGGTGATCTGGAAGTGTGTTCAAGGAGCGGTGCCTCTCCCCATGCACGAGCTGTGAAATCAGTTTGAAGGTGACGCTTTTAATTAACTGGGTCACTGGTGCATTGTGTTCCAGAGATGTGACTGCACACTCGGGCTGGCCTCGTGCCTCTGGCACGGCCCCGTGAGAAGTGCTGGCATTTCACAACGGGCGGCTCTTTGGAGAACGTGGCGGCATTTTGAGCCGGCTGAGAGGAAAGGGCTCGACCCATTGGGGAGCCTCCTACCCCTGCCCAGGAGGCTCGTCCAGGACACAGGAAGCCAGTGTTGCACGCTGAAAGCCCAGGGCCTCTCTGGGGTTTAACACTCAGAAGCCGCAGCCTCCTATTTGATACTTAAATCAAATATAAAGTGATGCCGTAGGAGTGGCAAGCAGTGGGCAGGTGGGGCATGGCTGCGGGACAGGTTGGGGTATGGTCCTCCAATGCAATGTCAGGAGAAGTGCTCCGGAGAAACCCCCCCCGCCATGCCAGCGGCTGTGGCAGAGAGTGGGGTGAATCAGTAGCTCGGCTGCTTCCCCCAAATCCCCCAGCCCCGTCTGACTTACCGCATGCCCACAGGTCCACAGCCTTGCCATAAGGGTCCTTCCGGAGCACTTCTGGGGAAAGGTACCCCGGGGTGCCTGCAAAACCTAATGACCCAAGGCAAATGACACCCTGTCACACCACTGCTTCCCTGAATGTGCCAGTGGCTGGGTCTGGCACCACAATGAGTGTATCAAGGCAATCGGGCACGCAGCGGGACCACGCTAGCATGATCTCACTGAACAGCCCCGGCGTGGAGCAGTGAGCCACGTCCCGTGCTCCATCATGTGGGTGCTAATCCAGCCTAACGCCATCCGCTTTGGCACCGTGACTCCCAACTTCCACGGGTGTTGCCGGGAAGCCAATCTGTGTTTAGGAAGCTCTGGCTCGTTAGCAGCTAATCAGGCAAGTTAAAGGGAAGGATTATGAGTCACGAGGGGCGGGAAGCCAGCTTCCTGGATTGAGCCGCTGTTGGCAGAGCACTAGAGGAAGGTCTGGGTTTGCATCCTACGGCTGCCCTTTCCCACATCTTCCTCTCTACGGTGGCAGGTTGGCTGCGTGCAAGGCCTTTTCCCGGGATATGGCAGCCCTCTCTAGTAAGACCTCAAATGCTGCGTAGCAGATCGGCATGACACATCCCTCCCCGAGTGTCCTCTGACTCAGGATGAAGACAGAATAGCGAATAGACATGCCAGGCCTCCAGTGAGCTGGAAGCCGCTATTGGAGCGGGTTTGCCATTGCGGGGATACTAATTGTGGCTCTACCCCCACCCAGCAAGAGTCCTGCAAGCCTGGTAGTAGCTTGGTGACTCACATGCTATTTCTGCAAATCCACTCACTAGATTCCTGTTGGGTTGCTTTTCTTATCACTTGATTATACCAAGCCACTCCGGGACCCACAGTGCATCTTTTTAGTGGCAACCAATGCCAAGTTGCACGGTCTGGAGTTTGCACCATAGAGCCACAAAGCTCCCAGGGGCCCCATTGCCACTGGGTTCCCTCACTGGGCTCGGCCTTGGCCAGGGGAGCTGAGCAGGAGTTTTTGAACCCAGCACTTAGATACTGGGGACGGGGCAGAAAATACTCCTAGCTCCAACACTAATACAATATTTGTGGGCAAGAAGGTGGGCGCCGGAGGTGGTGGCACCCCATGGCAGATGTCAAAGGGGGAAATCAAGAAACCCCAGGCCACTCACCGAACCAGGCCTGCTGATCACCCTCCACCTCGATGGCGAGGCCGAAGTCGGCGAGCTTGACCGCAGCCCCCTTCAGCTTGGATGCCAGCAGCAGGTTCTCTGGCTGCAGGAAGAAAGGAGGGATCCAGTGAGAAATCAGCCTCCTGGTGAAGTGTCAAAGAGCCTGGGCAGCACAGCAAGGCCCCTTGCCTGGGGCTGTCTGCATCAGACAGCACGGCATGAATCGCCGCTGCCAAGTCTACCAACAAGGGACTCTTGTCTCCTGAGCCTGGCAAGAAACTCTTCACCATCAGACTGGAGATGCAAGGGCCATTTCATTGAAAAGCCCAGGAGGTCTGCCTGGTTAGACCTGTCCTGAGTAGGGGAGAGCAAGTGCTGGGGTCTGGCTATAGGGCATGGCACCTGTGCGCCATGATGTGTCGCTGCAGCCCGCTGTGCACGATTGCTAGCCTCTGCCGGGAAGGAAAGGCAAAGGGAGCGCTCCAGACCAAGGTGCTTCGAAGAGGACAGTGCGAGCTGGTCCTTCCCCACCACTGCAGTGTGGAGGACAAGACGCACTGTCCTCCTTCCTTCCCTCCTGCAGTCAGGGGGCTTTCCCCCACCGTGAAGCCCACTTTACAGGGCCACCTAGCTTCCTTGCGCTTAGACGGCCTCAGGCCCCGATGATGCCTTCACACCTCCATGCACGGAGCCACCACTTGCACAGATTTGCACGTGCTCGGGTGGCTTCTCTGTGGCCGGCAATGCCTCTGAAGACCCAAACTACATCTGTTCAGCTTCCTGGCTGACTAGGAGGGTCTGTGGAGTGAGCCCAGCTGCCATCTCCCTGCCGAAGCCAGAGGGGCGATGGCTGGCCAAGCCTCTGTCCTTCCTCTGAGGGCTGCTGCTGCACCTCAGGCCCATATTAGGGCTGAGGAAGAAATATGGATCAGGTCTCCATCTCTGCCGAGGCGCCTGGCTCCCGGTTCCTATGCCGTGACAATGTTATTACGGCTGTAAGGGAGACTGATGGCCTCACTACTCTCTACTGACTGCAATAGCCAGGCTGGAACCATGCAGCTGGCCCAGTAAAGCCCAGACAAACGGCGGGCAGATCGAGGGATGACAGCGCCTATTGATTCCCAGGTATTACCAGGGTCACTGGTAACGGGAAGCCGGTTCAGGCTTGGAAATCCAGCTCCTCCTCCACGTATGCCTGAATGAGGCACATGCCGGGAGAGGGAGGGGGAGAGGAGAGCGTTCAGCTCCAGCGTGCATTAGTCCAGCGCCTTGCAATCCCTTCCCCTGGCAGCATGGAGGGTCTCTCTTACAGGAGCTCCCAGGAGAGCTGGATTGAGAAGGCTTCAGGCTAATCGCTGGACAATGCAACCCCATCCAGCCCCAGCTAGACTCCAGACAGGATGGCTAAGCATGTCCTATTCCCGGTGAAATGAAAGCAAGGATCATGTTCCTCCCCGCAGTCTGGAGCATGGGCTGGAAGAGTCCCCTCAATCCCCCCCGTAGGGACTCGAAGCCAAACAGCGGGATCCTTCATCTTCTACCAGCGGCTCCCAATTTGCGGTACGCGCTACCACCGGCGGTACGCAGACAACCTGTCGGTGGTACGCGTCAACAGATTTATTGTAATTACTTTATACGGCAAACTTTTGCGGGTGCTACTTATGGTTGAACTGAAAAATGTGCTGGTGGTAATTAAGGACGTATTGTTTTAAATTTAGGAACTGCTGTTGTGGTCCTTTCTAATCCTACTGGTGGCCACCAACCCTTTGAGTCAGCCCAGCCACCCTTTCCCACCATCACAAGAGTGAGGGGTTTAGCTCCTGGAAGGAAAGGCTGGCATGAGCAGGACTTTCTTCTCTCTTCCTACTACTAAGGCAGACGCCCCAGCAGGCCTGGCTCGGCTTTGTGCCCTTGGCTTCCTGACGCCCCATAAGACATTCTTCACCCAGCACGAGAAGCATCCCAGCCGGCCCCGAGGAAGACATGGGAGAAGATGTGTTCGGCCATCTCTCCCTTGATGATGCTCACGTATCTTGGAGGCCTTCAAGATACCCTCCACTGCAACGCTTACCTTCAGATCCCGATGCACCACCCCCATCTGGTGACAATGCAGGACGGCTTCCAGGATCTGCTGAATGCAATGGCTGGGGAGAGAAAGGACAGAAGTCGTGTCTATGCTATGGGCACGTTTCCTCAGGACCTTCCCTTTGCTTTCCTCTCTTTGCACGACTGCCCACGCCTCCTCTTCCCACCACTAGCCATGGAGGCTGGCTCCACGTCTCAGAGCCCCACGTACATGCAGCACAGGCACAGGTAGAACAATTACGACCTGTTTGTCAACAAAAGACAGCTGGGGGTTACTGGAGTCATTAAACCACCCTTGTGAGCAGTAGAGGAGGAACACGCTGCTCACTTTATGAACTCGTACGGCTGCCAGAGGTAATGAGCTAAAACGATCCAATCAGCTTCCCACAGAAACAATGAGAGCAGCGTGATAACGAGACTTGGGGGCATTGTGATGGAATTAGCTTGAGCCAGCGAGCTTCAAAGACAGAAAGATAGTGGCGGCCCAGGCTTATCTGGTCCTAGTGGCTCTCTCCCTGTCTCTTTGTCACACGCAGCTCGTTAAACCATGGATGGCCCGGAACGAACCCGCAAGAATTTCCCAGATGCCCAGTGGGTTTTAACTTTTGTTACCAAACACCTGCCTGCAAAAGGAAGTGTCTTTATGTCCCTTGTTTTTGCAGGCACTGGACCCTGTGCATGCAGAGAGCCCCACTGGAAGCCCATTTCACAGAAGGAAATAAAGCAAAATACTTTCTTGCATAGAGCGACAGGGTTGTGTGCCTGAGGGTCAGTGTAAGGCTGCGTTGGCCTTCACCTCTGTCATATTCCCTATGCCCTGGGCTGCGCCATCAATACTGAAGCAAAGCCAGGAGTGTTGCTCCCATAGGATAAGATGCTGGACTGGGCTCCATCCAGTTCTCCCCCACAGCCTTGTGTGACCAGGGAAAGTCGCTTCTTCTCTCTGTGTCTTTGTACATTAAGGCGGACGCCTCCCTCCTTCACAGAGCCGTGATGACACCTCATTCATTTGGACTTTCAAGGTACACAGCTACTCCTGAGGTCAATGCCTCAGAAACGCCTTTAAATATAACTGTCAGAATGGGTAAAGATTGCAAATCATATGGCACCTGCTGTATCTTCCTGGGATTCCCCAGCTTGCTGCTGTCCCACGCTTTCCCGACTGGGAAACCAGTATGATACTGGGGTCCCCTGTCTCGCATACTGGTGAGGGTAGGCCGTGTTTTGCAACCAGTCGGGCAGAGGGGTTGCATGCTGATTTTGCATTGTCAGTCTGGGAAAGGAGGTACCGTTCACATTGACTTAATAGAGCTTGGCTTTGGCAGGGGAATAGACACCGTGACAGTGCACCGCATCCTTTGCAGGGGACGTGCGTCAGTGAGAATAAGCCTTTTCGCAGCATCGCAGCTGGTATTTGAGAGCACCCCAGGAAGCAACAGTTATTTGCACAGCAGAGCCCTATTATGGAATGACTGCTCAACACAAAGACACTGATGCTCAGATGCCGTAAATCTGCAAGTGCCTGAGTCTGCAGGCGGGGGCTGATGCCAGGCTGCTAGGGAAATGAGGTGCCCCAGCGCGTCCAGGGCCAGGCTGAACACAAACTGCCCGGCCTGGCAGGGTCACGCCTGGTGGGTTTCCTTGCTCACCTGGCATCCGCTTCACTGTAGTACTCTCTGGCCACGATGTCCTCAAACAGCTCTCCGCCTGTGACGCTGCGGATGAAGCAGAGGAGGTGTCACACACAGCTTGGGAAATATTGGGGAGGCATTTGAACACCCACCGAGGTTTCGGCCCCCCGAAAGGAACTGAAGACCAGCTAGGAGAAGAGTAACACGTGGAGCTGGGGTGACGCAGGGGTGTGTGTGACGGCTGGTGGATAGACGGGGGCTGTAGGGCGAGGGGATTTAGATGCTTGGTCCTGATTTTTCCCAGACAATTAGAAAACTGAGCTTCTATTCCCATGCACTCCGCAACGGGGTGGGACCTAAATATGAGCCAGCAGTGTGCCCTTGCTGCCAAGAAGGCTAACAGCATCCTGGGCTGCATCAGTAGGAGCACTGCTGGCAGACGGAGGGCAGTGATTGTCCCCCTCTATTCAGCATTGGGGAGGCCACAGCTGGAGTCTTGTGTGCAGTTGTGGGCCCCCCACTACAGAAAGGATGTGGACACATTGGAGACGGGCCAGTGGAGGGCAATGAAAATGGTTTGGGGCTGGGGGACAGGACTGGTGAGGAGAGGCTGAGGAAAGTGGGCTGATTGAGTCTGGAGAAGAGAAGACCGAGGGGGGATTTGATGGCAGCCTTCAACTCCCTGAAGCAGGGGGGCTGCAAAGAGGATGGAGCTGGGCAGTGGGGGCAGATGGCAGGACAAGGAGCAATGGGATAGTTGCAGCAGGGGAAGTTGAGGTTGGATATTAGGAAAAAACTTTCTCCCTAGGAGGGTAGGAAAGCAGCAGACAGGTTACCCAGAGAGGTGGTGGACTCTCCATCCTTGGAGGTTTTTAAGACCCAGGCAGACAAAGCCTTGGCTGGGATGATGTAGTTGGGGACGGCCCTGCCTTGAGCAGGGGTTGGAGTAGATGTGGCCTCCTGAGGTCCCTTCAACCCTCAGTTTATATGATTTTGTGACTGCTTGGATTTCAGGGCTGCACTGTCTCAAAGGAGGCCGCATCCGACAGGATCGAGCTGAGGACAGCGGCCACTGCAGCAGTATCAGGACCTCTGGGGAGCGTGCATTAAACATGCTAATTGTTGCTTTCCGATGCCTGAAGGGATGAGCCCTGCAGAACGCAAGACAAATTCAGCTAAACCTGCGAGTGGGAGGGAAATGGCATCTTGACACTGGTCCCATTAATCCGACCCTTGTTACCAGGGATGCAGCGGAGCAGGTTGGTGCGAGACCCTGGAGAAATAGGATGCCAAGGCAGGAGTGAAGGGCTAGGTGAGGGGCAATGTGGTGATGGAGAAAGGCTTCTGGCATGGGGATCAGGAAACACCGCCATTACTTACAGATCAAATATCAGGTAGTGGTGCGCCTCCTCGGATATGCTGTCATGGAGTCTCACTGCAGCGGGGACAAAAGGGGTAGGGTTACTACCCGCGGCACCGGTGACTGGACACACACTGCTCATCTCCCTCTCTCATCCCCTTTGCCTTTGGGCAAGTGGAAGTGGGGAGAGCGGTTCAGGACCTCTGCACCCCCCTGCACTTGGTCTTTCTCCCCACAGGGTCTTCCCGGGCTGTCCCCCATGTAACAGCCTGAGGTGCTCTAGCCGTGCCACGCCACACCGGTGCTCCCAGCCACGGTGGGCTGCAGGGTCTCTGAGGTCATTTCCAAATGAAGGCCTTGCCTTGTGGGCACACATAGTGCTCATACTTGGATAAAGCTCTGGGCAGCTGCCTGGTTATCTCCAGCCTTGAGCTGTTCCCTTGCGCACACACGTGCTTCTCTAATCTCCAGGATTAAGGGGAGTTTGATCAGGAGAAGCTGGCTGCAAAGGGAGTTCGGTGGGGCACCGGGTCTGCCGCACACAGCACTTTTCTTCTGTGACCTTCCTTCTCATTGGGGATCTCCTGCAATTGCCCATGGGATCCCTTTCTTATTCCAAGAGACAGCCCCGCCTTTGCCCACTGCCACTGTTGTTTTTGCCAGAAGACCAGGAATGGGAGCAACAGCACCCAAGCTCTGAGGTCTCTCTCCCTTCTGCCTCCAGTTCCCAAAGGCGCTGCCCCATGTTTGACCCAAGAAGCTGGCTGTGCTAGGAAATAATGCTTTGAAGGGTTTTTACTAAGGGCTCTGTGGAGTGAACCATTATCCATAAACTCCTCATCCTCTAGCTTGCATTCGGGATGTGGGGGCCAACTCAGCTCTCCGTTCCACGTGGCACTCAGACACCACGGGGACAGGTGTGGTTTAGGAATAAGGCAAGACAGAGAGAGGGAATATATAGCTGCACCCTGCAAATAAAAGAAGAATCTGGCTCTGGCTTGGGTTCAAGGTTCTCCGTGGTACATCTACCTATGTCTTTTCCAAATCTCTTGGGGTGCTTGTACACGCTACGTGTGCAGATTATATATACGTTTCAACCCTTTCTTTCTGTTTGTCACCCAGCTGCAATATGACCCTGTGGCGGGTGCAGAGATCCCACCTCAGGAACACA
>NW_017729000.1:5918322-5924070 GCF_001723915.1 Gavialis gangeticus | reverse complement strand
TTTTTGGGGAGAAACCAAGGTGGCTTTCTGCCACAGACCCCATAGCTCTCCGTCCATTGGCAAATGATATTTAGAAACTGGGGAGGAGAGGAGTTGAGATACAAATCTGTGGATCAGATTAGTTTTATTTTTAAATCCCATTTCTTGCTAAGTGGGGGTAGGCTTTTAGCTGCTAAATTTGTTGACTGCGGTGAAGGCAGCTCATGGAAACTTACCTCACACTTGATCAGTCTCCTCGTTAGCTCGCTATCCTAGATACCTAATAGAGAATGGGAGATGCGCTGTCCCCGGAGGATATTCATTTCTGATTTAGGTTGCGGATGCATTGTGGTGCCAGTGCCAGTTTCCAGGTTCAGTACAATGCTCTCGTTAGTGCCACCGCAGAGAAGAGCTCCTCGGGCTGGTCTGGCAGCATGTGACCACAATGTGGCTGGCTCTGGAGGGGTGTGCTCAGATCGGGAGTAAAATGGGGACTTGGGCATCATTACTGAACGCAAGTGAAATCCAGGACAGCATCGCTCTGGGTAGGGAAGCGCGTGACCGGTGCCGCAGCAACCTCTGTGTCCCCGTGCAGATGTGCACATCGCTAGCAGGCCGTGCTACCCTGCCACTTTGGCACTTGGCGACTTAGCATCCCCAGAGAAAGTTGTCACATCAAATACGGTCCCTGTCACTAGTGCTCATATCACCCCGTGCCCCATCGACACTGGAGATGTTTCAGGATAGAGAACACTCAGGGTTGCTGGAAACAGCTTTCGGCTGCAGTATCAGGCCAGCAGATTTTTGTAAAGGGTCACAGCTCAAACATGCCTTTCAGGAGTGACCCAGTGTTTTGCTTGCAGTTTTTTTCGGGTTTTTTTCCCCCCTACAATCACTCAGAGAGACATTACTGGCTGCTTTGGTCTCTTCCCAAAGACAGGCTCCAACTTGCCTCTATCTTGGGTGCCCAAGAAGACAATAACCCATCAAAGCTGCTGTCTTGCTCGAAGGAGGAATTCTCTGAGGTGGTTATTGTTGCATTTTCATTAATAATTATGAAGAGAAGGGAATAGGTTTGCCATGCCTGAATGAGCCTTTTCTCTCGGTCCCTTTTGTGGGCTTGATGACTCCAGACAGGGCTTTTATTCTGCTGTATTTGGAATTTTCCCCTCCTCTCACGTTTGCAGAGTCATCCCTCAGCACGCAGAGAGCTGCATTCACCTGGTTTCTCCTGCTCGGGCCCAGGAACAGCTTCTTCTGTCACGTGGGTTACAAGAGGAACTTTCCTTCCTGTTCCAGGAAGAGATCAAATTCCCACGAGCATCTTTGTGACGTGTCTTGGGGACACAGTCGGTGGCAGGAAGTGTGTCAAGGTGTCCATACAAACGTCCTTAGGCCCCTGGCATTTCACACCAGCTCTCATTAATGCACAAACTCAAGACCTCCAAGACCAACTCAATGGAGTTTGGACCCTATGCTAGGTCACTGCCACGGGCAAGACTACGATTCCCAAGATTTCACCCCGAATCATGAAGTGGTATGCCTTCTTCACTGGCTAAACAACCCTCGAGGTCTCTTCCAACCCTATCATTCACTCAAATTACAGGCTTGCACTCAGCTTGGGCCCAAAGAAGTGGATTTGGTGGCAAAAATGTGGCTGCGAGCTTGCAGGGTATGCAGCCCCACCAGGTTCTGCAGAGCTGTAGGCAGGTCGGTCTGTGAGATATGTCTCAGCAAACAAACTCAATGCTTGCTAAGGGGGCTCCATCGGATGCTTCCTCATCTCATCGGGACAGAAACAAAGAATTTCCTGCTTTCTGTCTCTGCCAGGAGGCCTTCCAGCAATTGCCTAAGCTCCTGAGAAAAGATTCAGGGGTGGAGCAGGATCGGAAATGTCTTTGCAGAAGAAGCCCCAACATCTAGTGTCAATAGAAGTGGTCACGGGCCTGAATTACAATGTCCTTGAATCGTAGGGACATGCAACTTCTGGACCCCAACTTTGCAGCTGGATCCCTGCTCAGCTGGGGCCAAAGCTGGAGCTGAACAGCTCCAAAACGTGGGGAAAATGCGGAGCTGTCAGGGCCACTTCAAGTCCTAAGGAGAAGTGAAGGCCCAACCTAGTTAAACAGCCCTTCTGCCTTCCTCTCCCCTGCCCAAGGTATGGGCAGATGAATGCCCACAGGCAAGGTAACACGCTCTGGCGTCTGCCAGGAGCCCTGCCTGCGCCGCAGACCAGCTCCCCTGATGGCATCGATTCTCCCTGCTCCTTAATTCTAGTTTTAGTTCATTCCAGATCATCAGTGGGTAATTAGCCTGTTTGTGTTGCTCTGGGGGAAGCTGCTGCTCCCTAGTTTCCAGGCAGCAGCAAACAGTGGGGGTGTGATGGGAGGGGGACAGAGCCACCTGGGTATAAATAGAAGCCAGATTGGTCTCATTAGCATTGCACTTGGTTAACCCCTTCCAGTGCCACCCCACGGTCACGGTGTGCGGCCATCTGGGCACGTCTCGGGGGGAGAGCATCAAATCGCCGTGCTTGGCTTGGGAAGGAAAGAGCAAGACGGTATGGTAGGAGGCAACCTAACTGCGGGGGAGGAAGGGGAGACAGAGGAAGAGAGCAAGCACACACTGCCCAGAGGCTCAGCTAGTTACCCCCCACACTTCTGCCTGAGCGTGCAACCTCCACACCCTGCCTTGGAAAATCATGTCTCTCCCACGCGACCCACACGCCCCCTGCAAATTCACGCCCTGGGCAAAGCCGGCACCCAGGACATGAAGCAAGAGGATGAAGCCAGTCTCTCCTGGGTGAAGCCTCCACAGTTCAGGGTGCCAGGGCCGATGCCACACTTCTTGCTCATGCCCCTGGCAGTAACTGCTTTGCCTTGAGGGCTTCTGTGGCCTGTTGCAGACCAGCCACCTGCCGCGCTCTTGTGCAGAGCCTCGACTGTGATTGCTTCTTGTTTCGTTGTTGTTGGGGGCTGCAAGACATTCGGACTGAAAGCAGACGATCCTGTCGCCGTGCAGAGAAATGCATAATGTGCTCCCCGCGACTTGCCCCGGGGAAGTGCTCTCTCTCTAGCTGGCTCCATCTCCCTCCCATCCAGCCCCACAGAGCCTGGCAGAGCTTTTCATGCTGCATTGCATGGGAGACTCCGGGGTGGTAAAAAATAATCGTTAAGGACTGAACCGCCAGGGAAATCAGGATCGGCTTTCTAACAGGCACTACCTTCCCCTCCCTCCCTCTTTGCACCCCCGGGTGACAACATCCCCAAACCAGGACTCCTTTTCCTTTGCCTTGGAGCACCATTGCAGTCACTATGGGGATGGGGGGTGCAAGGAAGGGGAGATGCTTCTGCTGTCATGGTAACAGCTTGGTCCAGCGTGGTCTGTGACTCCAGCTGATGCAGAGAAGACTTGACACTGCTGTGCAGGCATTTGCCCAAGACAGATTGAAGCTGACAGGCTCTTTATGATCTGAAACATTTATAAAGCCGGAGCTGTGGCTGTGTGCTGGTGCCTGCGAGCAGTCGGGGGAAGAGCGGGCCGAGGTGGGAGTCAGCTGCAGGCGCAGCCGAGACCCCGGAGCCGGCGGAGGCCGGGTTTGCCTACATCCCTGACTTCCTGCCCCCTTGCCCCAGCTCCCCGCACCGAGCGGCATTGCAAGACAACGTGGCTTTTAGGGAGGCGCTGGGGAGAGGGGCCACTCGGGCAGGGCAGCGCCGAGCTCAGGGCTCTCGGGGCACTTGTACACGGTACGCGCTATTTAGACGCACGTCACGAAACAGGGCCAAAAATCTGCGTGTGACTTGATTTCATGGCTTCAACACAGCCCTCCTCCATTAAGAGAGAAACCCAAGGAGCAGCCCAAAATCCCACACGATGAGCCCCACTCCCAACAGACTCGACGTCCAGTCTGCTGCAGGTGCATCAACTGGGCGGAGCATCTCTGGCTGCTATTAGAGCATCTCTTTTCCTGCAAAAGCCCCCTCCCAGTTCACCACCCATCTGGGGCAACACCCCTGTGTCCCTTGCAATGTTCTCCACCCGGCTGTGGCCGGCAACGGCAGGGCCAGGAACAGTTCGGGCTCCAGGAGAACAAGGGAGGCGACAGAATGAATCAGCTCTCTGGGCTCAGGTTTGGGTTTTTTCCTCTCCCTTCTCCTCCTGGCCTATTTTTGTCTTCCTCGGAGGCTCAGGAGTTTTCCTGCAACAGCTTTTCTGAAGGAGGTGACCGTCATGTGGACCGTCGGCGGGAAAGCCCCCCCCTTCTTGCGCTCCCCTCCTCCGCAGCCTCAGCTCCCGCGCTGGTCAGAGATGGGGCCTCTCTGCGGAGAGCCCGGGGGAAAGCAGCACCTGGGGAGTGGGAGGCGCGGGGGGCTAAAAATGGAAGTGCTTCCCACTGGATGGGGTCCCTCCCCTTGCTCCGGCTGCTGCTGAGGTGGGGCGCGGCCAAGAGAGACGTGGACAGCCAGGTCCAACATACACATTGGACCCAGGCCGCAGGCTGCCGGTGCCGTCTGCATTGGTTTCAATGGCTCTTAGGCCTTGAGAAGCCACCAAGTGAACTGCTCATCCCCTGAGCAATTAGGCTTGCGCTGATTAATATTAATTGCTGGCACATTTATGGGGATTAAGACTCCTGGGACTTTGTCCTCCTCTCCCGAAGGAGGGTTTTGCCTTTCCAACAGCATTGGCTTCGGTGCAGCGGTGTGAGCAGGGGAGCTAGGTTCCCATGCCCTGCACTGCTTTACATGTGGATGAGGAGGGGGGCGAAGAGCCAGACAGCCTTGTCCGGCTGGATAAGAAGTGACACACGCACATGCACATGCACACAAATGCACACCCATGGAGACAGGCGCCGAGCCCTTACCGATGTTAGGATGCTTCAGAAGACGGCAGATGCGAGCCTCCCGCTCCAGCTTCTGGTGATCTGAAAGAAAGGAGCGCATAAGTCAGGCAGCCCCACGCCGGCCCCAGGCAAACCCTGCTCTGCTTTCTCTGTCTTCCCCAGCAGCTGGACCAGCCACAGGCAGCCCCCCAAAACCTCAGCAGTGCTCAGGAGCTGTTTCATTCAAGAGCTGAGGATCTGGGTTCTTGGGACATGGCCTAAACCCTCCAGCCTAGCACTGACATGCAGAAGGGAACATTTCAGCCCAAACACTTACACCTGGGCAAAATGACAAGCCATGGAAAGCGTGGTCCACCCACCAAGCTAAAGGCCTCTATTTCAGTTATCACTTGGAATAAGCTTTTCCACTTGTACTTCAGCTAGAGAGGAGGCACAGCCTCCTGGGTTGCTATAATCATAAAACACACAGCTTTTCAACTAAATACAGCCTTCCCGCTGGATGCGGTCCATCCTCTCGCTGGTTTGGAGGGCCCAGGCAGCCTGTCGCTCCATGTTCGTGAGCGAGGCGCTTGGGTTCGACATCGTTCTTTATTTTATTTCAGAGTTCTCAAAGATGACGACAAATGTGGGCCTCGACGCGGCGAGGTCTGAACGTGTTTTAAACGGGTTTGTCTTGTGCATGACGATTCAAGCGACGAAATACAAAATTCGATCAGAATAATAATGGTAATAAATTTTTTTTTATTTCTTTTGTTGCTTTCAGGCATCCGTTTGTATCACCCTGAGGCCAGGCAATGTCGGGTCTCAAAGGCACTGCCAGCTCAGGGCTTCTCCTTTCTCGCAGCCTCTCTGCCTTGGTTTGACTTTGTCCTTTCCCTTCTCCGCTGCCTTTCCCGCTTGCTTTTTCTCCTCCCATCAGCATG
>NW_017729000.1:5900456-5913322 GCF_001723915.1 Gavialis gangeticus | reverse complement strand
GGTCTCAAAGGCACTGCCAGCTCAGGGCTTCTCCTTTCTCGCAGCCTCTCTGCCTTGGTTTGACTTTGTCCTTTCCCTTCTCCGCTGCCTTTCCCGCTTGCTTTTTCTCCTCCCATCAGCCTGCCTGCTCCGTTTTTATTTTCAGTGCTTCTCTCGAAAAAAACCAACACAACCCAGGCGAGGTCAGTGCTGAAACAGGGAAAGCGAGATGTGTGGCATTAAGCAGCTGGCGTTCTCCCCTCCCTGGCTGATTGTGTATTTAGAGGTGATTATAAGCCTGAGGACGGCAGTCTCACACTGTACCCGAGGTGCCATAACATCAGGCACTTAGCAGGCTCCAGCAGATCATTTATTGCCACGCTTATGAGCCCAGCCTAGCTCTGGCTCCCCTATCACCCTGCGTTATCTTTCAGTCCCCACCGCCAACGTGTGCGCGCCGATGCAAACCGCAACTCATTTTCCCCTTGTGTCCTTTTGCCCCCAGAAGAGCTCTGTAGAAACAGTCTTGGAGAGCATGAGATGGGAAGTACAGCCCACTGCTTCCCCTGGCCCCACGGGCTTGTGCACTTGCAAACAGGCTGCTGCATATAACTTCTCATCCCCAATTTTCCTCCCCCTTCCAAGACCACGAGGGGCAGGGACCAGAACGGTCACTGGACACAAGCACGCCTGCCTTGCGGATGTCCGTGAAATCCAGTGCAGGGACCAGACCCGGCATTTACAACGGGTTGAACCAAACCCCAAGCTGGAAAGCACCACAAAGCTCTGGGATCCTGTATATGAGGATACGAGTATATTGTAACCTGTGTATGAGCTATCATCCTATCTCATCCACTGGGCGAGCTTCGCCAGGTGTAAGGAAGTGCAGCAATTCGGCTTTATGGGAGCCAGCTTGATAATGGAGCTGGAAAGCATTTTGTTCTGGGGCACGGTGCAGCGATTTTGGAAAATCATGTTGTGTTGTTGTTCCACCGCATTAAAGTGCCTTCTCAGTCCCTGGAACAGCCTTCCTGGGAAGAGCCGCATTCCCACGGCAACGATTTGCTGATGTATTTTCATGATATCAGGAATGAAGCCGCCAGAAAAAACAGGTTTATTGCTCGAGCTGTGCATGTCCCAGCACTGGCTATTGCTACAGCCCAGCTTGGCTCACAGCCTGGAGCAGCCGGTCTTGCCCTTTCTTTAGGCTCGAGGCCCGTCTCGTTTGACTTAGGGCCCCCTGTGGAAAATGCCAGCTCCTAGCTTTCGCTCATTTTTTGACTACAAAAAAACATGAGAGCGATACTGCTGCAAAGAACTCGGGCCACGGCAGGGCAGAACGGGTCTGATGCTGCGGGTTCCTATGCGAAATCTCCGGGTTTATCTTGTGAACTGTGTTTGCACATCTCATTACTGGTGCTACCAGTGCGTGGGCCCCGGCCAGAGGCATAGCAAGCTCCTTCAGCACCCCAGGCAGAGGTGAGGGTGATTATACTGCCCGGCAGAGACCAGGGGGATGCAGGGAAGCAGGGAGGGGAATGGAGTCTTACCTGCCCGACTCTATTCACTCCAGCGTCAAGGCTGTAGCAACAAGGACTTGAGCTGGCGCTACTGGGGAGACATCCGGGGTCTGCTCCCAGTGCCCTGTTTGCTCCCCCTTCTTCTCCCCAGGTGCAGGGCCTTCGTGGTGGTGGTGGAGGGGGCGGGGGGGTTATTCCACCCCTCTCCCCCTAGATCCACTAGCAGGCGAGGGGCTTTACCTGCCCAGCTCCTATGGCCAGTTTTGCCTAGGCTGGTTTTAAAACCCCACATTGATGCAGTCACTGCAGTGCAGACCAGCTCTTGCAGTCGCTGCTGTGCTCCGGCATTCAGCTGCCTCGACCTTGGCTGAGAGTTCACCCGCGACAGCCCTGGCTGCTCGTCCCAGACCTCTCCCCGATGCCTCCGCTGCTCCCCGATAATGTGGTACCCAGGCAGCAGCAAGCAGTGTGGTTACTCAATGCACGCTCTCATGTCCGGAGGGGGTGGTGTGCCAGCCGATAGAGGGTCGGAGATGCCCAGCGTGGGGCTGTATTGCACACGTGGCTCAGAGCCATGTGGCACCTCTCGGTGGTCCTTCGTGGCATCAGAGCCACGGAGCTGCCCTGAGAAGGCCATTTCCCCCACCAAGGACAACAGATGTGACTGGATCATCTGTTGATCCATCTGACCAACGGCATTATCCAGGCCGCAGAATTTCATCCAGCTGCAGCTTGAGGACCCTTGTCCTCATCCTCTTCCATTCATGCTGGCATCTCCCTTAGCAGGTCCCATTCCTGGGGACCACCCGGGACACATCCCGGGGAAGGGCGCAGCAGAGCTCCAGGGAGTGGGACAGGGGCTGTCCGGAGGACGCCCATGCAGATGCAGCCGTGCCCACCCAGGGGTAGGAACCAGGAGGCCTGAACTTGTGCAGCCCTGGGGTCTACCCATCACCTGCCTTTCTCCTTGCTTGTTTCCTGAGGAAGAGGAGAGAGAATCGAAGCTGAATCACTCGGATTCAGACAGCACAAGGCCTCCTTGGGGCATCTGAGCATAGAGCAGCTTCCTCCCCATCGGCTACGTGGCTCGAGCCCCTGGTACTGCACATGCCCTGCAAGGCAGAGGCTGCCCAAAGGCTGGTCTCAGGTTTGGACATCAGGGTGCTGACTAGGAATTACAACCAAACCAGGGGCTCGGTAGATGGATCGCTGGCTGGAGAGGGAGGAGGCCGGACCTGCCCGAGAGGTCTCTGAGATGGGCACGCTTTCTCCTCCACCTCTCGGATGCAGCTCAGAGCTTTGGGTTCCCGCACCCAGGCTGAGCCCTGGCAGAGAGGAGAGCAAGTGGGAGCCATTTCCTGGACTCCCCCCTCATCATCCTCCAGCATCTGAAGGGCGTCCATCACTGAGCTGTCGCTTCAAACCCGCCCCCGGCCGCCCCCGCGTCTCCTGATCCACTAATGCGATTTCACAGGTTTCTCCTGCCCAGTCCTGCCACGCAGCCGGAGCCGAGGAACAAATGTCTCCCTCCCTCCCCGCCCAGCCTTGCCTTCTGCTGGGCCCTGTGTTTGCACCGCCACAACCTGTCGCCGCCGGCGGGACGGCACCACCACCGCCAGCCCTTGATAGCACAGTGGGGGATGGCCGGGAGGGAGCCAGTGCTTCGTACGGTGCAAAGTGAGGGGCGCTTGTGCAATGGGAAATGGACCCTGGCTTGTCAGAGGGGATGGAGGCAGGTCATCATGGGAGAGCACGGGTAGGGAGGACCCATCGCTTCCCCAGGACCGAGGCAATGGGGATTGCATCGCCAGCCTGTGACTTCCAGGGGCTATACAGCTGAGCTGTGCTTGACACAGCTCCCTATGGGTTCAAGGCCATGAGGAACCATGCAGGCCCACAGATCGCTGTGAACAGAGCAACACGCAAGTCCTTTCCCCTCATCTGTGTAACTGCTTCCAGGGGGAATAGGTCCTCCTTCCCCTTCTCTACCAACCTGCCACTGCAAGTGTCTGCAGAGACACGAGCTGTTAGGAAAATGCCCCAACACGTGAGCAATAACCGTTATCTACGTGCCCTGAATTATTTAGCACCACGACGCAAGGTGCAGGATGGAGCAATGGCTGCACCTGCTGCAATGAGCAGCCCGTAGCCACTACATGCCGTGGGGAGGGGGTTTGTTATTTGCTGTCTGAGCATCTGCTGCTCTTTGGGATCTCAAGCTTCCAGGGAAGCAGGAGTCAAAGCTCAGGGCTCAGCCCTGTTTCCTGCTTGGGTAACTTCTTGCAGAGACACGGATTCACTGTGGTGCTTTGGGGTGTTGAGAAGAGCCCCTGGTTTCAACCCACAGCCATCAGCATTAAGGTAGAGTCTCTATTTGAGCTAAAGGAGAGGCTTTCAGCAGCTGGGGTCCATAGTTGACGTATCCTGTAAAGCCAACCAGCCACTAAAGTGGGAACAAAGGACTTCTGCTCTCGTGGGACAGCTGGTCCATGGTCCGTGCAGTGGACAGGATACCTGTGTGGTGCTGTTGGGAAGTGGGATGTGGGTCCCCCTGCCCCAGATGATCCAGCGCTCAGCCCATGCACTGGAGTCACGATGTGAATTCCCAAGCAGACCACCGTACCGGGGTTAGTGTTTCCATATCAGGATGATTCAAATTCTTGGTCACTGATTTTGGGGAGATCAGGGCAGACTTGGCTTGTTATCAATATATTGCTCACATCCCAGTGGGAAAAATAAGAAGGGGATATTGTCCCCAAATTCCTGCCAGCTGCAGCGTCCAGTGCCCCAGTCCTGTGGCCCCTGGCATTCTCGGGGCAGGCAGGATGTAGCAGGTTGTTGGGTTTTTAGCAAGAGTTTTGGCCTGTCCACTCACTGGAAGACTGAGATCTGTTTACACACGTGCTAATCATCTGCTCCCCTCCCGGAGAAGCAGGGCTAGCATCAGGGGTGGCTCAGCTTGCATCAGTCTGGATGCAGATCTGTTGTGGGCTGGGAACCTCAGGAGATGAGCTGTGCCCTGCTTCTCCCTGAGAACAACCTCTCTGCAGGGACAAGGTTTTGGCAGTCAGGACCCTTGCCCCAGACAGGAGGTAGGGCTCGGATTTTCAGAAGCGCTTATGTGGGTGAAGGGTACAAGTCTGTTAACTGTAACGTGAGCCCCTAAATCCCTTGGGCAGGCAAGAAATCCTAGCTGAAGATAGAAATGTGTGCAAAGGTGGGAGAGAAAGGGAGCCGTATTCTTGGTATGAGCTTTGGGTTAAGTTTGATCATCCACCCATGAATAAGCAACAGGTCTCTGTCTCTTCCTGAGGCCTTTGTCGTCCCTGACACGGATGCGCTTTGCGCCCCTGGGTGTGTCAGGATGAGAACAGCAGGAGCTTCCAGCTACACTGTAGATGGGTTTGTCTGGGATGGTTTGGACAGGGCTGATCCTGCCTCAGGCAGGGGGTTGGACTAGAGGTGACGTCTGCAAGTCCCTTCCAGTCCGACTTCTCTATGACTTTATGATAAAGAGGCAAGAAAAGCAAGGCATTTGCCTTTCTGGTGCCTCAGCTTTTACTGCTCCATGGGCTTATCTGCTTCCCTGGGATGCTTATTCCAAGATGCCTGCAAATGCTTGAAATGCTTGCAAGATGCTTGCTTGAGATGCTCGCATGGGAGGGCTAAACAGACTACCTGTAGCATGCGCAGGCAGTACCCTGGCGCCTCTCCAGCTACATGTGCCAAACACAGGTGCCCCTTTTCCTGCACACACATACGGGCACCCACGCCTGTGCAGCAGCCGTGCCTCTCTGTCTTTGCTTCCTCCCACACAGGCCTGGCATGTAACCCTCCTGGAGCATGGCAGAGAGTGGGCTGACTTCCTATCCTATTGTGTGCAGGTTCTCAGCCCCTCCCCGGCGCTGCGGTATGTGCCACCTCCCGGCGCTGCATTAAACAACGTGACGAGCTTGGCCTTGGTTAGGAAGTCTGGTTCCAGAGCACCCCGAGCGCCTTGGAGCGGGGCCTGGAAGAGCTGAGAAGCGGAGAGTGGTTAAGCCTTGTTAAGCACAGCATGGGGCTGTTCTGCAGGATCTGTGGGGCCGAGGGAGGGCATGAAGGCTGGGAGACATGGCAGGAGCAGGGAAGATGCCTAGTCAGCGATTGCTGTTACCTAGAGTCATCCAGCTGGGCTTCGGCTGCTGGTTTTGTGGGTCGCTCCTACCCAGGGGGCTCTGAGCAGCCTCCCGGGGTGGAGACCGAGGCCAGGCTGCATCGCCGGAGGAGCCTCCCCTGCTGCCCTCAAGAAGCCGTGCAAATGGTGGTCCCGCAGCTCCCACCCTGGGGATGCTGGGGAGATCGCTGCCTTCAGGGCTTTGATTATCTGCCTCCTGGGCTAGACGCCGGGCAGGGCTTTGAAGGAGAGCTTTGCCAACTCTCCTCACCTGCCCAGGTGCCTTCCCTCCCTGTCCCTGGGTTACCACTGTCACAGGATGCCGTCTCATGGCCCCTTGCTCAGCCAGGACCCTCTGGCTCTCCCATGGTTAGTAACCAAGCTCCTTGGTAGCAGGCCGAGATCTGTGTCCCAATGCTCCCAGGACTCGGTTGCATCCATTGCTGCCAGAACCTGGGGATTGGATCCAGAGCAGGAGGCTTCCCCAGGGAAGGGAGAAGGAGGATGCTGGGCTCGTGCGGGAGCAACAGATGAATGCAAGCCTGGGAAGAGGATGAAGAGGGAGCACAGGAAGAAACCAAACAGAAATAGCATTGCTCAATCTGGTCTTTCTGGAAGCTCAGAAATCTGCCACGTGTCGCCTCGTTGGGCTCGCTGGCGGTCAAGTTGGATGTGCACAGAGAAGCTAAGTGCCAAGCTGGTGACCGTGTCCCCTCCACGCGGCATGCACCAGCCACTTCTGCCTGAGCACAGCTTATTCCCCCAGAAATCGCTGGGAAGTGGGTAAGGTAAGAGATGACCGGCTCATCGGGACTGGCTTTAGGGCTCAAATGGAAAAGGCACTGGGCGAGTCGAACCTCATCTCTGCCATGTCTGTGCAACTCACCCCAGGAACAGTGCAATGTGGCTGGTGGGTCAAGGCAAGACCCAGCACAAGGGGGAGGTGTAGGGGTCAAGTGCGAGGGGCACTGGCAGAACGGGGGCTGTACCCGTAGACAACGCTGTGCTGCAGAGACGGGGCGAGCCAGGCAGCTCCAATGAAAAGTGGGGGACACTGGAGGAGCTGGGGGGGTCCAAGACCACATGATGAGGAGGGGCTGGGGAAGAGGAGCCGTGCGTGTGCTGCCACGGGTCAGATTGAGGCGCACAGGCAGAGCTGTGTGGGAAGCTTGCAAACGGCTGTTCTATTTTAGGGTTTGAAAGGAGTTTGTTGTTTTTTTTACTTTGGGAGAGATGAATAATTGCGTTTGAGAAGCAAACACAGCGCTTTGCCCATTTCCAGGCACCTCGCCGCGCATCGCACCCCGCAATGACCAGGGAGGCCGCAACGGCGGCCCAGGCCTCGACTTCTCGGAGGAGGAACCAGCAGCAGCAGGGTGAGGCATCGGGCTCCTTCCCTTCCCGGGATCGCCCTTGGGCCAAGCCGCGCACAGACCAGCCAGGCAGTGAAATGAAGAGCCAGGCTCCTTTTCTCGGGCGAGCCGATGCAGAAGCACATAGAGAAGGGACTAGCCTTCAGTGCCCAGGCTGGGGATGAATGTGAGGGACAGCTTTGCCAAGCCCCATTGCCAGTCACCCAGGAAGAATCCACCTGGGTTTGGATTTGATATAGAAATATATTTTAAAAAAAGAAAAATGGATGGGAGACTCCTCCCTAGCTCGCTCCTGTGGCCGTACAGCTGAGGGCAAGCAAATCTCGGGGGCATCCAACCCCGCTCCTCTGGGTCTGGGCCTGCACATAGGATGCCCGCCAAAGGCTTTGGAAGTATCTGAAGTATCTGGGGTGGAAGATACTTGCTGGTAGCAGGGCCACCTAAGGCTTCTGAGTGATTCAAAAGGTCCAGAACTGATCTCACTAATTTGACCTGGTACATGAAACATTTTTCCAAAATACACTTGATCAGCACAGGACCTGATCTCTGCACCCCCAGGGCTGGGATCCCTGCACAGCGCTGGGGCAGCGGTGCCCACCCCGGGGTGTCTGGGCAGAAGGCAGAGGCCCGGCTCAGCGCTGCTCCCAGTAACTCAGGCTGTAGCATCCACGGCAGCGAGGTACAGCTGAGTGCATAACAGCTGCTGTGTTTGCCTACACACTGACTGCACTTACTCATGGCTTTATAAAGTGCTTTGGCACTTTGAGTAAGAACCGCATTACATAAAGCCCAATTCCATTTTATTTACAGCGGGTGGAGCATTACCCAGTTATAAAACACAATGCACGGCTCCCGCTTGTGCACAGCTCTTGGCGATCAATCTTCCTCGGCTGTAGGGCTTTTGACACCCTGCTCCACCGCTATCAATTTTCCCTTTGCAAGGCGCAGCCTGGGACACAGACAACTGCACGTCCACCTGGGCTCCCAGAAGAGACGCTCGCACAAGGAGCACGGCTGGTGTAACTCCCCGGAGCCGCAGGTAACAGGTCAAGCCTCTAGCTTTCGAGAACGCCGAGATGGAAAGCACGGGCCTACCCCGGCGGGAACGGCAATGACAACACAGCCAACTTGTGTGCGCAGATGCTGCATGATTTATACGGTGCCAAAGGGGATGCATGCCGATCTCCGCGTATACATTAAAGCAAGTCCCTGCCCCGAGGACCATAGCATTTAATTTATGCAGGTAATGGGAGTAACGGAAACCCGAGAGAGGGGATGAGAGATCTGGAGGACTTCCTCGTCTAGTGCCCAGGGGCTGAAGCGTAGTGAGTGATTTTGTCGGGTTAACCTGGCAGGGGCTTATTTTGCATGGACTCTGCTGTATTTGAGGTGGGGATGAGCACGTGGGAGCAGAGGTTACGGGATGGAGGTCAGGGAGAGGGAAGCAGGTAGAGGAAGGGTGTGCAGGATGGGGTCGTGATGCTGTGACGCCGTGAATGGGGTGGAGGTAGGTGCAGAGGAAGGCTGGAGGCAATGGGATGAGGATGGGAGCATGGAGGAGCGAGCAAAGGGGAGGAATAGGGAATGGGAGGAGAGCGGTGGAGGCAAAGGCAGGGGAAGGGTGGGATGCGGGAGGCGTTAGCCAGCCCCAAGGTATGCTGGGGAGACGGCTCTGCGGCGGACCAGGCAGAAACAAAGCGAGGCCTGGAGGCGAGCCGGGGCCACCAGCTGAAGCTTGCACCAGGGTGGCGGGGTCAACAGACCCGAGCCTCGACCCATTCTTGCCGGCCTCCGACACTTTGGGGACTGCGTGGGTTGGAGAGCCCACAGCCACGACTGCTGGTTTAGGAGCTGCTCCCACTCAACGTGGGCCACCAAAAAGGGCTTGGGCTGCCCTTGAGGAAATCAAGGCTCCTGTGTCAGGCAGCCCACAACTGGATTTAATCATCCAGGAGCAGGGCTGTCAGTGTCCGGCCACCTCTCGAAAGAGTCCCCCCCCCGGCCTGTGGCCGCCGAGTCCAACCTCTCCTCCACCATGGGGATGCTGCACCCTCCAAAGCAGGCAAAGCCCCCAGCCACAGACGAGGGAGCCCTTAATTAAGGGCTGGGTCTGAGTCCAAATTACCACAGCACGTCTGCCGTGGGACAAACCGTGGTATAAACCGGCAATGTCGGGTCTGAGAGCCTGGAGGCAAGCGGCGGGATGCCGGCTGCTGGGAAAGAGCCGGCTCTCTAGCTTGGCTCTGTGTATCTGGGGGCAAGGGCGAGTGAAATATGAGGCTGATAGGGGTCAGGTAGCAGCTGGGGACAGGCCCGGTGGGGCAACGTTGAACTCGGGGCAATGCCTGCTCACGGCCGGCCTGCGGTGCCGTGGACAAGGAGCTCGGTGGGGGCCGCCACGGACTCATTGGTTGCTCTGGCTGGGGAGAAAAATGGATCCTACATCCTGCTTGACAGTTTTGGGTCTCGGAGACCCCGGTCAACCCCGGCGCAGGCGAGAACAGCTCTGATCAATTATGCAGCCGCCCTTCATGCCACGTGCATTACCGTGTGCGCAGCCACGGGAGCCCAGGCACGGGGCCACGTGGGACCGGCAGCTGCGACCGAGCGCGCTGAACTGTCATTCCCAACGCTGCTCTCCTCGTGCCAGGCCGCCGCGGCTGCTGACTGGGCTCCTCTGAGGGCAGCGCTGGGGAAGAGGATGCAGGGCCCACGTGGCAGAGCAAAGCGGGCGATGTTTCTGCAGCTGGAAGGGGGGGTTCCCGGGGGCAGCAGGGTGGGAGAGGAGGGGGCATTTCTGCAATGAAGAGTTTAGTCTTTCCTGCCATTCTCTCTTTCGTTTGTCACAGGTTGGCCTGTGCTTTCTTTCCCCAGGAGAGCGTTTCGCTTGCAAACGCGCTTGGGGCAGCTGCGGGCGCTGCGGGCGATGGAGCAAAGTGTGGGCAGGGCCCCGGGGAAAAGCAGGTGCAGCTCTGCTTGCAGGCTCCAGTCAGCACCTCCTTCCCCCTCCAGCTTCCCTGCAGCAACCCCAGCCCCCACAGCCGTGGACAGGGGCTAGCAGAGATGGCATTGAGAACGGAGATTGCAAGCAAAAGCTGCTTGTTTCTCTTCTGTTTGCCCCCGCGCCGTTCTTCCCATGCTGCTAGGGCTTCATGTTCATGGCTACTCCATGGCTAACATCCCTGCTACTCTCCTCTCCCGGCCCCTGTGACATTTCCCCTTGCATTGGACATTCCTCCAGCCTTGAGAGCCTGCATGCGTGCATCAGACAGCACCTGAGAGCAACAGGCATAGGAAAGCCCCACGAGATGCAAAGAGGGGTTTGGACAGCGAGAAAAACCCCTGGAAGTGCTGTGAGCAAGGCTCAGAGCTGGGGGAGGAGGGGAAACAGGAGTCAGAGACCTAGGAGTCAGAAACATGTAACGCAGGGGAGATCGGGGGGAGGGGAAAACCCCAGCCTGGGATAAAAACCTCACTGAACTGAACTTGAGGGGCCCGGACACAGCGCTTGTTTGTGCTGTCGCAGCCTGCCGTGTAAAAAAGCAGGAGGCACAAGACATAACCCCCCAACCTGGTGTGCACACACCATAAGCTACTAGATTTCAGTGCAGAATTGCCCCGACGGAAACAAGCAGCAAACGTTCATCGATGCAGGTGACACTGGGGTAGGGGCCCCGTGCCCACAATGGTCCTGGGCCAGCCATTTGTTCAGTGCAAACAAGCTAATGCCTGGTGGTGAGTCTGACTGTGGCAGCTAGCCGAGAGCAACCAGCTGTCTGCCCACTTTGGGTCCCAGTATCATTTATGCTGGCGGGACTCCAACATTTGCCTGCACTTCAAGGTCTCCAAAATTGCCACCCCATAGGCCCTGGAGCAGGGTTGAGTCGCTGCAAGTCCTCGGGAGTTGAGGATATGCAGAACCACCCAGCAGAGGCTCTGGGGACTGTTTCAGGGCACATGTGTCATGCAGATAGAAGTTAGGCTAGAGGAGATGGGATTTGTGGATGTCCGACATGCCACCCACCCTCCCTGCTCAATGACCCCCCTTACCCAAATGCAGCCTGTGTCTCCCCCACCTCCCAACATAAAATCCACCACTCTGCCATTCATGCCAACCAGCTCGATCCATTATGCATGGAGATCCCCTCCCCCACGACCCTCAGCAGGACTCAGGCAGGTGATACGACAGGTGAAATATTATACTGTATTGCCCTGGAGCAAGCAGCAGGGACACGAGGAGCACGGCAGTGGAGCCGAGGCACTCCACTGCACCTACCTCTGGCAGACAGCTTCTTGGTGTTTATGATCTTGGCTGCATACTCCTGTCCCGACAGCACCTTCACACATCTCCGGACAATTGAGAAAGCACCTCTGGGGAAGACAAGAGCCCAGAAAGAAAGCGTGAGGGTTGCAAGGCGCCCGCAGCAAGGAGTTACCAGCCTGGGCCCCGGGTGTGATCTTGGTTTGAACGGGGTGGGGGTTGTGAAGGGTGGTGAGCTGGACCACGACGGTCCAAAAAGCACCAGAGGGCATCGCAGGACTGCTATGAAAGTGCGCCCGTGGTACGGAGAAGCCAGAAGGGACCGTTCGGTATCAGAGAAGTTCAAAATCCATCCTCCCCTTTTCAGCCAAGCACATTCGCTCTCCTTCTCTCCTGAGCGGGCAGGTCTTTGACTGAGCCACCGTCTGTCTTTCCAAACCGCTCTCACTCCACAAGGCCACATTCACCAACAGCTTTTGCTTAGGAAGTGGTAACAGAAATGAACTGCATTGTTCCCACAAAACCCTCCAGCTTGACATCAATGTCCTTTTTATAACTGGGCGTCGGACTGAGCGATTACAGCGATAACACAGGGAAGGTGCGTGCACGCACCACATGCAACACAGGGATCACCTCTGTTGCAAACACTGCTGCTCCAGGGCCCCGTGTCACGGAGAAGGACCGGGGACAAGTCAGGCTATTGCACGAGGGTGGGTGCACAGCTGCGTCTTGGGGTCAGTCAGAGAACGAGTGTTTCTTAGCCACTCGCGTGCATCTCGGGGTTTCGTGGATGGATCCACCTATGGCATCATGCTAACATATAAGGGTATGTCTTAGGATCAATGTGCGAGGCTGAGGATGGCTTGGGTGTCTCTGGGTGAGACCCTATACGATTAAATGCATGTGCATGTGTTCCTTGGGGATAAGCATGAGGAAAGCAACAGAGAGAAGTAGAGCTGGGGTTTTTTCTAGGTCTGTTGCATGCATTGGAAAACTGAACACAGCCTCTCAACCCTGAGCTGTCAGAAGCACCTCCCTGTCGAAGCGAGAGCGAGAGCGAGAGCGAGAGCGAGAGCAAGAGCAAGAGCTAGCTTGGGCTGGACTCGATGATCTTCCAAGGTCCCTTCCAGCCCTAATGTCTATGAAAGTCTATGAAATTCCCCGGGACTGCCCAGACCCAGGTCGCTGCTGGCCGCAGGCCTTTACGGCAGCCTGGTTACATGGGCCTGACTCAGTAGAGACCAGCTGATGTTTTCCACCCCACACCCCCCAAATCTGAGCCTGGGTTTCAGGCTCGGAGGGCAAGGCACCTTTCCCAGCATTACACACACACATGCACAGCCACAAACACACCCTTCAAACACCCGTGCACACGCATGCACACAGACACCACTCAACCATACAGGTGTGCACCCATACACGCACGCAATCAAACACTCCCCTATCCCTCCACGTCCACACGTGTCACCTCCACCCGCCACACGCATGCACATAACCACAGGGACACCCCATGAACCGTACACGCGTGCACACCCCGTCCACGCGCCCCTGCGCTCAGACGCGCGTGCGCACGCACA
>NW_017729000.1:5882584-5895456 GCF_001723915.1 Gavialis gangeticus | reverse complement strand
ATCAACCCCCCCCCTCCCCCCCCACGTCCACACGTGTCCCCCCCCCCCGCCACACGCATGCACATAACCACAGGGACACCCCATGAACCGTACACGCGTGCACACCCCGTCCACGCGCCCCTGCGCTCAGACGCGCGTGCGCACGCACACGACGGGCCTGCTGTGTAGGAGCAAAAGCTCTTTGTAGCGTTCTGCCAAGCCCATTCAAATCAGTAAAATAATAACTATCAAAAGCAATTCCACCTCCAGCCCCGCCTCCCCGCTCCCCACAAACAAGCTGGAAAGCGATGAAAGAGGAACGGGGCCGCGGGCTGCCTGACAAGGCCTGGGGAATAATGGATTTTCCCGGTGGGGGCGGGAGGCGGTGGGCAATTTGGGTTTGAATAGGACTGCGCAGCCGAATAGGCGAGCGGCGGGGTGTGAGGGATGGGAGTGCGGGGCATGCTGGATCCCGGCGGAGAGGCAAGCCCACACACCCCGAGCCCCCGGGGAGAGCGCTGCTTGGGCCACATGGCAGCTGCAGGCAGGGCTGGGGAGAAGCTGCTTCTCGGGAGGGCTTGAAAGGCTTCAAGAGCTATGGGGGATCTCTCCCTGCCCCTCCGGCTCGTGGGGTCTCTTCTGGCCCCAGAGACGCTGGGCCAGGAGGTTGCATTGCAAAGGGGCAGGGGTGGGGGGTGCATCCTTGGAGTGGGCGATGCAGGGCAGGGGTGGGTGGCCCCCCAGGCTCTGCGGGTGGGCGTAAAGGAGGGAGGTTTGGGAACAGCTCTGTGAAGCCGTTTCGACTCAGTGCGCATCTACCTCACCTACACCGGCATCTACCTGGTCTAGCTCCATCGCATCTCCCTGGTCTAGCATCACGGGCTCTTTGGGGTAAAGACGGGGCCATCCCGTCCACCCTGGTGTCAGCACCGTGAGGCAGCCCCCAGGCATGGCGGCAGGACGCTGAAGGGCTGCACTGCCCCGTTCACACGGCTCCCGGCTCTGGAGTCACGCTCTTTCCGAGAGCCTCAGCTAACGGGGGCAGAGCTGCGGAGAGAAGCCGGACCGCACTGATGCAATGGCAGTCCTCCATTGCATCTACCTGACTGCACTGGACTCCTAATTTGAGGCCTGACTTGATTTTTTATCCCTGGGGGCAGGCAATGCCCTCAACTCCCACAGCCGTGGGCCGGCCCTGGGGCCCAGAGCCCGTTGTGGGGTAACCTGTGCCCTGAGACCGACAGCAGCCACCCTGTTCCCATCCTGAACTCGGGGAGGCTGGTGAACCCTGTCAGGAAGGGCCCCTATACCGCAGGTGTCTGACTCAATAAGGAAATCTTCCATTTATGTCAACCTAAGCAAGAGAAAACCCTGTGTGGAGACCCGAGGAGAGAAAGCCTGCACGGGCAAAGCTGGGACGAGTTGGAGCTGGTGGGTCGTTGAGCCCGGTGCCCGCTTGCGACCTGCATCGGGTCAGACCCCCGCGGCAGGCAGAGGCAGGGCAATCTGCTCCCGCTGCCCTTTACCCGGGTCGCCAGCCAAAGGGCTTCAGCACGGCTGCGGATCCCTCCCCGGATGATTGTGCCTGATATATGTCCAAGCCCCTTTGAACCTTGCCAAATACTTCAAGTCAACAACTGCCTGTGGCACTGAGCTTGGCAGCCCGATCCTACAACATCTGAGACCATGGGTTATGGTTTTGGGGGATTTTATCTTATTTCCTGCCTTTTACTTCCATCAGCTGCCCCTTTATCCAGGTGTTACAAAGCAGGGAGGAGAGAATTTCCCAACCAACCTGCCCAAGGTAAACCTTTACCTTGCCCCTTCTTATTCGGCTTCTTTCTGCCATAAGCTAGCCTGGCTGCCGGTCGGATCAAAGGATCCCTATGCCTCTCTCATCCCTTTGAGATGGGGCGACCGCGCTGCGTAGGATGCTCCAGGTGAGACCTCCCCACTGCTTTACACAAATGCCTTATAATATCCTCTGCATCGTTCGCCAGCCTGCCACCTCTGCGCTTGAGCCTGCTTCTTGCTTCCACCGCAGCTACGGTGAGCCGTGGCTCCATCCAGCCGCCTCCAGACGCCGTTCTGGAGTCAGTGCGGTTCACTTTGACACACGGGATGGGATGGACTGGGAGACCGGGGGGGGGCCGCAGATTGGTCAGGAGCCCGGGGCCGGAGGTGCCTCAGCAAAGGGATGCAGAAGGAGAGCCAGGGCTGTCGCTCAGCAGGCAGGAGCTGTGCGGAAAGGCAGCATGGAGGTGTGTGGGAGAGCCTTGCATATGGCCGACCCTCATCCCAGCGAACGTGTGTGGGTGAGCGCTTCTCCAGAGCGCTTGTACATGCCGCACCGGGAGCGCGAGCTGTGTGGGCATGGGCGGGGGGAGCAGGAGGGGCTCCATTTGCTTTTTGGCAGGGGGAAGGGAGGCACGATCCTGTGCCCTGCCTGACAGCCACACACCCGACCACCCCACTGAGCACCCCCCCTACACCAGGCCTGCCTCCAGGACCTGCTTGAACTGGGGATTGTGCCTCACCCCTGCCAAAACCACTCTGGTTGCCGTGCGGGGGTGCAGGCCGAGGGGTGCTTTGGGATGCATCCTCCGAGCGTGATCAGAGGGAGCTCTCTGGGCAACCTCTAGATGGTCTTCACCTTCCTCCTGCAGCGTGTGCATGTGTGTATGTGTGCAAAAGGGGTGGGGGGGGGCTAGGTGCATGTTGCCCGGCATTACATGGGCCAGTGCACTAGTGCTGCCACTCGATGAGGCAGAGTCTGAGCCCGAAACCACCAGTTAAACCCAAGAGCTACATCCAGATCGCTGCCTTGCACCTGTTGCTGACACCAACAATGGGGGGTCTCCTTAGTGTAGCCCAGGCTTCGGGACCTGGGGGTTGCTGTAAGGAGCGCTCTCCGGGTGTGTGGTCAGGGGAATGGGGTGGGGGCATTCAGAGGGGACCGCTGCAATGTGCACACATGGGGGATGCAGGGGGTAATCCCAGCAGCTCGGTGTGCACGCTGCAGGGACCGTGCAGCATCTGCGGCCAAGGCAGCACGCTCTGCTCCCTGCAGCAGTTGTTTGAGCCATGGAGAACCCACCCAGTGGCTGTGATGGCCCCAGCCCTGGTGAAACCTGGTCTCCTGAGGGCTGGCTGGAGGGCAGCTGCCAGCTGCATAATGCTCCAGGTTTATCCTGCCCAAGGAGGCCCTTCCCTCCTCTTCAGCTTCCCAGACAGGAGCCACCAGCCCCCTATTTCGGAGGTGTCTCCACCTGCCTGGCCCCGCTCCACCAGGGAGCCCTTCTGAGCATGCACGGCCCCCCTGCATTGGAAGAGCCCCTGCCCTAGGCCACCCCTGGCTCCTTCCCCCTCTGCAACCACGGCCCTCCCTGCATGCACCTCTGCAGAGCTGCTGCGGGGAGACGCAGCCGGAGCGTGGCCTGCCAGGGCACTGTGGCGTCGATAAAAGCTCCGTCCCAGGTGGGCCTGCTCCCACGGGCCACGGGAAAAGGCCGCGGCGCCGTGCCAGCCCTGTCAGCGGCAGGACCCCGGCGCTTCTGACATGGGGACATTGTGCAGCTCCTTGTTTCACACCTTCCCTGCCAGCACCAGGCGGAGAGGCTGCCTCCTCCCCCTCTTCCACACCTCCTCCTCCTCCGAGGCATTTTAAGGCTCGCTCTCCTTTCTAGAAAGAAGAGTGTGGGCTGGGGTTTTTTTGTTCCCTCTTCTTCTTCTTCTTCTTTCTTTCTTTTTTTTTTTTTAAAAGAAGTCTTCTCTCCCTGCCGATCTGGGCGCACAGGGGCTGATTATACAGTGCCGCATGATAATTTCCTCCCGGCCCTCCTCAACCTGCCGTGGGGGCGGTTTCAAAGGGGAGCTGGGAGCCAGAACGAGGCGTTCCTTTTGTTCGCCTCCCGCCGGTTGCCTCCGGCTTCGAGGAGTCTCTCCCATCACCTCCCCAGCCACCGGCCCCTTTCTCTGCCCCTCCGCCGCTCGCTTGGCTGCCTGGCATCCTGGAGCAGATGGGCTCCGGGAGCCCTGCGGTGACCGGCAGAAGGGAAGACACGAGTCAGTGGGCCACGGCCAACTTGGAAACGGGCTCATCCGAGAAGAGCTGCCTCGCGGCCCTTGCTACCAGTGGGCGGCTGGGAAGGAAGATGGAGCCTGGGCTAGTTTCCTCCTCGCCCTGGGATGCTTTGAAGGGGGGCTCCAGAAGCAATGCCCCGAGCATCCTGCCTCCCACCTGCCCGAGCCTCAGAGCCCGTTGCTCCAGCCTTGCCCCTCGCAGGGCCCACCTGCACCCGCAATGGCAGAGCGAAGGGGCAAGAGTCAGACCAGCCAGGACCCGCAATCCTTCCTATCGGTGGTGACGGTGCTTTCGGGGAAGACCAGAAGCCCCCATAACTCACGGGACCATGTGCAGTGCTATATCGGAGTGGGGAAACCGCCTTCGCCCACAACCCCATCCCCTACAGCCGGGCCGGGCTGTGCCCACTCCTAGCTGCCGTGGGCTGGGGAGTGGGTGGCTGAGCAGATCCTACCTCCACAGAGCAAATTGCTGTCTCTGGGTCATTTGCCTTTGCAACGGCTTCGTGACACTGATGGCCAGATCTTGTCTCCTTGGGAATCGCTGCATCCCATTGCAGGAGACCGGGACTGGGCACTGCTCCCCCCAGAGCCCCGCCATCGCTGCTGGAGGAAAAAGCATGCGAAGTTCCTCTTCCTCCCTACCCCGGAGCACTCCCCATCCCAGGCAGGATCAGATCTGAACCCTGTTTTTCTGGGGGCATAGACAGGAGCAACCTCTGGACCCTCTTTCCTGAAGGAAACGAGGATGCCCCGAGCTGCATTTTCACACCATGTTGAAAGGAGAAGTTGCAATCCCAGGGTTTTTTTTCCAGGCATTGATGGGCTCCAAAACAATGTGATGGGGAAGCACCAGCCGATTGCATTATAACGCTCCCCAAATCAAACCGTCTGGTTTGCTGTACTGTCCCCGAGTCCACGTGACGTGCCCTCTTCCGATGGCAGACCCCACGGAGGTAACGTTTCAGGAGCTCCCTGGCCCAATTATATCCCCCAGGATGCTTTGTGCTGTTTGGGCTGTGGGTAGTCAGTGCTACATTATGGGAGACGCGGTGCTCCAGGGAGATCAGCCCACGGGAGAGAAAAGGGACCCAAACCACAAGTCCCACGAGCGAACACCCAGATAGGGAAGCCCTGTGTCGCATGGGTCGAACCGAGGCCAAAGGAAAGCTGTTATTCCGATCTCTAGGAAAAAAATTCAGGCCAATTGCAAGTCTCCCATCAAAAATTTTGAAGCTGCATTTGATGCAGAGAAATGCTTCCTATGGAAAATCCCCAGCCGGCCCAGCCCAGGTCACGGAAACCCACAGGGAGTGGACCTAAGTGATACAGGGGCAATTCCCTCTCCTCCAGCTCAGAGACAACGCTTAGGAGGTGCTTTGGGATAAGCGAGGTCTCTCTGTCACGCAGGAAAGGAGAACGCAGAGCCGGGCTCTGCCTCTTTGGAGATGTCTCGGTCGTGGGGTGGGCAGTGTTGAGGTGGAAACCTCCCTCTCCGCGTAGCCGGCAGGAGCAGACCCCCTTCGGAGACGGGGCTTGGATCGAGCCCTGTGGGGTGGGGAGCTTGGAGGAGCGGAGCGAACCCAAGCTCCTCTCTGCAGCCTGCAAACGCTGCTTGTTTATTTTTGGCTTTGGAAAAGCACATCCATCCGCCTTGCCGCCGGTCGAATGAAGCTCCACACAAAGCTGCCACCCGGACCGGCTGGCTCGGGCTAGGACCCCCATGAATTGAGGATGGAGGCTCGAGGTGTCAATGATCCCCCTGCCCTACCCGCGAGGGCAGGCACTTGCCAGGCCTCCGGTCTGCCCCGTGCCATCTGCTACCGGCAACTGAGTGTCCCATCCCGTCACACCTCTTTCCCCCCACTCATGCCCCAGTAGCCCCCTCTGCCCTGCTGAGACCCCCCAGTCCCTGGCTGCCGCGTGCCCTGCCCGTTCTCATCTCCTCCAGCCAAACCAGTGGCGCTGGAGAGCACTTCCCCCAGCTCCCCTCCCTCCCGCACCTCGACACCACACAGCGGTGGGTGAGAGCACAGCCGGGAGAAGAAACCTCTGGAAAAACACAGGTCCAGAGCAACACCTTGCAGGGAGCTGATAGGAGAAGCACCCCCCTCCCCGCTGCAACACCATCGTTACTGCCACTGATTGCAGGGACCTGGTCACTGACTCATGGCTCCACTTGGGCTTTATGCTCCCACGAGTGACGCAGTCACGGACACCTGCTGCAAGCACCCGCAAGGTGCGGAGCGCCCCGCAAGGCCCCGCTGCCTTCGCACCGACAGGCACGGACCTGGGCGCAGCTCGGGGCAAACCCACGCTGACTTCCACGGGGCGCGCACCTGTTTGGGCTTCTCCTGCCACTTGAACTGGAAGTGCTAGCCACTTCTAGTCCAGCAGAAAGCAAACTCTCTCCTCTTGATCGCTCCATCCTTGCCCCCTCTTTTTTCTCCGGGTTTCTATACCCACATGCCTACGCGCCACCAGCACTGTATCCACACCCACTTGTGTGCACACAGACTTAGGAAGGCACCGACACGGCTGTGCATAGAAGGAGCGATGGGCGCGCTGGAGCAAGCGTGTCCACCACTGCGCATTCAGGACTTGCGCTTGCACACGCAGATGTGCTCCAAATGCAACAGATGGGCAGTGCACATACATGTGTGCCCCGATGCCTATAACTGCATGCTTAAAATCTGCACGCAAATGTAACCCATGTCAACAGCACTCACACCCACACATTCAAAGAGGTGCGCTCCTTTGGACACAGGCTTAGAGGGATGCCCACGCATGCAAGCTGTGCACACGCATGCACCTCTGCATACAGACACACGGTTTCATCCTGCCAGGCACTCGGGGGCCTGATTTCCCATGGGAGCTGGTGCTCTGGACCCTGCAGGAATGCCCAGCACCCTACAGGGTCAGCCCTCCAACACACACCCATTCAAACGGATGCCCACCAAAACACCCTGACACGGGCTTGCACACATGAGTACGCACTCATACCTGACACCACACGAAAAGGCAGGCAGCCCGAGACATGCACATGGCAAGAAGCATGCCAAGCCAGCCCAGCCCTCTGCATACATGGCAGTGCTGTGAATCCCCACGGCCGGATTCGCTTCCCACTTTCACGCTCAGGTTCCCATCCCGCGGATCCAGAGCAGAGCTGGCTTGCGGAGATGCGTCTCACAACTCTGAGCTCTGTGGGGCTAGGCAGGGGTGTGCTGCAACCCACAGATCTCCAAACCCCAGATGCCCCAGAGCAAACCGTCGCGGGCAGTGCCAGCACGGTGACACCTCGCCCGGAGCATTTCACTGAATACAACTTCATGCAGCCTGCACCAGAGCAAGTCCCCGAGTGGCTGCCGAGGTCCCAGCCTTCCTCCTCTCCCCCCTGGGAGCTGGGCAAGTTTTGCAAGAGCATCACTGGAGCCCCGGTGGGGTTGGATTTCTCCAGCCAGGGTCCCTTGGCGGGTCCCCCGTCCCCACGGCAGCTCACGGCACGAGCCCACGGCTGCTCGAGCAGCTCGTCACCTCGCCCAGACACATCCCTCCATGGCCGCCTGACTGAAGTGGAGGGCAGGGGAGCCAGATTTTATCTGCCACCGCATTCACTCATGGAGAACAAAGCCGGGCTGGGGGCTGCTTCTCTGCGCAGTTTGCAACAGCGCATCGGGATTTGCCCTCACCCCACAGCTTGCCCTTCCCTCCAGCCCTGGTCCCAGTCTGTCGGGTGGCTGCCCCCCCCAACACCCCAGTGGCAAGCCTCCCTGGCTGTGGGCAATGCAATGCTGCCGACCAAGCCCCGTCTCCAACTTACTTGCCCAGTTCTTCGAAGAGCTGGTATTCCTCGGTGAACCGGGTGCAGGTGATGGTCGCCATCCTGGAGGCTGGGGCTCCCTCACCGGCCTGGAGTTTCGTGCGAGTGCCGCTCCTCTCGCGCGCCCGGTCTCTTTTTGCTCCTGGTGCTCTCTCCTCTCCGAGGTAAATAAGGGAATAGGTTTGATTGACAAGCCTGGAGATAATGATGAGGGCAATTTGTCTTCTCAGCCTCACAAGCCTTCGTCAGCATCCAGGTCCCCATGGCAACTACCTCTGGAACGCCCTGTTTCTGTTGCCCGGGCAACTGCTTCCCAAACACCTGCTTTTGCTGCCACTTGCAGCTCTTCAACGCCCTGGCCCCGTGGTCGTGGAAACTGCACCCCAGCTGGGGACAGACAGGACACTTTCAGGGGCGAAAAGGTGGGTTTTTTTAAAAAAAGCAACCCCTCCAATGTCAATATTCAAGCAAATTAAACTATGCAGCAAAGAATTAACTGGGGCAAAAAGGTTACCATAGAAACTGCAGTCTCCATGTTGCAGGATGGGTCCCTGGAAAGACAGGATGCTGTTGCCCGGGCAACGGCATCTCGCTGTCCAGAAAGACAGGTATTGCTGAGTTGCCCAGGTAACCAGCATACTTCCACAGTTTCCTGCGAGAGGGTGTCTCCCGCAGCCAGGACGAAGGGCTTGGGAGCCTGGGGAGGGTCCCGCAAGCACCACGGGCATGCACCGGGGAGCAAAGCGGTGAACTGCCAAGGGCTGGAAGCAAATGTGGGTCACACGAAGCCAATGAGATGGTTGCCGTTCTCCGGGGGGAGGGTCCCTGCACTGTCCTGGAAGAAAGCAACCGAGCTGTATTCCTGGGGGAAAAGCTGGCCCAGATTTCACTGCGGTTTTGCCCTCCCAGGGGTTTTCTCTTGTTGTTCCTTGTCGGTTCGGTTTGCATTCAGGGAGAGCTGCATCTTCCCCACCATGGGCTACAGCCCCTCGATGCAGAGGGGCAGGGGCCAGAGGAGAGGTTTGGCCCAGCGTAGCTCTGAGCCATGAGACCTGGGGATGCCCCAGCAGCCGGGGCACCCCTGCACCATGCTGCTGGCTGGGTATCGGAGGCCGCCTCTCCTCTAATGGGGAAGGTTGTCCTGTCTCAAAGGAGGAATAAACCCCCCAGAAACCCTGTGCTCTTGCCTCATTAGGATTTTCAGTGGCGTTTCAAGGCAGCCGAAACACCAGAGGAGGCCGAGAGGTGTTTGGAGGCGGGTGCTGCTCTGTTTTCATCTTTAAAATATCCGCCACGGTGAGCGTGACCCTCCTGGATCGTGCCCTCTCACCGGGCGTCCCACCCTTCACCCAGACCGGCTTTCACCCAAGTGTTTCTCAAGCATTTGAGTTTAAAACAGGTGCTGGCGAATAAAGTATTTTTAACCCCCCCGGCGAATCAATTCAGGCCCAAGCCGCCTCCACGGTCTGGCCTGCTCCGCAGCAAAGCCACCCTGGGATCCTGCAACCTCCCTTCACGCGTGGGGAAAGCGGGGAGCTGCGGTCCCCTGCAATGGACCCAGCTGTCCCTGCTACCGCGGTGTCTTGGGCTTCACACCTCCCATCCCAGCCCTTCGAAAGGGGAGCCCTGAGGCGGGGGAGAGGCAGGCGGGAAGGATCGCACCCCTTGGCAGGTGGGGAGAGGACAGGGATCGAGCTGAGCAGAAGAAAAAGCCACCCTAAGACACAGGCACTCCTGGGGAGAAAGAACAAGCGAGAGAGAAGGAGGAGCAGGGCAAGAGAGTGAGAGAGAAGGAAAGGAGGTGGAAGTGGAGGAGGACAGCGAGCGATTGAGCTCTAATGGCTTTCCAATTAACTGCGCTGCTACCACCCTCGTCACATGTGCTTGGCTGCACCCCCCCTTCCACCATGCGGCACAGCCTGCGTGCTGGCGGCCCCGACCCGGCTCCCATCAGACAGGCCAACGTTGCCGGAGCAGCCGGGCAGAGTAGGGTTCGAACCCAGACCCCGTCAGGAGATGACAGGGCAGCCCCACGGGGTGGAAAGAGCAGCAGAGGGGCAGCCCCCGGGGCTTGATCCCTCCCCGTGCACGTGTCCGTGACGAGCTTTCATCTCAGAGGTGACTATCCAATGATGTTTGTTTAAATCATAGGAAATGAGGGTTGGGAGGGAGCTCAGGAGGTCACATCTAGTCCAGCCCCCTGCTCCAAGCAGGACCAGCCCCAACTACATCATCCCAGCCAAGGCTTTGTCTACCTGGGCCTTAAAAACCTCCAAGGATGGAGACTCCACCACCTCTCTGGGTCACTTGTCCCAGTGCTTCACCACCCTCCTCGTGAGAAAGTTTTTCCTAATATGCAACCTCAACTCCCCTTGCTGCAGCTTGAGCCCATTGCTGCTTCTGTCACCTGCCCCCACTGAGACCAGCCCAGCTCCATCCTCTTTGCAGCCCCCCGGCAGGGAGCTGAAAGCAGCTATTCAATCCCCCTCGGTCTTCTCTTCTGCAGACTCAGTCAGCCCAGGTCCCTCCGCCTCTCCTCATTAAGCCCCTGAACCATTTTCGTTGCCCTCCACTGGACTCTCTCCAACGTGTCCACATCCTTTCTGTAGTGGGGGCCCAAAACTGGACACAGGACTCCAGGTGTGGCCTCCCCAGTGCTGAACAGAGGGGAAGAATCACTGCTTTCGATCTGCTGGCACCGCTCCTGCCAACGCAGCCCAGGATGCCAGTAGCTTTCTTCCAACCAAGGGCACACTGCCGGCTCCTGTTCACCTTGTTGTCCACTGTAGCCCCCAGGCCCTTTTCTGCAGAGCCACTACTTAAGCCAGTTGGTCCCCAGCCTGTAGCGGTGACGATAAGGATTTGGCAGGGGACAACGCACCTCCCTGCACTGCCCTGGCACTCCAGGAGCACAGAGGGGTCCCAACCGGAGGGTGCTGGACACAAGGAGACCAGGGTCCTAGCTACACTCCCAGCACCCTGGTCTCCTGGGTCGCAGCTGGAGGGCGGTGGGCTTCCTTGGTGGACAGCTTTGGTCATTGAGGCTTGACCTCCACCCAGGTCTTGCTGTTCACTTGGGGCCCTTCTGATCCTGCCCATGGTAGCTCCGGCGTGTAGACACACTCCTCTCTCCTCTGCTCTGAGACTGCCCTGCCAAAACCATCTCAGCAACAAAGTCAGGATGCCAGACCCATCTCTATCCTACCTACGGCCTCCCTCCTCGACTGCCACGTTGAGGACGATGCTTGTGGATCGTCAGGTGAGTGGAGCAGGACCCGGCGGCTCAGAGACCTCCCCGGGCAGGCTGACCCTGGCAAAGCAGGGGGTGTCCCCTCTGGGTTACTGCAGGACTGTGGTAGGTGTCAGGGGCACAGCCTGGTTCTGGATGAAACCCAAAACTAGACCCCCCCAGTCCTTTTCTGCCATCACAAAGCCCATCGCCCTGCTCATGTCAGCCCGGGGACCCTTGAGGGGCGCCCCTTCGCCTCTACAGAGGAGTGGGTCACGGTGATGCCAGAGATGGGGGCAGAAACCATCATACACAAAGAGCTGGGGAACACGGGAGGCAGGACTTCTGCAGGAAAATGCCCTGCCCCATGACACAGGCCCCTTCCCCTCGCCTCCCATGTGGCCCCTTCTCATTCCCCACCTAGATGAACTCTACTTTGCTCCAGGCCCCGTGCTCTCCTGGGTCCAGAGCAGGCCAGGCGCATGGGATGGAGACAGCCCCCTCCGTATGCCCGCCAGGCAGAAGGACGTGGGCTATGGCTGACACGTGGGGCAGGGGGAGGGAGTCTGCACTTGGCCGCTTCTCCACCTCTCCGCTGTAATTACAGCCCCACGCGGAGAGGCAGTGTGCCTAATGCACCGATCGCCGGCAGCCGTCACTCCGAGCTGAAGAGCTCTGTCAGCGCCTGCGGGGAGAAGCTGACATTTGAGTGCCGACTGCAGGGAGACAATGGCAGGATTGTTGCCTGAGGAATATCGGTGCGCTCTGGCAGGCTATCCTGGGCGTGAGGGCTTGCACACGCGCCGACTCGCGTGCACGGAGCCCCACACAGGTGCATCCAGGCACTTGCAAGCCAGTGCAGGCCTGTTGAGCCCCCGTTCCTCTCTCTCTCTCTCATGTACACACATATACACCTACACAGATGGCTAGAAATGCGAAGGGCCGCCATGAGCCACGTCCCCGTTAGGAGCAACAGTCTCTTCTGAGCCTAACCGGGTTAAACAAGGGAGGTGGTGCCTTTAAAGGAGACAAGCTCTTCTTGGAGACAGGTGCGGGGTTGGCAGGGTCCGTGGCAGCTGGGCTGGCCAAAGTCCCAAGCAGTCCAGGCCAGTGACACAAGGGCTGCGGGGCTGTGGTTTCCCCTCCTGACCCTGCATATGCCCACCTGAAAGCCCCAATGCCTCCTGTCTCTGAAGGGGCCTCGCAACCCTGTGCCAAGTCTTGGGGTCACTCCTGGGAGATGGGCTGCCCCCCAAGGTAGCAAACCCAAGCCCCCTCCAGCCTGGCTCGGGGGCAGCCTGGCTGGCAATGAAAAGCCTGGAGGCTGTTCCCAGAAAGAGCTCAGACCAAGCCCCGTCTCGCTGCTAAACAGGGTTTCACCACCAAGCCCCAGGGGAGTTTGGCTTCCCCAACCCCTCTGCTACCCCGCAGCAGCCATCAGACGGATGCAGGTCGCCGCCGTGGGCTCTGCTTCCCTCCCAGAGCCCCTGTGCAGCGCGGCGGCTGGTAATGCGACGCCCAACAGCAACACAGCTGGCGTGTGGCTCAGCCAGCTCGCCTAGGAGCAATCAGCACTCGTGCTTCAAGGCATCAACCAAAGGTTTCGGGCAGGCGAGAGCTCTCTCTGCCCCCAACTCGAGTTGCACAGCTGGTTCCAGATGGAGCACAACCGATTTCTTCTTCCTTCCTAGAAGACCTCGGCCATGGGACTGGCTGGGAACAGAGCTTTTCCCCATTGCATATATATATATATATATATAT
>NW_017729000.1:5880048-5882428 GCF_001723915.1 Gavialis gangeticus | reverse complement strand
ATATATATATATATATATATATATATATATATATATGCAATATATATATATATTTCATTATATATATATATATTTCATTTTCATCCACATGCTCTCCTGGATTTGGGGGTGGTCCAGTTGTTGATTCGGGCTAGGGTATGTCTAGGGGCACCTCCCCTAGATATTTCCATCAAAGTGCAGCCCTCCCTGCATTTCTGCACAGCTGCTGTTTTCTGTCTTGGATGGGAACTTTCCAGCTAGGTCTAATCTGCAGGGACTGGCAGAGACAGGCCCCAGACTTGCTGGCCCGACTAAGGCAGCGTTTCCACCCTCGTTCCTCAAAGCAGGAATCTCCACGGGGTCTTGTCCATGCCGGAGAGGTGAGCGGTGGGTACATTGGGTGGCTGAACTGGGTGCAGGTCGGGGCACTTTCACCCCACATCTGCACCATGCTATTGCAGGACTTCTCTCCCATCAGTTGCTGAGCACTGAGCCTCTTTCCAAGAGCTTTCTTAGTGCTCTGCTCAGCACAGCGAGTTTCTGATGAAGGTTTCGCAAGGCAGACCCGGCCTGCTCCCCTCTCCGCTGCTGCATCTGGGTCTGGCCACCCGAGGGAGACCTCCAACCTGTGTTTCTCTCCTCCCTCCCTGTGGCTGCATCCTCAGAAATGCAGCTTACGTCCTGGACAGATGTTGCAGCTCCTTTGCTTGGGCCCACAGGGAATGCATCTCACCCGTGCAGCTCAGCTGCTCGCAAGCAGCACTGCTGTCTGGACCCTGGGAGCAAGGCAGAGGATGCCCAGCGCAGCAGGTGCTCTGCGGCATCTCAGGCTGGTCTCTGAATGGGACTCACACTTCTGGCAGCCAGCTGCTGGGAATGCCAGATGTGGGCACTGGGGGCCATCTAGTGGCTGGCCTGGGCCGTCTGTGGGGTTTGGGACAGGAGTTTCATAAACTAGTTTTACCTGAATCACTTAAGTCTGATACTGCATTCAACCAGGTCGACCTTAAGCCAGTTGCAGCCGTTTTGAAACTGGTTTATGTGTGCTGAACTTCTGTTCTGTTATAGGTTTAAACCCGTTTCTGATCGCTTAAACCGGTTTACACGTAACTTCTGTCCCCAACCTGGTAGGCTGGAAGGGAGCGGAGCATGGGGATGGTCTTCCTCCATCCTACCCCAACCCCAGCCAGTTTTGCAGGGGCTGTACTTACCTCAGAGTAGGGGAAGGCTGGGGCAAAGGATGCGTGTGCCGGGACACGTGTCTCGGAGTCTCACAGGACCATGCGTCAGGCCCCTGATGCCCGCTCCAGGGGCACAGACTGGCCACAGGAGCAGGGGGAGCAGCAGCCCATGGCGACCCCTCCACTGGCCCCAAGGAAACAAGGAGGTGCTAACCTGCTCCCCCTCCTGCAGCGCAGGCTGGAAGACAAGCACAGTAACTAGCCCTGGAGAACCCGGGAGATAATTAAATGGTCCTCTTGAAGAGACTGCTCAGGGCAGCTCTAACGAAGCTCCCTTGTTAAGCGTGGTGCTGATGAGCACCTGAGGGCCTGTCTGCACGCAGCTCTGCATGCACCGTGCAGCTCAGGCTGGAACGAGGCCGGGGCGCCGAAATTTCAGCCAGGCGGAGATGGGGGAAGGGCTGCAGCTTTAATGCAGCCACAGCTTGCTCCAGAGGAACGGGGACCCTGGCACCATTCACCCCCTGGGGCAGGCTGGGGTGGCCGCAGCAGGAGCTACGTCTACCCGGGACACCTATCACTCTCACCGCATGCTGCGCCTTGCTGGGACGCCAGGCCCCAGACCCAGGAGCTGTGCAGCCCCGGGGGATGGAGCCGATTAGGCCCCACTTCACACATTGACACGACGAGAGGGTGGGCACAATGAGCGTCCATACCAGTGATGCCACGGAGTAGCCAGCTCAGGAGACAAATTACAGGGACCGTTTCCCAAGCCGGCTGGGGCCAGAAGAGAGCCGGGCCACCTCCCACCGGGGCTGCGTACAACGTCCCAGGAGCTGAATTGCAGGTTCATGTGATGCAATGACTGTTATTATCAGAGCCAGCAAATCACCGGAGATTTCGAGGGTCTCTGCTTCCCCCAGATCCCCGCTCTGCCTCCCACGGCCCCCGGGGACTGGATGCGTTGCTGAGGCTCTTCCTACGATGCAGCACAGATGAGATGTAGGGAAGCTCCTGCAGCGTCGCTCGAGGCTGCTGGGACCTGAGGAACGGGGCATGTTCGCCTCTCTGAAATGCCCCCTCCTAGGCTGGGTGCTTTGGTGACAGGAGGAGGCCAGCAGCCACTGTTGACATGGGCCAAACCCACAGCCCCCCTGAATCCCAGCAAGGGGCAAAAGGACAGGTGGGCAACCGGTGGGGTCGGGCAAGACAGCTTTCCC
>NW_017729000.1:5859055-5875048 GCF_001723915.1 Gavialis gangeticus | reverse complement strand
AAAGGACAGGTGGGCAACCGGTGGGGTCGGGCAAGACAGCTTGGCTTCCGGGCACAAGTTGATTGTGATCCTAGGAAAGCACAAGGACAAGCTGGGTCTCGCCTGCTGTGAGGTTGGGAGCCGTGGAGTGGGTGATGATGTCGAGCAATAAAGGGCCCGTTGTGCACCTTGCAGAGCTCCCGCCAGCCTGGCCCCCAGGCCCCACATCTCAACATCTGCCACCCCCCCCCAAAACCCCAATATTATTTAAATCAGGAACACTGACTATGTCTTGTCGCCCCCTCCCACGGCCGGTCTGGTTGTGACAGCCATTGCCATCACCCACCATTGTGTTACGTGCAAGAGGTGATCATGATCATGGGATCATAGGAAAGCAGGGCTGGAAGGGACCTCCTGGCCGCAGCTACCTCCTCCTCTTGATGCAGCCTCTGACCTCTATGTTAGTGCTTTGTCCTCCGTTTCCTTGCCCCGCATGGAGACTTCCCCAAGCCCCTGATTCAGCAAGATGTGTTGAATTTCCAGCACGGGTTTAAACCCCTCCGTCGTAGAGGCAGCAGTTCACTGCATTATGTGTTTGGATGGGCGGGAGGGGGTCGAAGCACATGCTTGAATATGGGACCCTGGCAAAATGCATCACTGCCGTTGGGCCGAATCCCAGCGGTGGGTCGGGAAACAGGAAGCACGTCGCAGGGGGAGGGTGGAAGTCACTGCCCTGCAGCTGTGCCAGGTGGTCCCGGGGGACGCTAAGCCTCTTCCCTTGGGTTATGGTTGCTGGGAAGAGATTTTGCGCCTGTTCTTGGGAAGCAGCAGCTCGTGGTCGCGATCCTGCCTGCGGGCTCCAGGCATGGGCCAAAGCCAGAGATGTTTCTCTGCCCGTCTCCAACACCGGGTGGGTCGCTGAGACGTGCAGTGAGTGCAGATCCCAGCCAGCCTGGCTGCTGGACCCCAGTCTTGCCCACCCAGAGGTGACCCCAAACTCGACGCATTTCCAACATCAGCTGGCCAGGACCCAGCCTCCAAGAGACCCACATTGACCTCCATAAGGGGGTCTGTCCACATGGGACCATCTGCAGACTAGTGCAGGGATGGACACGGCAGGAGTATAACAGGGAGGCAGGTAGGTGGATAGATGGATGGGTGGTGGGTGAGCGGATGGATGGATGGGTGGGTGGATCCATAGACAGATACCCCTATTTTCCTCATCTCAACACAGCCTCCCATTTTTCTTCCCTTTTGTTTTTTTCACTCCCTTTCCCCTCTGCAGAATCACATTCTCCCAAATAATCCAAATAGGAATTAAGAGCAAACTACAGATGTGTCAATACAGTCCTCTCCCTTCCCCTTCCTTCTCTTCCCCTGGCCCCCCCTCACACACACCGAGCTTGAAAGCACACCAAAAGGTATTCAGGAGAAATTCTGCCAATTGTCACATCTTTCACTGACAGATTTTAAATGAATGTTATTTTGCAAGGGGGGGGAGAGAAAAAACCCCCCACACGGCTCATCCAAGAGCTGACAAGTCCTAACGGGCCTCATTTTCCAGAGACAAAAATAACTATTTTCAAAATTCACAGCAGGGCTTTCGCCTACACACACTGCACCAAGAGAAACCTGGGGGGAGAAATGTAAAACGCATTGTGTAAATGTAAATGCGCCACGCGCTCGCAAAGCTTTTAAAGCCATTTATCCTTTCTTCCTGGCCGGCCTTCGTTCCCCGGCACATGCAGGCACGCACACACACACACACACACACACATGCTTGCAATCATGGATGTACACACACACACACACACACACACACACACAGGTGCACACACACAGAGTAATGTCTGGAGGAAGAGGAGGTAGCCAAGGACACACACACATGAGCTTGCAATCCTGGATGCACACGCACATGTGTGCATGCATGTGCACACACACACACATGCCTGAAGGAACAGGCAGCCAAGGGAGGCAGGAACAGGCGACCCCTCAGCTGAGCCCCCGCGGGGGGGCGGTGTGATGGGTATTCTTCCTCCTACAGCCAGGCCTGTGGATCACCGAGGACCGTGCTGTGGCCAAGCCAGGCAGGTAGCACCCTGCCCAAGGGACCCCTCTCACTTTCAGCCCAGCACAGACCCCTCCTCCTCCACCACCCCCGTAGCCTGGCTGGACTGCAGTTGCCACCAGGTCAGGATGGATCCTATGGGAACATCAGTGCCCGAGTGCACACCTTGCAGAGGGAGGGAGATCATGTCCCCTGCTCCTGGGTCAGCTTCGAGGCTGGGATGCAGGCAGCGGCAGGCAGCTCAGCTCTTCCACGACCCCCTCACCGCAGGGGCACGGGGGCCAGAGAATCAGGGCAGTCAGCCCCGGTCAAGCTCATTGCCTCGACACCTGACATCAGCACGTCCTCCACCTAGCTCCGAGGGGCTGCAATAGCAGCCGGCGGTCGGCTACGCTGGGATAAAGCAGGCCGTCTGGATCGGGGGTAAGTCGTAACTGGTGTAAACTGTGCTAGTGGCAAACACATGATACATATATGCAGTAAGCACCCTTTCGATGTACATAAGCTGGCATGCATGTGTGCGTATATACTCATGGCTGTGTGCATGATAGGGCTGGAAACATCTCAAGCCCCGTTGCTTTTAATGCTGGTGCATCGCCTGTCCACACCGTCCCACGCCTGCGCACGCCCTGTGCTTATGGGGGTTAGGCACCTCTTGCCGCCCCTGGGTCTGAGCCAGGGACCAGCACCTTAAAAATAAGTTAACCCAGCTCCCAGGAAAGGGGGTGGTGTGGGGACACCCGAGGGCCCCGAGTGGGGGAACACAGTGCAGCACATGCGGCGCAGTTTTGTACGTGTACTACAAACTTTATAGGGAGAGACAAATCAGGAAGGCTCGCCCTACGCTGTCTTCTCTTCCCACCTCCCTTACAGTCTCAGGCGCTGCCTGCCTTGCATTCAAAGCTAGCCTCCCCCAGAGCTGAAGGGGCTGGGCTGGGCTGGGCTGGGCTGGGCCGTACCCGGGATGAAGCAGCTCATTAACCAGGGTCGGATACAACAGGCGCTGAGCTGGGCTGCAGGCTCCTCAATCCCCCCCTACCCTGGATGCCTGCCCAGCTTAGACCAGTGGCCATCCCTGCTGATGGCTCCCAGGGGGTAGAAGTTAGGAGAAGCAGGAGGGAAACCCCCCTGGTCCTGCACCAGCGTGCCCAGGTGCCAGGGAAGCGAGGGCAGGCGGCGGTCTCTCTCTACCCCACCTCCCCGAGGTTGCGCGCGGTGCCCCCGTCAGATGCGGTTCGACATGAGCCGGGTGTTCAGCTTCCGGAAGAAGGAGCGCAGCTTGCAGATCTTGCACTTCTTCTTTCGGTTCTTGCTCCGCAGCCGCTCCCCCATCCCCTCCCACTCCTCCGCCTCGTCCTCGCCGGCCCACGGGCCCCAGGCGCCACCGTTGAAGTCCGGGTGGGCCCGGGGGTTCTCGGCAGGGTACCGCACCGGGATGGCCGTCCGGTTGTAGTGGACGAGGCGCGTCAGCAGAGCCCGCACCACGTCCGGCCGCTGCTGCGACAGGTCGTAGCGCTCGTAGGGGTCGGCCGTGATGTTGAAGAGCCAGACGGACTTGCGCAGGCCGTGCGTCAGGCGCTCCAGGTTCCACCAGCTCCCGGGGAAGTTGGTCAGGGTCTGCGGGGGGATCCAGTCGCTGTACCCTGGGTCGCCGGTCAGAAGTTTCCACTCCCCGACCCGGATGGAGGCCTGCACGGCCGTGTTCCAGATGCCGAAGCCGTCTTCCAGGGAGCCGTACTTGGCGTGGTTGTAGAGGGGGTCGATGTTGTGCAGGATTTCCGTGCGGGGCGACGCCTTGCCCTCGCTGATGGCCGGCCACACGTTGTAGCCGTCCAAGCCCTCCGCGGCGGACACGTTGCCCCCAGCCAGGGTCACCAGGGTGGGGTACCAATCCGTGATATGGACCAGCGCCCAGCTGGTCCGGCGCTTGCGTTGGATCAGGGGGCTGTGGACGAAGCCGATGCCGCGGACCCCGCCTTCCCAGTAGGTGCCCTTGCGGCCTCGCAGGGGCCAGTTGCTGCCCCCGGAAAACGTCTGCCCGCCATTGTCGGTGGAGAAGATGATCACGCTGTTGTCATAGTAGCCGTACTTCTTGAGCGCCCAGGTGATGTTCTTCACCGCCTCGTCCATGCAGGTCACCATGGCGGCGTACTTGCGGCGCGCCACGTTGCCCATGGAGCGGTAGCGGTAGATGTACTCCTTGGGCGACTGCAGCGGGGTGTGCACAGCCTGGAAGGCCACGTAGATGAAGATGGGCTGCTTGGGGCTGTGGGTGGCCAGGATCTTGTTCACCCGCTGGGCGTACAGGACGGTGGAGTACCTCCCACTCTGGCCCCACGCCACGTTCTCGCCCTCGTGCAGGTCGTAGCCGCAGACGCCCGGCCCGTCGCAGTTGTCGTAGGTGTAATAGTCCACGTTGCCCGTCAGGGAGCCCAGGAAGGTGTCGAAGCCGCGGCGGGTGGGCAAGCACTCCTTCTTGTAGAAGCCCAGGTGCCACTTGCCCACCATGTGCGTGGAGTAGCCGGCTTCCTGCAGCTTCTGGGGCAGGGTGACCCGGTCGAGGGGCAGGCAGTTGGGCTGTCGGGGGCGGATGATGGAGTGCTGCAGGCCGGTGTGGATCTGGTACCTGCACATGGGGTGGAGGACAAGGGAAGAGGGGCATTAATTCTGATCCAGGGTCCCCGTTCTCCTCCTCTGCGTGGCTGGGAAACCTCTTTCACTGACAGGGACCCCAAGCACGCTCCCAGCCAAGCTGCTCCCTCCGGGTCCGCTGCAACCTGGATCACTGGGGACACAGACCGCGACAAACCGTGCATGGAGCAGGCCTGGCCCCTGCAGCTGGCCATTCGCACAGCTGCTGGGCAGCTCCCCGAGCAAAGGCTGGATCGTACAAGCCGCGGTCACTCCACAGCGGGCTATTCCCCTGAGCGAGATGAGTCAGGGCTGTGCCAGGGAGCTGGATGCCTCTCCAGAGTCTCCTGGGGGTGTTAGGAAGCCTGTTATGGGGGAAACGGGAGCAAAGCTGGAGGTCTCCAGATGCAGGGCAGCACCGCCTGTTCTACCTGGGCCCTCGCTCGCCCGGGACCACGCGGCACAATGCTCCCAGCCCCGCCTGGACGGGTCCCACAAGCATCGAGAACGACCCACCAGGCATGCTTCGTGGGCCTCTCTGTAGGGGCTCACCCTGGACTCCCAGCCAGCTGCATGTACCTCTGGGGGGTCTGCAAGGCAAAGGCAACCGAGCAGCGAGAGCTGTACACGTGTTAAGGATTATCACGACTACTAGAGGCGAGTCTAGCAGATGCCCCAGGGAGGACGGCAACCCTACTGGTAAACATGCAGAGCCTGGGGGGAAGCTGCCTGTGTGTTGGCACTGCATGCCCAAGTGCCAAGGGGCTTGGCAAATGCAGGTATCTTTTGCTAGCCCATTTTACAGGCAGGTAGCTTGAGGCACAGGAGTTGGCTGCAGCCTTGAAAAATTGCAGTGATTTGGGTTTTCCTATGAAGGCACCAGCTGGACCAGTCAGTGGCATGCCAGCAATATTCCCCCAGTTTCCTGCCCCCCAGCCTGATGCTCCATCCCCTAGACCCGCTGTCTCTCTTGAGTGTTGCTGTAGCTGTGAAGCCCCTCACTGCCTTTAGTGCGGGTCTCCTCACAATGCCCCAGGAGGCAAGGCAGGACCACTGTCCCCATGCCACAGGTGGGAAACTGAGGCACGGAGCGATTAAGTGACTTGTGTGTGACTGCAACAGAGCAGGGGCCAGCAGTCTGTCTCGGGCATCTCAAGGTTGGACCCTCCCCAGGCAACACCCCAGGAGAAGTGGCTGCCTTCAGCTCTGGTGTGTGTTTCTGCTGATCCGCAGGAGCTGGACCCGCTCACAGCCAGATTCAGCTCCCTGCCCCGTGAGAAGTTTGCTGGAGTTATTGCTTATGCAGTGCACACATCAGCTCTTCTCTGTAGGACCCGAGTCCTCTTCTGCCCATACCTCACCACCTCCAAGCTGCTGTCAGTCACCCCGTGAGCATGTAGCCCATCCCTGCCTGCAGCCGCGAACTGGGATTAAGTGGCCAGAAGGAAAGGGAGGGGAAAAAGTCCCCCAGCCTAGTGCGCAGGTGAAGCTGGTGCCTTACCTGCCCGTGATCAGCTGGCTCCGGGACGGGGTACAGATGGGCTGTATGTAATAATTCTCCAGTTTCACCCCTTCTGCCGCTAGCCTGTCCAGCGTCGGCGTCTGTATATCCGAGCCGTGGTACCCGATGTCGTGGTAGCCTTGGTCGTCAGTCAGGATGAAGATGATGTGAGGCGGGCTGGCGAAGGTGGGAGGCAAGGATTTCTCCATTGGGTCCATGGAAACATCGGATACCAAGCTGGGCTTGATCCAGTCCCAGGACAAGTAGCCGAAACCCAGCAGGCTGACAAAGGAGAAACCCGTGAGGGCATAGACAGCCATCGTGCAAATGTCCAAGGGAAGCTACCAAATCCCAGTACGCTCCAGGAATCCCAGGCTCTGCTTCCACTCCGGCCTTTGTCCCAGGCAAGTTTTGCAGGATCAGCTCTCCAGCAACCCCGGGGAAGAAAAGAAGCAACGTGATCCACCCAGGCTGGGCACTTCTAAGCAGAAAGAAGCTAATCTTCGCGCTGAGCCGACGGAGGACACGTGCCCTGTCAAGTTAATTTCCTCCGGGATGTTATTAAGAACAGTTCCAAGAGTTTCCGAGACGTGTCCCAGCGCTGGAGTGACTCCCCGCTGTTTCTAAACCGACCGCACAAGCCCCTTGCTGGAGAACACGCTGGAGTCTCTCCCAGTTCAGCCGGGTCCCTGCCTGGCTGTCCAAAGGGCTCATCGAGCCGCGTTTCAGCGAACGATGATCTTTATATTCAAACTCCTGTGGGAGTTAGAGCTAAAGTTCAACCTCACAGCTGGGGCGTCCTCACCCTCACCTTTGGGTGCCGAACCATACTCTCCCCTCCTCACGGTCTGCTCCGTGGGGGTTCCTTCACCATTGCAGAATACCATTATTCTCGTCCTTCCTTCCTTTGTTTTATTCCCCCCCCGCCCCCACTTCTTTGCCTCCTAAGAATCCCTGAAGTCCTCCAAGGCTGGGGAAGGTGCTTCCTGAGTCAGGAGAAAGCTGCCAGCAGTGGGAGAGCGGAGCCAGAGGGCAAGAGAAAGAAAGTTCCCTCCTGAACAAACTGGAGGAGGCAAAAAGTTGGAACATCTGCCCGGGATCCTGGCTCCGCAGCCAGGTTTATGGGGAGCTGAAGTCTCAGCCCCGCCCCGAGCTTTCCCTGTCCAGGAAAGAGCAGGGAGGATGGAGCCCTGCAGGGTCCTAACTCCGCTGCATCCCTGCAGCCTCCTCTGAGATGTGCAGGGAAATCACTCCAGGTCCGGCACTTGGCGGCTTCTTGCTCGTCTCCCCAGAGGCATTTTCACTGCTTGCCCTGCAACTGGGAAGGCTTCGCCTTCTCCAGATGTGCCCCCAAGCTCCTGGGTCTGGCTGCTCTGCCCCTTGCTCTCCCTGGTGGTGTCTACACAAGACGCTTACTGCGCTTTAGCCTAATAACACTGCGCAGTGGCGTGGCAGGCAAAACCTGTGCTAATAGCCTACGGTGCAGTGTTATTAGGCTAAGGCATGGAAAGCATCACAAAATAACCGTGTGCTGGTGCTACCGCATAGTAATTCTAGTTACTGCGCATTTAGCTTGTACTGCACTGGGCAAGTACTAAACGAAATGTGCAGTAACTAAGGCACATTAATGAATGTGTAGACGTGCCCAGGATGGAGCATGCTTTTTGTGCTAAGATGGGGAGTCCTGCAGGGCACTTTCCTCCTCCTGCAGGTTCTCATTTTTAGCATGATGGCATCCCCTTGCTTTGCACAGAGATGCGTCTTGTTGTACCATGGAGCTGGCATGGTGGTGGGTGCCACCTAAATGTGCCCCTGGGGAGGCAAAGCCACAGAGCTGAGTTATAACCCTGGAGGGAGTGAGCAGCAAGGGGGTAGGTCATGACGCTGGGGACTCTTCACCCGTCACAAAGAGGAGCCAGCAAGGCTAGTCCCACCCTCCAGATAAGAAAATCGAGGCAGAGAGCCAGGGTGGTTTGTCCGTGGTCACAGCGTAAACCAGGAGCAGGATTTTGAAGTCACTCCCAGCCCAGCTGCATCTTTGGCTCCTGGGTGCAACCGAGGTGTCCAGTCTGCAGCCTCAAGCAGTCGGGATGGAAATGTCGATGGAGGACTATGACTGTGGGTGCTGCCTGCAGATATCCATGGGTCTCATCTCCTGCATGGGCTGCCACAAAGCCCCTTTAGGAAATGTCTATCGCTGTTTCAGCAGCCACTGGAGCCCCTAAAGGTGGTGTTGGGGGTCCCCACTGAGAACTCCAAGCCTAGGTGATGAGGGATCATCTCCTTGATGCCTTTTGGTGTCACTTCATGTGATCCCCAGGATCACGGGACATTCAAACGCTCCCTCGCAGTCCCTGGGCTCCGATTTAGGGGTGGGGGGAACTGAGGAAATGGTCCTTGTCTCTGCACCAGCGCAAGCCCCCGTGATGTGCGGGGCATTCGTAGTGACCAGGCACCTGACCCAGATTGCTCTCATGAGGGTTTTGCACCCGGGACTCCGTGCAAGCGCGAGCTGAGCCAGGCCCTGGGCATTGCCCTTCGTCTTTTTGCATTGCGGCCTGGCCGTGGTTGGCAGGCCCCCCAGCTGTGCGCCGGTCTCTAGGACCACAGGGCTTCGGTTCGGCCCCTGGGCAGCTCTGCCAGGCCCTTGTCGTTCTGTTGACCCAGTGCAACAGCTGGGCACATTTATTCAGCGCTCCTTGCTTGCGCTTGCTCTGCTCCCGCGGGGGGGAAGTGGTGACTGGGAGCGAGACTCCGTCCTGGTTCCCAGCACCTCCCAGCTGGAGCTTGCGATGCTCCCCATTGGCACCCGGCGCGGCCTCCAGGCAGAGCTGAATGAGAGCGAGGGAGTCTGGGAGTAGGGGCAGCAATGATGAGAGCCGTGCTCCCATCCGGGAGGGCATCAGCAGACTGCGGGCATGAGCGGATGGGACCCCGAGCGGAGCCCCCGCCACGGTGATGTTCATACCCGGCTAGGGCAGGACAGGGGTGTCTTCCCACATACCTGATGCCTACTGTGAACTGCCCCCCACCCCTGGCAGCTCTGCTGATTTGCCCCAGGTGGTTATCTGTCAGGTTGATGGCAGGGGGGTCTTTGCAGATGCAGGGCGCTACAGGTAAAAACTGCAGCGGACAGACAGGCAGACTGTTAGGTTTTCTGGACAGGAGCCTGGCTTGTCACATTTTCAGTGATTCATACCTTTTTAAGGGGGGGAGCAGGAGGCTGAGCCTACCTCTTAGGAAGATTTTATTAACCCCTCACTGAGTGGCTGTTTTCTTTCTTTCCTCCAGTGCCCCCTGTCCTGCTCCCCTCCCTGGTCTTGAACTTGCCCCTTTCCCTTCTTAAAAGATTTGTTTCTTTCTCCCCTTCTTCTTGGGCAAAATAACCTCCTTGCAGTAAAATCTGCCTCTCCCTCACCAGGCAGTCAGGGGGTGGTGGCTAGAGGATGGGACCAAAGCCAGATCCCCTGGGCTCTGCCCTCCTGAATCATGGGCGCAGATTTTTCTGTGCCTCAGTTTACCTGTATGCATGGCAGGGACTGTCTGTGCAGCACGCTGAGATCCTCAGGCCAGCGGCACGGCATCGCCTCTGCGTATTAGCATCACGGTGCTTCCTAACTCATAAATAATAGCTGGGTTTGATACACGTCTCTGCAAAACATGCAAACACTGAGCCTTCCCCTTCCCCTTCCCCGTTGTGTCCTTCTCCATTTGGAGACGACGCTGGTTTACACCCTCTGTTTATCCCCAGACTTGAAGGTCATGAGAGGGTGGGATTTGAACGTGCTGCTTTGCACATTGACACCTCTGATCCTGTTAAAAATCTCTCGGGGAAGGTATAAAAATGCTGACAGCTTGTCCTGGGTTGTTTTCTTCGATGACCCTTTGCTGTTTGGAGACCTCAGCAGGGTGAGCCTAAAAAGGTGCATCCCCACCATATTTGAAGCAATGCATGTGGGACTAGCCCCCATGCCACCGTCCCCCCATCCAGAGTAACATCGTCAGCCACAGCAGTAATCAGTGCAGCACTGGGGAGCAGACTTTAAAAGGGCTGGTTTCTGGACAAGGCTGGGACAGGCGGGGTGGAGAGATTAGGGCAGGGGAGGCCTGGTGGATGTCAGGGCTGGCTGGCAGATCTCTGGGGAGGGGAAAGGAGCCTTGGGAGCGCAGTCTGGAGGGGGGTGAGGGATTGGTGGGTGAGAGCAGGGAGGGAGGCAAGCCTGTGCCCAGGATCTCCTGGGAGCATTGAGCTGAAGAGCAGCACAGCGAGCACATTCAGCCCCGAGGCAGGGCAGCGCGTTATCTCTGTTTGCACGTCACGAGTGCCTGACGAACTCATTCCTGTGGTCCCAAGGAGGATAGGCTGTGGTGGGCTGGGAAGGGAGGTCTGCTGGGAAGGAAAAGCCACGGCAAAAGGCAGAGCAAGAAGGGGCGAACACATCGGGGCAGGGCGGGAGCGAGGGGCAGGGACGAGAGAAGGCCTTGGAGCCCAGGGGGCAGAGCCGCTGTGGGGCAGATAGGGGGCCGTGCCCGCTTCGGGATCCAGACAACAAAGGAAGAAACAGCAGCGCGAGCTGGGGAGCACAGCTCGGCTTTGGGGTGAGCGGTGGAGGTCACCACTAGTGCGTGCAGGAGGCTGGTACTCTGCTGCGAGCCCCTGCCCACCCACCCCACAGCACTGATGGGCACGTAGCTGGACTGTGTCCTTGGCCGCTATGGCCACACGCAGAGCAGCCACGTCCAGGCTCTGCTCACGCCGGCGTCTGCTCTTCTGGACAGACACGGCTGTCACTGAGCACAGGGTCCAGCCCAGGATTACGCTAGCTTGGCTCCAAGCCCTTTGCCCCTGGCTCATGTGGGATGTTTTCTAAGCCCCCACCCAAAATCACTGGAAAACTCCCAGCTGTCTCTGATCTTTAGCTCCACGCTCTCTCCCTGTCTTGCACCTCTCAAAGATCCTGCATCCTCATCCTCCTGCGGGAGGAGGCTGGCGATATCACCCAGGAGCAGACACTGCTGTGCCCAGGGTATCACTGCCACGGGTGGGCTAAGACACAGACCCAGGCTCCCCAGATAAAGCTGGGGCTGGAGTCACCCTACAAACCACCCTGCACACAGACAGTCCGCATCTCTCGGCTTAGGGATGGGGTAACCAGTAGCTGTGCAGCCACGCTGGAGGCCCCCCAGCCTGGGCTTGATTTCGACACTCATCCCCTGAGCTGATGAAGCAACATGGGACATTTGGCGTCCATATATTCCAGCCGGCTCTGACTGATCCATGCACCACAATGGGCAGAAATGGAACGAAAGCAAAAAACCCCCAAACCCTCTGGTTTGGGCCGTCCCGCCCGTCCCTCTGCCAAAGCAGGAGCACTGCTGGAGCAAGCTTTCCAACCTAGCCCTGGAGCTGGGACATCGCAACCTCCCTGGCGAGAGGCGTTCCAGCAGATTGCACAACTGGGAAGTTTCCCTGAGCCATCGGCGTGTCTGCACCGCCAGAGGTTTGGCAGCTGGTGATTAAAACAGCTTTGATCTTGCTAACGGTGTGAGCTTCAGCCACTAGTGAGGTCCCAGGTGGGCTCAGGCAGCTGTGCTCCCTTCGGGACCTGAGCTGGCACAGCTATGGCTCCTCAAGGTGTGGGTATGTCTTTGGATGTCTAGAAACACCCTTAGTGATCTTTCCTTTCATTTGCTCCTGTGTTTTCTAGCATTACCTTCCATTGCCACCTTGGAGTCACCCTGTCTCCCCTGGGCTGTTCTCCTAACCATCCTCTTGACTTCACCTGCTTTGGCTCCGGTCCTTAGAGCTGCTTCCCCAATACCCTAGGTAGGATCCAGCCTTGCAGTCCCTCACTCCATCCATCTCCCAGGACGAGCCCATATCAAGTGGGGCTCCTTAGCACTGACACCGGCCCTGCGGCACCTGGCCCGGGTCGACAGGTGATGCACCACCGAAACCCCTGCAGGCTGTTTTACCGGGGGGCATGGGGGCTTTGTGGGAAGACGGACGGCCAGTTGGACAGGAGCGGAAAGCAGCCCCCTACCATCCCAGTTCATCCAGACTCCCCTTCCAGCTGGAGTCAGGTATGTGCAGAGGGGCCCAGGAAGCCGTGGGGCAGGGGGCAGCGGCCCTGCAAACAAACCCTGGGGCTTGCTTTTGTTTTTAAGCCTATGGAGGAAACAGGAGGTGGGTGATTTATGGCTTCAGGCCGCTGGGGGTGAACCCTGGCCTAGCTATGGACAGGGTCCTGTTTACACAGCTGTTTCTCTATGCAAATATTTGACAATTAGGGAGCTTTTAAATCAGTTTTAGGTGGCTGGGGGTGGGGGTGTTTAAGAATAAGAATAATCCTAGCTCTTCCTGCATCTTCCCATTCCCGTCTCTCATATCTCCACCACCACCCTCTGCCCTCGTGAGTCTTGGCTCCGAAGACCTTTCCTGCAAATGGCTTTTGCAAACCGGCTTTGCCGACCCTCACTGCAAGGGCCACACAGCAAAGCTGCGAACCAGGCATCAAGTGTGGTTTTTTATTTTAACCCTTCTTTCGCCCCTCAGGATTTCAATACTGCCTTTCTCTCGCCGCTCAATGGGACATTATTAACAGCAGGATTTTTAAAAGCAGGACTCCCCGGCTTTACAATGGCAGCTCTGTTGCAGGGCATAATATTGCACAACCTGTTTGCCGGGAAGGCTGGATCCCCTCCCCTCTCCCTCCGGCCCCCCCACGCTCCCCAGGTACATGCCTCATCCCCCGTCCCACCGAACGCGAGCTCCGCCTGCAAGTATGAAAGGGTTTTAATAGGTCCCACTCCTCCTTCTTCACACGAGACTTTTGACCTATTAGGGCATCGGGGTCTACAACAGGCCTTAAATACTGAGTGTGTCGCTCTTTGAGCCTTAGATGTTTAAAGGCTTCCGTTCTCCCCGGCCAACATGTGATTTTGGTTTTTTATTGGGTTTCTGATGAAAGGGTCTAAGCAAGTCTGGGGGAATAAAAACCCAGTGCAGAGGCCGGAGGGAGCTTGTTACTTTGACTGAAGAAAACCCCAAGCGAAGGATCTCAGCCGCCCGGCTAGGACGTGGACTCCAGCGTCGTCACTGCAACGGCAGCGAGGAGAGATCTGTGGGATGCCGCGGCAGATAGCCGCATCTCAGCGTTTCCATGATATCAGCCCCGCATGCCGGGTTTATAACTTGGCTGTGAAAACACCCTCCGGGTGGAAACTTGGCAGCCAGCCCCTGGTCAGGGAGCAATGTCGTGTTCACAATGCGGTGATTAAAACAAATACAGAAACAGGTTTTGAAAAAGTTCGGGTGTTCCTGGTCGTTCCCAGCGCTGCACGGTCTGAATGGGACCTCTTTTCTGCTTGGCCTGACTGTAAAGAGCCAGCCAGGCCTTTCCCAAACGGAGCCGTTACTCATTACTGCCCAGCAGAGTGGGGGCCACATCCATTTCCAGGGAAGTCAGGTGGAGTCGTTCTGTTGACATCCATGAGCTTTGCAGCAGACCCTCCACGGAGCGCAGCGACCATGCTGACCCCCTTATTCAGCTTGTGGCTGGGCAGCTATAAGCCCTGTGGCCTTTCCTGTCATCAAACAACTAGTTGATGGCATGCCAAAAATAATCCTAGTTAGGAATGAGCCATCCCCAGCTCACGTCCGGCAGTGTCGGAGATCCCACGGTTTATGAGTCCGAGCGCAGTTGTGGCGCGGAAGTTTCTTGCGTGCAGATGTGCAGTCACCGTGGGTAAACGCTGCCTTGTGCATGGCGATTGCTGTCATGGGATGCACCAAAAGCATGACGAACTTTTATGGATTGGGACCAGAGCGCATGTCTGCGGAAAGTTGGAGATTGCTGGGACAGAGTGACTCATCCGCCCTGAACCGGAGCAAGCAAGGGGCTGAGAGTGATCAACAAGTTTGCACGATCTTCCTTTTATGCAATCATGATCATTGCTACAGCAAGCCTCTGTGATGTCAGACACCAAAACAATAGGAACTGATGCTCTTTTCACGCAGAAAAGAAACACGGTGCTCTGTTTTTCCCGGCTGGATGGCTTCAGGCTTTCCCGACGAGAAATCGGCCGTTGAGCGTTCCAGCTGTTGGACCTCTTTCTGGGGCTAAGCAGCCCCTCCTGAATGCCTGGCACAGATGCACGTAATTTGTACCGTCGAAAATAATGCTAACCATAATAAAATGCACTTAAAAGCTGCTGCATAATATTAAAGCACTTCTCTAATGTAAACCACGGTGCCTGCTAACACATGTTGGGCTTGGCTGGGGCGTGCTGAACATCTAAGCAGTGCCATTCCCCTTTCTCCCTCCGGTCCCTGGTGCACTGGCCTTAGAAAAATAAAAAATAAAATGCTTAAATAAAAAACATTTCCTCTGCTCAGCTGAGAAGTTGATCCAGGTTTGATCGCTGTTGATGCGTCTCGATTACTCTGCTAATTGCTTCCCTGGAATGTCTTATAAATATTCCTCTTTGGGTTTATTTTCTTTCTTCCCCCCCCTTTGCAGTGATAGATCTCACTCCATCAGCTACAGCCCCTTGATTAAATATCCCTCCCCTAGCCCTGTCCCCGCAACTCCAGCTCTCCTCCTTCTTCCTCCTTCACGGCTGGCGCGTTTGCTTTGAAGAGACGACAAGCTGGAGCAGAGCCGGTGGGTTTGGCTCTGCTCTTTCCTTCCCAGGCCTTGTGCTTTCCACATGGTTTAGGCACCCTCCATAAACTCTGTAGCATGGGCCCAAGTTTCCAGCCTGGCCCTGAAATTCATCCATCCCCAAAGTAGCATGCTAGGAGCTGCCGATCCCATGCAGAGGCTGGAAGGCAGTGGGATGGCTGGTACTCCCGAGGCAAGGTCTCTAGCCAACAGCCATGTGCTGGAAGGGTTTTGATCCAAAACCCCAGCAGGGTTTTGGAGGAGGTGGTCATTTATGGTGGAGGAATTCAAATCCAGCCATGCTGAAACACCCGAGGTTTGGGGATGAATCCAAACCACTCCTAAGCAGGGTAACCAGTGAATACATTCGGGCCGATGCTTCAGTCTGTTCACCTTTGAGTGGTTTTCTTCTGTCCAGCCTCGCCGTGCTCCCCGACCATCAAAGCGGCGTGTGGGTGGGGAGGGGGTGATGGCTCGGGAAGGAATCACTGGCTCTCCTTGTCTCTGGGACCCCGTTTGAACTGAAGGAGCAGGTCCAGAGGCAGCGGAAGGAAGGATTTAAGCCTTTAACATGGTAGGTTTCTAGCACTGCTTTCCCTTGCCAGTGACCTTGACCCTTGGCTCCTGAGGCTTATTGACTCTGGCCTCTTCTAACTTCATTCCTGACATGATTAATCACGGGACGCACAGTAACTCCTCGCTGCTCGAAGTATGTAAGATGCTGGCATCCTCTCCAGTCTCCTCCTGGCACAGCAAGAAAGAATCATTCTTCCCAGCACCAGCCAGGCAAATTTCCTTTGCAGCACAGACGAGACACCTCTCTCTGCTAGCGCCTGGGGAGCGACAGGGCTGACTTCTGGATGAATCTCAGCTTGGGGCTTCTTTCTGTCTTCCTCTGCTAGCTCAAGCCTTCTTTCTGGACGTCCTTCCCCTACCAGAAGAAAAGACATACTTGGCCAACACAGCCAGTACACCTTCCTGGCCTTCTCTGGGTCAGGCAGCTGAAATGGCCTGCAAAGATACACGAGTTTCCTCCCTTCCTGCCCTTTCATCCCGAAGCAGCACTTCCGGATGCTCACCGGCAGCTCACCCGTGCAGGCAGGGAGTTGCCCAGGCTCATGATTGCTTGCTATGAAAGAGCTTTGCCA
>NW_017729000.1:5835024-5854055 GCF_001723915.1 Gavialis gangeticus | reverse complement strand
ATTGCTTGCTATTAAAGAGCTTTGCCACTTCATTTGCCCAGTCGGTTAGATTTGAGTGTCTCTTCTCTCTCTCCCTTGTTGCTGGACAAAGAAATCTCCTCCTTCAAGCTCAGCTGCATGCTACCAAGCTGACTGTCATCAGTTTTAGGGTTTACATCCAGGCTGGGCATCAAAGCGCTCTGCCTTCCCCGGGTGCACCCAGCCCTCTCCGAGCTCCCTCCTCTCCTTATTTCCATCTTGCCTTTCAGGCGGGACCGCTGCAAAAGCAGCCGGTGGGTTTTGTCTGGCGGGAGACCTGAGAGCCTGGCAGGCAGGCGGATCCAGGAGCTGCGCCCCGGAGCGAGCGCCAGGCCCGAAGGACGAAAGAAAACAAACCCCCCGCGCTCGGCTTGCCGGAGACAAGGGGCCCTTTGTGACTCGGGGACCTCTCGCAGGGGTCCAGCGGAGGCAGCCGGATCGCCTGATCGCTCTGTTTGTTTGCCGTCCTGGGCTGGTTCGCAGAAAGGAAAACACACCTGATTGCACCGGCCCTGCTGCCACCTGTAACCTATTAGCAGGAAGAGGACAGGCTGTTGACTTGAAATGTGTTTCCCCAGCTGCCTTGGGAGCTTTTGCTGAGCTGGTCCTTCCTACAGCTACTTTCCCCTCCGGCAGGGTGGGATGCTGACAGCGTCCGGGGGCAGTCGTAATTCTCCATCTGGAGGGCCAGACATCTAGGGTGTGGAGAATAGGCTGCTCTCGAGAAAAGGGGGTGACCCACTGCAGACAGGGAGACAGCTGAAGAGCAGAGAGCCCTCCAAGACTTTCCACCCCTCTTCAGGAGCAGGCAGCAGCAAATGAAAAGATGGAGGAAACACAGAAAACCCTCCTCTTGCAGGAGATGCGGCCAGGGTAAATGCTGTTCATAATCCAGGCAGCCCCGCTCTGCTCTCAAAGGCTGCCCGACTCCCAGCAGAGGATGAAACAGGCAGGACCTGGCCCCAAGCGGAGCTTTGACCCTGAAGAGAGAGATGTGACAGAGGGTCCAGGAAACCCGGTGGGGCGCTTGTACACGTCACGCATTGCTGAGTACACGTCATGAAAGGGTGGCGACAATCGCCGTGTCTCTAGGTTAGTTGCATGTGAAAATGCACGTTGACTTCTTTTTATTGTGGTAGATTTTGATGTATCTAGGCAAGTTAGACCACCTCCGACGTGTTTTATTTTTAGAGACCTCACTCTTGCCATTGACTTCCCATGGGTCGTGCCTATTGATCGGCAATGCTGGCTAAGCTGTGAGATAGAACAAAAAAGACCTACGGTGAGTGGGAAAGGGGGTGGAGGAGGGTCTGAATGGAGGGAAAACGAGGCCCATTCACTCACTGGGTTTGGAGACACCATGAAGACAGACCGGTATCAGCTGGACCCACTGAAAGGTCCAGAGGCCTCTTTCTGCAGAACTGCTACTAGGATCTCCCCGGGCAGCCCACACTGAGGCAGGAGAGTAAACCATTGGACCTGAGGAAGAGAAAGGCTCCCAGCTCTTGCACACAAGCCCCAAGGCCTGGAATAGACTCCCTCCAGAAGTGGTGCATGCACCTACTCTGGACTCATTCAAGAAACATTTGGATGCTTACCTTGCTGGGATCCTTTGACCCTAGCTGACATCCTGCCCCTGGGGCGGGGGGCTGGACTCGATCTTCAAGGTCCCTTCCAGCCCTAATGTCTATGAAATCTATGACATCTGTCTACTGCCATCTCTGAACTCCCTAGCTGAAGGTGATGGACCTGTCTTGCTTTCTAGGCAGAAACAGCTAACTCCCAGCCCCATCTCAGCCAGTACCAGGCCCCATGCATTAGTGGTACCATCTCTGGCTCAGAGAAGGTGAGCTGTGCTGCAGGGCTTTTTCACAGCTGTAAGGAGAATTACACCCATTCAAGGGTGCTGGGTTACTGCCAGGGCGAGGAGAAGAAACAGGCTCACTATCACAGGCTTGAAGAGCCATTGTTCTGCAGATCATCTGCAGGGGAGTGTTTTAGTAAAGAGCCCATTTAGGTGACTTCACCTGAAAGGTATTAATAATCCAGCTAAGGAGATGGGAGTTCCTTCTTCACTGAAGATGCCAGGAGAACAAATTGCCTTCTTGCAACAGAAAGGCTTTACTTTCATACAGCCTGATAGATTAAAACAAGGGTGGGTGGGTCTGGTTGATTATTCAGCCTTTTACAGGTCTGAAAGGAGTTGGCATGTTGGAATCTCTTGAAGTCTCTTCTGAGACTCAACATGCCCCGGGCCATTTCAGAGGGGTGGAGAGAAGACTGAGGAGAGAAATCAGCCACAATAAAAAGACCTCACCGCGTATTTTTGCTCGTGACTAGCCTAGCGAAACGGCAATTTTTGCCGTCGTTTTGTGACGTGCACCTAAGCAATGCATCGCTTGCAAGAGTCTTGCATGGTTAATGCTTATAATCCCTGCTGCACTCACTTCATGAGGCACCAGCTTCCTTGTGAGCCCAATTTTGGAGGTCCTGACTTACAGATGGGTGCCCCCTCCAAGAAGAAAACACCAGGCAAGGCCTTAAGAAGAAGAAGTCTCTGTGAGGTTTTCACTGGGAGGATTTTTCCCCAGCTGAGAGGGGTGAAAGGAGGGTCCAGCCCCGCTGCGGATAAAAAGCTCTCAACGTTACCAGATCGAAAGCAGAGCAGAGGGGAGCCGGAGGTGTGAGTTTATGATATCATGGTTAACAATAACTGGCCATAGCCATGCACTGATACTGCCCGAGTTTCTCTTGGCATCCGTGCAGCGAACTCTTCCAGCAAGTAAATCTGGGATGAAAGTTTGGAGACTGGCTCCTTCCCTTCCCCTTCAAGTGGGAAGTAGAAACCATTAAGAGTTTCCATCAGCTGAGCACAGCAGAAGAAAGCGCTGGAGTGCTTCATTCAGATGGAAAACTCTGGGAGCAGATTGTCCAGGCAGCATATTTCATTTGCAGCAAAACCCTCCAAAATTAGCCTTACACAGGCAAATGATTTATACGCAGCGATGGAGGGGCTGGAACGGCATCACGAGCAGTCAAGCCAATCGGGCTAAGTTTTACTGACAATGCTGCTGGTGGCCAGAGGCCGTTTGGCTTTGATAAAACCACAGATTTAGGAAAGAAACCTGACTGCCAACAGGAAAAAGCAGAGGGTGAGTGGAGACAAAGCAAGAAGAGTGCTCAGCTGAGCCGGTCCAAAGAAAGGGGGAGAACAACAGCTGCAAGAAGAGCTTCAGTGAAAAAGCATAGAGGCTCCCTTTGAAAAAAACCCCGGGGGCTGAATGGTCAGAGATGCATTTCTAGAAAGGCCTCCAGCCTCCGGCCCAGGCACTAAAGATCAGCGAGAGTTGGCTCTCTCCGATTGCTCGCTCTGGCCAGAAGGCAGGCTTGCTTGCATCTTAGCTAGGAAGCAGACCCCAGCACCACCTCACTGCTTCTTGCAAGCCAGCTGTTAGCAGATATGTTTTTTGTTATCAACCATACTACCGTCTGCGTGTCGGAAAGAAACTGGAGGCTTCCTAAGGTGTCTGAACCTGGGGACAGTGGTAAGCATCTCCATGACTTCTACAAGGGAAGGGCTCGTTCCTCAAAGCTGCTCAGGACGGGGACAAAAGTGATGCATTTCCTTGAGTAATCAGAGCAGGAAGTGCAGCGGTGCAGAAAACGCCACTGGCTCTCATGGGAGCGGAGGAGAGTAGGTCTGGAAGGTCATCGAGCCCAGCTGCTGATCGGCTCAAGGTCCTCCCGGTTCAGTGTCTGTCCAACTGCTCTGAAAAACTCCCCAGCCTCTGCTCCGGGGCCAAACCACCCTCGCAGGGAGCAAGTGCTTCCTAATTGCAACCCCAAACTTCCTCTGCCGTAGTGCAAGAGCACTGCTCCTGGCCCTGTGGCTGCAGGGGACCATCCATCTCCGCCGTCTGCAGAATCGCCCTTCGTGAGCAGCAGCATTTCTGCTCCTGAAACCTGTTCAAAAGGGTACTTGGAGCACCAGCACTCCTTCTGCTAGGACTCGGCTATTTACTGCTGCTCTGTGGTTAAAGAATGAAGATTACCCCCCTCCTTGATCTCGATATAAATAGAAAACGGATTCTTTCTGCCTCCGATTGGGTTGCGGCGCATGAGAGCTTTGGCTTCGGAAAACAGCTCTAACCCAAGCTGGGGCTTTATGGGCAAAGCTTTTGAAAGCTCAGGGCCCTGCCAAATTGCCTTCCATTTAGAGAGGGATAATCACCTGGCTGCAAGGCTGGACCCATTGAAGTACCATTAACTTCAACGAGGCTGGGATTTCACTCTAGGTGCCTTCAATATCTGCTCCTTAAGTGAGCTCCTTCTCCTCGCTACACACCAGTCTAATGGCATTGATTGGCTGTCGGTCAGCACAGCGCAGGGGACCGGGGAGTGCTGCATTGCATTTAATGTTGCCAGGGAGTTTGATTGCATTTCTTTGACATGCCTTAAAAGCATATTGGAAATGGCCCAACAGATGTAAAGAAAGCGAGGTGGGGGCGCGGGCTGGGTTTTTGTTCTTCCAGGTTTCCCCATTCACGTTTGCTGTAAAAAGAAAAGAAAAGAGAGTGCTCTTATTTGAAAGTAAAGGCTACATTCCCATGTTTAGTGCACAGAAGAACTGCTCCAGGAAGCGGGGAGGCATGATATATGTCCCCCATCTCAGCCCCCACTTCCTGGGGAAGGAATCTCCTGAATTAGTCTAGGAGATGGAAATCTCATGCGACTCCTTACCTGTCTCAGCCCCTGCCGCATGATGCCACCCAGGGTGTGTAGCAAGGCTGAGCAGCGCCCCTCCAAATACACAGCGGGGCGTTAGCAAGGGCAGATTTGGCCGGCCTAAGTTTGTCCATGCGGAAAGCCTCAGCGGTGGTAACTCCCAATGCTGAAATCCATTTTGGCCAGGGAGACTGGGCTCTGTGACAGCATGGATTCAAGCAGCATCGTGAATTTAAGAGCATTGCTGAGAGCTGGAACTGAGTCAAGGTGTGTGCGCCGGGAACTCCTGCCCGGGATTTCTCATTTATCCGTGTCAATATATGTCTCAGGAGGAGATCTGACCTAGGCACACGGCAGCAAGATGTACTCCGGAGACGGGGGATCTGTTTTGCAGGTAGAGGAGAGAACATCTTAACCCCAAACCCTATAATAAGCCGTTTTCTCTGTCTCCTCCAGAAGTGTAGCTTAAAGATGGGTTGTTGGCACGTCTAGAGTGCCTATATCAATACTGCAGAAAGTGATTCATGATTATCTGCAGTAATACAGAAGCTATGCACAATCGCTAATAATAGGGCTTTGAATCCGACACTTTGCTGAAGATGAAAAATGACTGGAACAAAAACCTAATCACACCTCGTTCTAACTATAAAAGGAAAGATATAACCCATATTTAGAGCTCAGAAATAGTGGTGTTTAATTGAAAACACAAGTTCTGGCTTATCTTACACAAGGACCCTTGTCAAAATGGAACATGGATCTTGAGTTGGGAATAAGGCAACTGGGGGGGGAAAAAAGGATTGGAGAAGTATTGAGCTTGTTTTTATAGGTGCCAGGAAGCAAAAATATGCAAGGAAATTCTCTTGTAACCCACTTATCTTCAGTATCGTAGCAGAGCAAGGCGATCTGGGGAGTGATGAGTGGCCATTGGGTATCTGAGACTTTTGACTATATATGGTAGCTAAATGCTGCTGGTTATGCATGAAAGCCCCAGGAGAATCAAAGTCTCAGATCCTTTTGCCGGTGTTGGGTTTGCGGGCATGCCTCGCTCTTTATCCCATTCATGCAATGAGGCCCGCTGTTTTTGCTGGGACCTTTTTGATAGCCACTGCCGGTCAAAGGAGATTCAGGACAATGGGAAAACTGAGCTTCCCTCCTGGCAAAAGAGAATAAAAATTCACTGCAGGGATTTGCCCTGTGGTGGTGATGTCCAGCAGCCCGATATCTATATCTATATATCTATATCTATATCTATATCTATATCTATATATATGCCCCTATTCATTTATGCCATCCCCATCCCTGGGGGGTCCAAACACTCTTGCTGTCTGCCAGGATAACACTGTGTTTAATAAGCCTGAGGTTGCATTAACTTTACTGGGTAATCGCTGCTGGACCAGGGCAGGAAACGTGATGTGCTTGGTGGGAGGGAACCGGGACACCGATCTGGAGGAAGCTGTGTACACATCCCTCGTACAGCCTCCCCGTCTCACCCAGGTCTGGCCCCACACGTAGGCAAGGGGCAGGATGTTCCTTTCTACCAGTTCAAAAGGTTGCAGCTTCTCCTGGTGCATTTGCTCCTTTCCTGGTGCCCCAACAAGGCCGGGGTGGCTGGCAGAGCAAGCAGGGAGTCTTTGATAGCATCAAGCCATGCCAGCTTCAGATGCACACGTCTGGTAAGGGCTTTTCTGCCTGCATTGTCCATCCTCCCATCGTCTCCTCTTCCTCGGAGCTCGGCCTCTGCAGACACTGGAGAAGCTGCTCGCCCTTGGAGGAAAGAGTCCCCCGGACACACAGCGTCTCCTCTGCCCAGTGACCGCCAAGGCAGATGCAATGTGCTGAAGGCACCAAGCGCAAGCTGCTCCTTCCACACGCTGCCCACTCAACCCGCTTCCAAACCAAAGTCGTGTCCAACAGTTTGAAAACTTCCCTGCCGTTAACACGGCATCGGGCACTGGAGCCAGGCCTTTCCTGCGCCAGAGTCAACAAGGGATTCGCAGAGGTGTTGTGGAATGAGAGTGACTTGCCGCCGAGCCCGCAAGGAGATTTACTGAGGCTGTTTTCGCTCAAGACTGTAAAACTCGGGGCTCCGTAGCTTGGCCGTTAAAATTTGTTTCAGGCTCCTCCAGGTCCTGGCTCAGGAACCGGGAGGGGATTTTCGTTTCCGGGCTGCTCTCGTTACATGAGATGGATGCTGATGAAGCTGGTCCTGCATCTCCCTCCAGCCTCCTCTTCAGACCCAGAGGATGTATTTAACTTCATTGTATTTAACTTCAGCTGCTTCCTCCGAGCTCCCTGCTGCAGCGGAGGGGAGGAGACACGGCTGCACGATGCACTCTTGAGTCTCTGGAGGCATCTCCAGCCACCCCGGAGAGGTCTGCGGCATCCTCAACCGGGGTGTGGAGGACTGGGCATCCTTCTTCCCCGGGGCACCCCCGGGCCTCCAGGCAGGACCCAGTGACAGACGTGGAGTACTTGAAACAAGTCTGGAGGCATTTCAGCCAGGCTGTTTTAAATGAAGTGGAAGCTGTTGAGTCCAAGTGATTAGTCATGAGCATCGTTTAATTGCTTCTGATATGTAACGAGAAAATGGAAAAGCTTCCTTGGAGTATTAGCTCAAGGAGGATTAAGCGCCCTCTCAGCTGAGAAGCGGCTCTATGCATTATTTTGTGCACACCCACACCAATGCACACGCCCACGGGGCACATGGGGTAGCGACACGCCAGCTACCCATGCGTGCCCGCTGGCAGATCTGTGCACACACAGCAGCCCTGGCACAGGCCACGTACCCCCTCCAATGCTCAAAGGAAACGTGCATCCAAAAGCGTGTCTGTTGTTCTGCACGTCCACACACATACGAGGTGTGACCTCCTATGCTCCTCACATGCACCCCCGTGACTCATCCCCCTTGCTGCACGCAGCACCTACACACCGAGGCACGTACCTACGTGCTCAGCCATGCTCAGCTGCATGTTCCCAGGGGGGTGAGCGGGATGACGGGGTGACTCCCTTCCCTGAAACTAAAGCCTGGCTTCTACATGCCCTCCTCGGTGTCTCCCCTGCTGCACGTGGCATGGGTGGGAGTCGGGGGACAGGGAATCAGACCTCCCCACGTGCCCCTGCCAGCACACACGCCTCTGCCCATCGGACACCCCTCCGGACACGGACGCGCCGGTGAAAAGCAGAGCTTGTAAACATTTCACACCGGTTGCTTTTCTGGTGCCCGTTGGCCCGGTGCTTCCCAAGGCATGAAGCAAAACCAACCCCTCTGTCAGACGCTGAGATCAGAGGCTGACACGAGTGGGGCTTTGGTGCCTGCTGGTTTTCATCCGAGCGGCAGATGAAGTGATGGGAGTGCGGGCTGGAGGGGATGCTATCAGAGCTCGCACCCACTGCACTGGCCACCTGGGAAAGGAGGAGGAGGGAGACTTCACCCTGGATCGCTCCCAAACTCTTTAATCTTCCTGGATGGGGCCTCAAGCTGTTGATTAGAAAAGTACACCGGGCTCAGGGGGCCCCAAAAGACACAGGATAAAAAAGACCAGCTCAGCCCAGCCCAGCCCAGCCCAGCCCAGCCCAGCCCTTCCTTCCCTGCAGGTGTGGTAATACTCCAGCCTGGGAGCCAAGGGGAAAGGAGGCAGAGGCAGGCGTGCCACAGCCGTTTGCTTTATCCGGAGATGGGCCGAGGGGCCTGGACGTGGCAGAGGGAGCGTGGATTTCTGCAGCGCCCGTGGCAGAAACGTGGCATCCAGCACAGAAGCAGGGAGGCAGCAGGGGCATGTAATGCAGACAGCGTGCCTGGGGGCATCGGAGAGGCGGCACGTGCAGCTGACATGCGTGATGGGCAAGGCTAGGGCGCCGGTGTGCCTGGCTTCATGCAGGAATGGCCCATGGCACAGGAGGTGCAGAATTGCACCCATGCATCACGCACAGCCCAAGCAAAGCCCCTCTGCATTTCCTAAACTGGAGCACGACCTACCCATGAGGGTTACAGACTGGGACTCACGGCCCGTCTTTGCCCAAACCATGCGTCCGCCCCCTGCCTTCAGCTGCTTGCTTTCCCTTAGCTCTTCCTTCCTTCCTCCTCATGCCCTTTCCCAGAGACCCTTTTCCCCAGACTCCCTCTTTGCTCTGGAGCCCAGACTGCAGCCAGTGCTGCCAGGCTTGAGATTACCAGCAGCTGGGCTGAACTAGCTGGCTTTCCCCTCTGCCGGTTAAAAAAAGACTCCAGCGAAATGGTGAACCCAAGCCCAGCTAGTGACAGGTTTCAAAGTTCCCAGCCTGGGCCAAACTCTGCAGCGAGGGAGCAAGCCAACCCCTCCTCCGTGCCAGCAGGAAACAGGAGCGGAGCGGGAAGGAGATGGGAATCGCAACTCCAGGTGGGTGGCATGGCTTGCTGCACAACTGCATGCCGAGCAACCAGGTCCCAGGCGGGCCCCATGCATGGAGGGCTTTTTTCCAGTGGTCCCATGTGCCAGCTGCCCGTCCTCTTCTCAAAAGAAATGAGGCCTGGCTTGCTCCGGGCTGGCCCTTCAGGAGCCTTGAGATCCAGCATCTGTCACCTTGACCTTGCGGTTCTCAGTCCCAGTCCTCTCCCCCCGTCTCCTCGCTGCCTAGGGCAGGAGCACGTGGTACAATGTTCTCCTTAGCACTGCAGAGGGCAATTATTGACTATTTTCACTTGTTCTTAGTGACACTAATGAGATGTGGCTGTCACATTATGCCACTCACATTATGCCTGCTGCCACCATCATTGGGAGCTTTCCTCCTCCCTTTCTTTCAGCCAAAAGAAGATGTTGAGGGTGCCGGTTCTGGGTTTGGCTGAAGGCAGGTGGAAGAAAAGGAAGTCCTTCCAGGTTTACATGCAAAGATTCGGTTTCTAGCCAGGGCTCTCTGCGAATCGTGACTTCAGCCAGGGTTGTCCAAGCTCCTCCGTTTATCCAGATGTGCTCGCATGATGCCAAAGACTTGTCAGAGGGGGTTCAGCACGTGCGCTTTCTGTCTGTTGCTGCATCGATGAGCATCCTAGCAAGCTACGTGGAGCCCAGATGAACCAGGCGGCTGTCCGCCCCTTCTTGTGGCAGGAGAAGCCTGTGTTTTGAGATCCCCACGCCTCACATCCATCTCTGTCAGGGGTGTCATTACAATGGCATTATCCCATGGGGTGGAAGGTGCCTACCTGCTTGACAGCCCTGGAGGAGGATGTCTTCCCCCTGTTTGGGGAAGGAGTACAGATGTGCCACTGCAGCTACTAATTCATTCATAGACTCATAGACGTTAGGGGCTGGAAGGGACCTCGGAAGATCATCGGGTCCAGCCCCCTGCACCAAGCAGGAAGGACTAATGTCGCACACCTGTGGACCCCTTCTCGTGAGGAGAGAAGCAGATCACTCACTGCATCCTCATCCTTGGTCTTGCCATGGACACTCTCCCCTTATCAGCTAGATCTGGCAGCTATAAAAACCCCATCTTGCTCCTGGCACCAAACCGAACACACCCCAACCCGAAATGCTTCTGCCGAGAAACTCTCTGATCCTCACAGCTCCGAGACACGCAGGCCAGGCAGACGGACAGAGATTCATTCAAGTTTAATCTGCCACTCTTTTAAGTGTGTCCATAGTTTTAATGCAACCTGGCTGAAAACCCTGGGGATTAATAACAGAGGAGGGTTTCTTGGAGTCTCAAGTTTCTTGCGTCTCCAAGAGTAATATGGATGTGCGCTTTGGTGGGATTTTTGTGTGCATTTTTTTGGCAGAAAGGCCAAAGTAAATCCCATGGCTGCTAGATCCGTCGAGTAGGAGGCAGCAAGGCTCTGCATGCACTTTGCCTGCCTTTACGTCCCATCGGGATCAGCGCCTTTGTTAGGCATCTAGGAGGAGACCCTCGGCCTTGTTCCAAGAGCCGAGTCTCGTCCGTGCCATCTGTAACACTCAGAGTGCAACAGCTCTCTCCTTTACGAGCAAACCGTATGTTTTTCCTCTAGCCTGGCTAGCGGGGAGGAAGCAGGAAGCGCAGGAATCTGCGAGCCTGGGCCTTGCCACCAGGCTGAACAGACGCCCCTGTGCATGTTGCTCTGGTATTTAACCTGCAGACCCCTAAGGTTTTTTTTGAGGCCCGATGAGGAAGGTCTGAGCCAGCGAGTAAACACTTTTCTGCATCACACCTAAACGGGAGGAGGTAGCTGAGCTACAGTGCATCCGGGGGACTGCAAACCTCTCTGCCTGATTTGGGGGGGTCTTTATTCTTTTTGTTCACTCGCGCGTGTCAAGAGCGAGTGAAACGTCCGTCTTGTATTGCAAAGAGCTACAAGCAAAGGGGATGCTCCCATGCAAAGGGAAGATAAGGCTGAGCAGGAGAGATGATGATACAGGAGGCCAGCTGTGCTCCTTCTAACCTGGGGTGGGGGGCAGATGTTAACCTCGGTCGTACCAAGGCACTTCTGGAGGAGCCCTGCTGACTTCACTGGAGCTGCCTGGGCTCGCCACAGTCTCACGATGGCTTAGTCCTCACGGCAAAGTTCACAGCTATATAGGATGCCAAAAGATCACACCCGCTAGCTAGTGCAACTCAGCCTGCTCGTTCCCCTCTGCATCTGGATGCAGCAGTGCTGACAGAGGAAGCTTCAGCTGTGCGGGGAGGCTGGTATCGAAGCCAAGAGCCCCATGCCACCTATGCACAGCTTGGGGCATGGGTGCCGCAAGGGGCCTGGGTGGTCTCTGTGTGTGGCACACAGCCGGTCAGGGAGGGAACAGGGAGCACAGCGGCAGGCTGGGCAGGGAGCAGAAAGCAGAGCAGCAGACCAGGCTGGGAAAGGGGGTCAGGGTGGCGCCTGTTCTGACTCGAGGTGCGGGGGGCAGGAAAGGTGCACAGCAGGTGAGGCGCGGTCCCAGGATGAGGCATTAACGTGGTCTACCCACCCCACGCTGTCTCCCGCCTGCCTCGACTGGCTTTTTTCCCTCCTGGTCCTCCTCGCCTCTTCCTGCCGCATGGCGCTGGGCGCCGCTTAACTCAACCGCACGGAGCGCGCAAACACAGCTCCCTTCTGTAAAGCTTTCTGAGCTGCATAAATGAAGAACTGCTGAAATCTGGATAAACACACGCGGGCTGTTGTAACTATTGGCGTTGGCCGGTGTTCTTCAGCGAAGCTGCCAAACCTTTAATGAGGATGTACTTACCAGCCTAGCCCTGAGTTACAGCTTCGGTGAAAGCAGAGGGTGATTTCATTTTTTTTTTTTCCAGGGTAATTAATAATATCGCTCTGGCTGGCAGCAAACGAAGAGCCAGCAGAGGCGAGAGCTTAAAATAAGGAAAAGTTAAATGGCTCGACGCTGCTAACCTTTCCATGCTGGGGCCAAATAACTGACATGAATCAGACGTGCGGAAATCTATACATACAGGGGGAGACGTTTCTAATCTAGATGATTAAAAACCAGCCTGTTGCAGCTATCTTTTAATGTAACGTCTTCTGGCTGCTCGAGTGGTCGAGCCTGCTGTCTCAGCCCGCTCAATTAAAAGAGCGCTTTATATTCCACGGGCTTGGAGATGACTTTTTTTTCTGCAATTAATTAGGAGGCAACTAATGGGCCCGGCTGGCTCAGGGGGGTTGCAGTGGGATGTCATGTCTCTGACTGCCGGGGGGGTGCTTCCAAGCTGGCGACAGGCTGAGTCTGGTGGCTTGCATGAAATGACCGGATGGGCTCATGCAGGATCCTAGTGGACAGGTGCCCACATCACAGAAACCACCATCATACTTGGCACCGAGGGGTAGTCGCGGCCAAGTGGCTAAGGAATGAACGGGCCTGGAGGCGGATCTGTGCTTTCCAGAGCTGCCAAGGTTCAGCTGGGGTCCTCGGGGAGACTTATACAGGGCTGGAGTTGTTTAACGGCAACCTGGGGGCTCGTCAAAAGAAAATTTTTGCACCCAATGAGGAAATCATATAAATGTAACACTGGAATTTAATTTAATATATAACACACATGCACACACAGGCATTACACACCAGATGTTTCAGGGCTAGCCAGCGGCTTTGCCACCAGCAAGCTATGGAGGGCTCCGTTTCGACTCTGCCCTTGCGGGCGGGCTTGTTCGGTGTGGCTTGAGCATCCAAGCACTAGATTTGCACCTGCTAATTTGCTATTTAGTCATCTGCAGGACCTTCATTATACCTGAAACATTGCAGGCACAAAAACCCCGAGTGAGTGTAAGGCCAGGCTGCGATATGGCCCTCTCCAAACAAAACACATTCGTTCCCGTTACCCATATCCCATTGCTTTTGATCATGTTGCTCTGGCATTTTAAATGGCATTTCCTCCCATCTGTTGCACATTAACAGACAAAGAAGGGTGGGGAGTGGGGTGGGGGGGGTGGAAAAAGGATTCCCAAGAAACGCTGCTTTGGAGAAGGCTTGGATTGAGCAAGCGGACCCCCCCAGCAGGACTGGGAGAGATGGCACTGCGGCTTGCTAAAGGAAATAGTTGTCCACCAGTCTGCAGAGCCTCCCCCTAGGCACGCACACGTGTTATTTGAAAATAGAGAGCTTTTCCGCCGTGACTCAAGCCTTCGTGACAACAGCACCCGGCAGCCCCGGGCCTGCTCCGTCAAGCCTCCGGAGCCGAGGACGCCGGCCAGGGGAGGACAAGCTGGTGGAGGGGCATGTGCGCATAAATCCCCCTCGCCAGAAGCTGCTTTCTCCTTCTGTCCTCCTCTTCATCTCCCGTTTCTATTTCTCCCTCTGCAGACTGTAGCATCTCTTCTTCCTCAGCCCGTTTTCCCCTTTAACGTGATAAGGCCTTTCCCTTGTTTTAAACCAAGGCTCCTGCCTCCATATCTATCCGACCCATCTCCAGCCCTCGGCGCTCCCAAAATGGTAAAAAAAGCCCTGGCCAGACGACTGGCCTGAGATAACGCGTGCGGTTGGCTCTGAGCAAGACCCCCCCAGCCCCACGAGGAGCAGCACGGGGCAGAGCCGCGGAGGCGGGGGGCGCTGGCAGGAGCTCAGAGGCCGTGTGTGGGGGGACCGCTGGTCGAGTGGCAGGCTGCCAGCTGAGGTGGCAGACTTGGCGTGCCCACCGTCCCTCCTGGAGGTATCTCTGGGCGTCCAGGATTGAGGCAGACCGGTGACAGGCAAAGAGGGCTGAAGTTTGCAGCTCTGACAAAGACACCCATTCTCCCGTGGCCAGGTCTTGGGGTGTTGTAGTGGGCTCCCACTTCCACGCCAGCTGGCCCCTAGGCCAGCACTTTCATGCAGCTTTGCCTCTCCCTGGCAGACGTGGGCACTCGTGGATTTGGGGTTTCCGTACGGCGGCAGGGGTGAGGCTCAGTGCTTTAAAAGCGAGGTGCAGAGTCTGCGTAGGAAGACACAGTTTGGCTATACCCCCGACCGCTAGCATTTGTTCTGCTGGGGGTGAGGGTGGCCATGGCATCGGTGCACCGCGGACTTCGGTTTCCACCTACCAATTACAGAAATAAAAGTCTGCAGGGACTCGTCTGCTCGGACCTCCCGGCTAGCACAAGCCTTTCAGCTTCACCCAAATACCTCGGGTCAAGCCCGAAGACGTTGGCTGCATCAGGTATTTCCAACCTCAAGAAGCTGAACTTGGTGCTGCAGGTAAAGATCAAAAGAGACCAAGGGACAGCCAGGAATTGATTCCCTGAGACGCATCCAGGCGATCCTCAAAGGTAAGCCACGCCGCGCACAGCAGGGGAAGAGGAACCTGCCCCATAAAGCTTTCTGCTCCTCTGACCACTTCCATCCCAACCCTGGATATGGTAACCAGTATGACCATGAGCACAGGAGCGAGACGGACCAGCCAGGCATGGACTGGACTCTCTGCACCACCTCCGAGCCCTGTCTCCAGATTTAACCCAGAAAGGATATGACGTCCCCAACAGGCAGCCCCTTGCCCGCTGCGTCAGCACTGGAGAGAATGGCCCTGACCTGGTGTTGCCCTTCAGCCCAGCCAGGGTGGGGTTATTTCCAAGGGGCCTCCTTGCAAAGCATCAGTGGGGGGTCTTTGCTGGGTGGGCACTTCAGTCCTGCTGCAGGGCTACCTAGCCACAGGCTATTCCTCTGCCCGCCTTCATGCGGTGACCTAGCCAGCTTTCCCGAGCTGGGCAGGGTCAGGGTGGGCCACCCCACCAGGGAACACCCATGGCAGCGAGCGGGCAGGTGATTTATTCGGTGGCCCTCTTCCATCTAGACAAAACCTAGTGGGTGCATGGGACACCACTGCCTGGAGAGGTCCATCCACCATCCTGTTTCCCCATGGCCTCTGTTGGTTGTTCAAAGGAGAAGGCAAAGCCTTGGGTGGAGCCTTAGGGGCACCTTGGGGTCTTTAGAGACCAAAGGGCTGAAATCAAGTATATTCACTACGATTGTAACCATTGTTATATAGAGATGCTGCATGCAGTGCTATAGGGCGCTTGTACACATCACGGCGCCAAAAATCGCCACTTTGCTAGGGTAGTCATGTCTGAAAATACACCTTGACGTCGTTATTGTGGTAGAGTTCGATTTAAATTAGACCACCTCCAACATGTTTTATTTTTTAGCGTGGCCAATTGTTACAGCAGGATTCCTTTGCTCATGATACATAGAGACCATGAAGCGAGATCCTTGACCCCGGCTGACTGCCACGTGCTGCTGCAGCTGGCCCCAATACCCAAGTGTCCCTGCAGATCCTCCGATGTCTCTGCATGGCTAAGCTGGTCCTGGATTTTGCAGCTGCCGCTTTGCCCAATAGATGTGGCCGACCACCTGGACCCAAATCCCCCCAAACTTGGGATGCAGGGTCGTGGGGGGAGGTCGTAATGCAGATCTGAGCGGCCCAGGGAACAGCCCCCCATCTATGGTGCATGTTTCCCGACTATAAGCAGCTAATGTCAAGGATCCATTATTAAGCTGAATCTTGTTCAGTGTTCGTGGTAAAGATGGGAGGAAAGCGTCCTCACAGGCCTACGGGTCCACAGGCAAGTATCCATAGGAAATGCCAGCTTCCAGATGGCCGAGGAGCTGATTGACAGCAGCTTCCCAGTTTGCTAAATGCTCCGGAGCCGTGCTTTAGATGGGGCATAAGTGGAGTCATTCAGGATGGAATAGATGTGGGCGAGCTTTTCACGAACCGATAATCAAAGGCCTCTAAACCAGCAAGCAAAGCACTCGGCTTGTGGAGCGCTGGACACGAACAGGCCTGCCTGGGCATAAGTGTCCTGAGCTGCCTATTAAATTACTACAGCTTTATCCTTGTCTGGATTTTAAAGAGCTTCCTGCAATCCCTTCATGACTCAGTGTCCTGGCATAGAAATCACATAGCTGAAAGGTTAGCTTTTCAAATCCACTGGGCATATTTCACCTTCCTAAAAATAAAGACCTGGCAAAATAGCTCCAAGCTCCTTCAAAAATGCATGAAAAAAATACCTTTTAATAACTGCATGTTGTTTGAGGAGGTTTTTTTTCTTTCCTCGGTGGGGTTTGGGCTAGGGAGGATTTTCCTATTTATAATTGTGCAGCTGTTTGCTTGGCTGAATCGCTCTATTTATTATACGCCCTGTTTACCTTCCTTACCTGTAACTGCGGCACGACAAAAAAATTCTTCAGATGCATTCGCTGGAGCAGGTTGTGTTACTACAGGCCCCGGCAGCGCCGCCGACTGAGCCGTGTTGAGGGCTCAAGCACGCGAGGGAGGCTCTGGACTGAAGTGACCCCACACCGGAGCAGAATTGCTTGCTTGGAAAGAAAGCACCAATTTTTAGGCCATTTTTACAGAGACACTCTCCGCACATTGTTATCCCACCTGGACGGCCGTCTCATCTGCGCGGCCTTAATGCCATCCTTCTCTCTGCCCTCCCCACCTAGCCAGCTTGCTGCTCCCCTCCCACCTTGCTTTGCACCCATCAGGACTCCTGTTATTTTGAAATTCCTGGAAAAAGGAGCTGGGGAGTGCAAAGAAGGATGTGGGAACGGGGAACTTCATCAGCATGCAGGCTACAGCAGGCACAGGTGCCCGCAGCTTGCCCGGGACTCCTCCGGCACGTTAATAGGAGAGAGGTAGCGAGAACCCAGGCCAAGCTTGGGTGCGGAAAGGGCAGTGTTGGGCAAGTGAGACTCAGGGGCATCAAAGCCCAAGCCCCTGGGCTTGGGTCCACACATAGGACGCCTGCCAATGGATCTGGGAGCATCTGAAGCCGCGGGCTGAGAAGTCTGGGGTGACGGCTCCCTGCCGCTGCAGAGCCACATACGGTGTTTGAACAATTGAGCGCTGCTCAGTTGAGAGGGTTTGGAACAGATTTGGCTAGTTTGACCCGGAATATGACAAATTTTCCAAAAAAAATTCTGAATGGTGCCGAGTGCGAGTCCTGCCCACGGCTCCAGCCACCGGGACCCTCCTGCGGCGCTCGTTTCTGCAGCGCATTTTGCCTCCACGGGCAGGCAGGGAGAACGAAGGGTGCTGCTAGCCGGCAGGGCGTTACTTGTGACATGGCCCGCAACGGTCAAGGCCTTTAAGCGGGTCTAGGCAGGGCTGACCCTGCCTTGAGCATGGGGCTGAGCTAGATCTCTTGTAGTCCCTCCCTGCCCTTATTCCAGGGGCACACGTTCAATTTACTTGCAGCGGGACTCGCTGCCCCAGGGGAGCTGACAGGGGAGCCCGCAGCAGCTGCTGAGCACCAAAAAACCCCGTCTGGAGCTTTTTGGAGAATCTAGGCTCCTTCCATGACTTGGGGTACATCATCGGTTCCCCCCCGCTCTCCCAGAGGAGAGATGAGGATGAGTAGGCATGAAGATCTTTGATGAGAGGAAATGCTAAGGATTGCAGTGATCACCTGGAAGAGGCAAATTCTGTCCGGGGCGGGTGCTTTATGGGAACACTTGCAGCAAACAGGCCTTTCCCACCAGGAGACAGTGAGCGGGCACACCCTTTAGCTCACCCAGGCTTCCTTTGCAACCCGGTGCGAGCTGAAAACCTTGCACGGCAAATCTTGTTTGCTATCATGAGCCTCGCACGCGGCCCTCCACGCGGTTTTCGAAAAACAAGCTCCCGGCGTGTCGCAACATTACTTTAAAAAGAAATCGCAGCAAAACAAATGGAAAGACTCCTGCAGGTATAAAAAGCCCTTCCAGATGGGCCCGTGTCAAAGTAGGTCAAAATCTGCTCCTAAATATATCTGCAGCAGACATTGGCCCTTTTAAGTCTCAGAGGCTGATTCTCATTCGCGCCCGGGCTTGTAACGCCGGCGTAACCCCACGGACGTCCACGCCTCATTGACATCGGCGGGGGCTCTCTTCTTGATCATAAAGCCGCGGGCAGGCAGCGTTAAAGAAGGCGTGCTAAAAGCCTAAAGCCGACTTGCCTGAAGGCCAGGCGGGTGCGCGCTCCCCAGTTCACGTACTCAGCAAGCGCCTAGCTTTATATTGACCACGGGCGATCGTTTGCACGGGCGCATATATTTATGTGCACGGATGGCGGGCGGGCGCTGGCATAAGGATCACCCGCCCGGTGAAACGGCGCAGCTGTCGCGCTGCACTGGCCGTGCCCGGCCCCTGGGCCCGCTCACCTTGGCGGCTGAGGCTGTTGAAGGGGCTCGGTTTGGGAGCCAGCTGGCGCAGAGCCAGGCTTATATTTAATCTCTTCCATAAATACTAATAAAGGCCGTGCGCTGGGCGCAGGGAGGGGTGCACGGCGCACAGCATTAAACCTTCCAAAAATAAGCCTCTGGCGAAGCGAGCGGAGCCCGGCTTTTCCTGGACAGAGCGGGCTTGCAGGTCATGCAGCCCCCCGCGCCACAATGGCAGAATCGCTTGTCTTTCTTGTGATCAGAGGTGGCGGCCCACGCTTGCACGCACAGCCGCCCCCGTCCGTTTCCTGGGGCCGGCCGTGGCCCCCGGCCTGCGTGAAGGAAAGCTGACCCCAACCCGTCCCTGACCCCTGATTTCCTCTGCAAAACCTCCAAGCAGCCCCGCTCCCAGCAGGGAGGGCCTGGGTGAAAAGAAATGCCAGCGTGCAGACCCCTCGGTTCAGCGGTGAGGCCGGCCGGACACGCACACAGCGGCAACTCCCACCCTCTGCCAAGCGCCGCGGCGACGACGGCTCAATGGGCGCGCGCTGCAGCGGGGTAAGCGGAGGCGGAAGAACTACCCGCCCCACAAGGCCGCGCTGCGGGAAGAGGAAGGGGGCGGCGCGGGCAAAGGGCGGCATGGCCGCGGCGGGCCCGCACCAGCGCGAGCTCCTCGCCTTCATCCACCACCACCTGCGCCAGGCCGGCTTCGCCCGCGCCGCCCGCGAGCTCCGGCTGC
>NW_017729000.1:5829538-5834731 GCF_001723915.1 Gavialis gangeticus | reverse complement strand
TGCTGGGCTCGCCAGCCCCGCTCGCAGCCTCGGCCGGCTTTCCCTGCCCGTGCGGGCTGAGCCTGGGCCCGAGCGCAGGTCCACGAGGCCCCGGGCGAAGCGGCGTGGCCGCCCGGGAATCAGCGGGCCCAGCCGCAGGGCAGGAAGCTTGCTGGGGTCGGATGAGCGTCCGAGCGTGGCTTAAAGGGTCCGGACCAGGCGCTTGCACCGCGGCCGGGCAGAGTCTGCGCCAGGCGGGGACCCAGGTGGGAGAGGAGCCGTCTGCTACGTTCCCGGAGGCGGCCTTGGGGCGGGCTGGGTGTCAGCAAGAACTGTCTCCCTAGGCGGGCCCCCCAGAGAGGTGCTGGAGTCTGCAGCCTTGGAGGCCTTTAAGACCCGGGTAGACAAAGCCTTGGCTGGGATGACGGAGTTGGGCCTGGTCCTGCTTGGACTACACGTGACCCCCCTCCTTGTCTATGATTTCAGTGCACTGCATTGCATTGGATTTGATTGCGTTGCATTTACCCCCCCCCCCGGCCCCGCCTGGGAGGAACCGCAGGGCCAGGCTGCAGCCCCCCGCTCCCCAGGGCCGCTGCTTCCAGCCTGTTGACAGGTCCCAACAATCGCTTGCTTGTGCTCCTGTGACTGCCCCGTGACGAGGCAGACGTGCTGTGGCCACCTCGGCTATTCCTGCTTCACCCCGGCACCTCCAGATATAACCCACGGTGTGTGGGGGGCTGCGCAGAGCTGGTGGTTTCCGTGTGATCTGGACCAGACGCCAGACTGACTGACGGGTTGCTTCGAGCGGGGCGCGCTTTTCTTTGGGCCTGCGTGGCCTCGTGGAAAAGTGAGACCTTTGCTTTAAAATAAAAAGCCAACTGGGAAAGGAGGCATCCCGAGCTTGGTCTCACTGCTGTATCTGCACCTGTGCACGGGGTGGAGGGGGAATGAATATCCCCTCGACCTCAGCTGGTGAGCCAAAGCACTCCTGCCGACTTTTCACGGGCTGTCGAGGGCTGCACGTGCCGACTGGCCTCTGTGCACGTAGCCAGAAGCGTGCTGGAAACCTCCAGTCAGCCTCCCCGGAAGTGGGCATCCCTCGTCTTCAACGGGCTGCAAAGGCGAGGATGGAGAGCGGTAATTCAAACTCGGTCCCGCTCAAAGAGACGCTGTGAACTGCCCCTAAATACTGCTGCCAGGCACCTTAGTCCTGAGCGAAGCTGGTGGAGATCCCACGTGGCGCTGATCCTCACCCGCGGTGCCTTTTCTCCGTGCAAACATCTGCAGTCTAGACCCGAGACTAAACCTTTCACGTAAATCCTTCTGCTCGCGGGGGTGGAGCTCTCCCGAGTTGCACGGGGCGGTCGAGTCCTTCGACTTCATTTGTATCGTGTTGGTAACGGATCTTGAAATGAAAAGATGGGGGTTGCAGTTACGTTTGATGGTTTCTTAGTCATCTGCTGAGACCCCCGAAGTCATGCTTTTCGCAGTGTCTTTCCACCTGCTTCCTGCTTTCCCTTGCACCTTGGTAAGAACCGGCAATAACGCTTCCTTTCTGTTTCTCCCGCAGAAGGAGTTTCCTTCGCTGCCGACCTCTCTTGAGGAGATCTTCACCCACTGGAAGAAGTAAGTCCGTCCAGTAGAAACCCTTATCAAAAAGGCTCCAACTCATTTTCCTCTCTCACCATAGCAGGAACCAAATTCTGCTGCCTTTGCGGTTTCTGCTTGCCGGGGTGGGCTGACTTACCGGAAATACTCTTGCTGCTGCAAGGTGGAAACATGGTTTGAACAATGGTGTCTTCTCAGCTACCATCCCCTGCCTTCTGCATCTACAGCGGCTTAAAAGACAGGCGGAGGCCCTGGCTCTCCTAGGGCATGAGAGTCAAATACTGGTTGGTCTGGTTGCACTGCATGTGGGAGGGTTAAGGGGGCAGGAAAGCATCCGCCAGCAAAAATCTTTCACCAGCGCTTTTCTCTCTCTCCACTTCACGCAGCTCCTGGCAGCTTGAGCTTTCCCAGGACTTAGGCCCTGATCCAGCATGCACAGACTATCTTTTGCAGAAGCAGGGCACCGTGGTTTTCCTTGGGGGCAAGAACTCTTGGCATAGCTGAAAAAGCAATCGGGACTCGTGGTAGAGGCGATATCTTTTATTAGACCAACAAGATTTTTGCAAAAAAAATGTTATTGCAAGCTTTTGGGCACAAACCCCCTTCATGAGGCAGCAGAGAAAAGCTTGCCAAAGTTCTCCTGGGTAGAAATGAAAGTTCAGAGACTCCTTCCCAGCGAAGACCTGCTGCTCAGAGGAGTTTTCCATCTGTTGACTCCTCTGTGAAATCCTATGAAATACGAACTTTCATGTCTACCCAGAACGTTTACAGTCTTGTCTCCGATGCCCGATGAAGGGTGTTTGTGCCCGAAAGCTTGCAATTAAAGAATTTTTTTTTTTGCAAAAATCTTGTCGCTCTAATAAGAGCTGTCACCCCTACCACGAACCCCGATTGCTTTTTCCTCTAGACCAGTATGGCTACAACCTGGAGACCCCGCATTTTTGCAACTGGTTTGCAATGTTTGCAACATTTTTGCAACTGGTTTTCCTGTGCCCCAAACTGAATCTGGTGTGACCCAATGACCTGGAAGTTTGCTTTTGCTTTCTTTTTTTTCCAAGGCAGCTCTTTCAGGAGCTTGCCTGTGTAAGTAAACTTCCTCCCCAAGTGCTGCTGCTGAGATCCTTGGAGGGACCAACGTATTTGCATGGACGTCTGCAGCAGCAGCGGGGCTTTTGTGTTTATGGAGCATAAAATAAACGTGCGCTCAGGATCTCGCGCCCATTGAGTGCGCTCTCTGCTTTAGTTTAACACGTGGCAGTGTGATGCTGCAGACGTGCATACGAGGAAAACTGGCTTAAGCAGCTATCAAAGGGACTGGCATATTCAGTTATTCCTGGAAGATGCTGCCCGTGCTGAATCAGCAGGGCGCGAAGCATCTTAGTGGAAGTGGCATTCAGCCACTAATTGCCTTGGAAGATAGTTCATAGGTTTCACTGCAGCCAAAGCATGGCACGTGGCCGTGTCGCCTAGCACAGCAGCAGCTCGCGCCTTGCCCACGTTTGTGCACGTAACTCCACAGCTTCCTTTCTGGGGATTGCGCGGGCACCTAAGCAAGAAAGAGCCGAGCGTGAGGAAACCTAGTTTTGCAGCTCGGCTAGAGATCTCGCTGCCCGTGCTACTTGCACCCACGCGTCGTGATGGCGAATGTACCTGTTCATGCAAAACGTGCAGACGATGCTAGGTGCTACGCACTCTGCTGCAGCACCTACGTTTGTTTTTTGAATAGAAGTTCAAAAAAAACCTCAAGGTGCGGCTGAGATGCAAATATCCTGTGATGTGAGCCTTCACTTCTTGTAGCCCCAGCCAGCTCTGTGTCCCCAGACTCGCACCTTGTTTGGTGTCTGCCTTTGCTGTTATGTCTAGTCCTGCACATAAACTTTGCAGGAGGGGACTCTGCCCTGCAGAGCTGCTGTGCTCTGATGTGACGAGTTGTGCTGCTCACAGCAGTCTCTGAAGAGGCCACCTCTTCTTTGCCCTCGTGCCGTCCTCCAGATATGGGAGGAAATCTCTTTGGAGCCTTTGGGTGATGTCTTCGAGCAGCCGGAGAGCGGGCTGTCTGAATGGCACAAAGCAAGGCTCTCCCCAGGCTGAGTTGTGCAACGCCGCTTTAGCCTTGTTGTTGTAGTGGGTAGTGACCCCAGCATGGCAGATGTGGGGTAGGCTGGGCCAGTTAGACCTGGTGACGGGGAAATCAAGGGCTCTGTCACCCGAGGATTGCTGCTTACAATGATACCGAACCCTTGTAGCTCTGCTACGTGGCATCATTGCAATGCTGTACAAACGAGACCTGAGCCCAGAGCATTATCGGGTGCCTTGCAAATGGGACGGCATAAGGCTTTTCGGTAGCTTTTGGAGCATCCTGCCTTCTCCTGTTTTCTTAGTATTACTGGCTTGGGCGCTTAATCGGAAACGCTCGAACGTCTTAGCCCGTCATTACAAGGTTTGCAGGTCGAGAGAGCTGGTTGCTGTAGCATCCCTTCAGGTGGGAACTGCCTTCGCCGATCTAATCCAGCCCTTTGCTACCTCTCTTCACAGGGTCCCTCCTGGGTCCCTTTCCCTTCTATATAAAATCTTCTATTTTTGCCAGTCCGTTCCTAACATCTGATAAAGCAGTTTCTTGCTCGTGGTCCTGTGGGCCAGTTAGCCTCTTAGCTGTTGCCCTGCCCGTCTTTTCCATGCGATCCTTTGGGTTTGGGCGGCTGCTGTGGATCTTGAATCAGTGTTGGGGCCTGTCTGATGGAGAACCGGCCCAGCCTTCGCTACCGGTCTGACGTGAGGCTGCACAAACACGTTTGCTCGATTGCTAAAGCAGAAAGTGTTTCTCCCAATTACTTAGTGTGAAATCCCTTGCTTCCTATTAGCGGGTCCTGCCGTCCCCTGATCCTGTTCAGATCTGCTCGGTACTGCTCCGAGGTGTGGCGGCGGCGAAGTCCTGGCAGATGCTCTTTGGGTCACTTCAACGCTTCTCGCAAGCGGAAGAAAAGTGCTTGCTGTTGCTCTCCAGAACTGAGCCGCCAGCCGTAGCAATACAAGGCCGGATGTGTTGCTGCCGGTGTCACGGCTGCCTCCCGTATTGATGCCTCTCTCTGCTTCTTGCAAACGCTGTCCTTCAGGGCTCCCCCAAACACCAAGAAGCGAAAGGCAGCTGATGGGGCAGGAGCCGTTCTGGAGAAGAAGATCCGCGTTCCGGACCCCGTGAGCAGCTCCGAAAGCTCGGAGGAGGAGGAAGGGACAGCGGCGAAAGCTGAGGAGGGTAAGAGCCCGTCGCTGCCGAGAGCAGACTGTGGAGAGGGCGCTGGGAGGCAAAGGATATTCAGCCAAGTGGCGGTAACCCCCCGTGTAACGCGGGGCTGGAGAAAATGTAACTGGGGCGAAGGGGCAGTGCGGACTCGGTGGGGGAGCAGCTCCTCGTTAGCTCTTTGTGTGGATGCTCTTGTATACGAATGCGTCGCTCCGAAATGGGTCGGCGCTTTGGGAGTGCGTTCAGTTCGTTCAGAAGAAGCCTCTTGTATCCCAGGATAATTGCGTCCACACGAGGAGTGAGTGGTAATGGCTGTTGGGAAGAACTCCCCGCACAAATGAGCCCCTGCTCGCCTGCGCCTTTGC
>NW_017729000.1:5813753-5824538 GCF_001723915.1 Gavialis gangeticus | reverse complement strand
GTTCAGTTCGTTCAGAAGAAGCCTCTTGTATCCCAGGATAATTGCGTCCACACGAGGAGTGAGTGGTAATGGCTGTTGGGAAGAACTCCCCGCACAAATGAGCCCCTGCTCGCATGCGCCTTTGCGGGGCACGCGGCTGTTGGAGCACAGCTCCTTGCACGTAGCTAGCCCTCAACCCAGTTCAATTCTTCTGTAGCCCTGGTGCTGGATGAGTATGGGCAAATCATTCACCCTCGCGGCCTCAGTTTTCCCATCTCTACAATGGGGATAGCTATGCTGACCTCCTAGATATAACCCCTAGCTAGCTCTGACTTCGGGTGTCGCGCACTGGGGGCAGCCTGGTCTTTGGGCCCTTGCTTACTGCGGCTTCCCCTCCTGTGTTGTAGCTGCCACACTGGTTATTCCCAACTCTGCAGTGAAGACGCAGAGCAGCGAGGATGAATCCTCCTCTTCAGACGACACTGCTGTGGCTGGAAGGGGAATCGAGGTGAGGTTGCGCTGGTCCCTACCCTCTTTCCTAGGGCTGCTTGTGCTTCGATGCCAGGTCTTCCTGGGAATCTGTCAGCACAGCCAGGTTGGATGGTACGGTTGTCTGTCTCTTCAGTAACGCTTCCGGGGCATAAGTCCCAGCGTAGTTGCAGCTATCATGAATTTCCCTATACTGGGAAAATGTAGCTGCTAGCTTTGCCAACAAACCTAGGCTCGGGTAGACTTGGGCTGTGTCTGCATTACGGGGGTGGCTTCTGGGGCAGCAGCTTCATGCAGATATTGGAGGTTTTGTGATTTCTTTGAACTGACTTCCCATAGTGTTTCCTGCAGGTGAAGACTGCTCTTGCAGGTGGCAAGGCTACGAACTCTGTGCAACATGCCATCCCCAACAAAGCCAGCACCCCTTTGGGTAGACCAAGGGCTGCAGCCACCGGTCGGAGCAAAGCCAACAAGCTAAAAGCTGATGTGCCAGCTGTTGCCTCGACTCCAGCCAAAGCTGGGCAGAAGAAAGCTGCTCCTGGTAAGCCAGGGCCTGCTGCAGCAACTCAGGCCAGAGGTGCCCAGAGCAAAGCAGCGGCAACAGCAAAAGCAGCAGAGAGCTCTGAGACCAGCGACTCATCAGAGAGTGAAGACGAGGAAGAGAAGCCAGGAGCAAAGCTCCCAGCCCCCAAAATAGGTAAGGAGCGCTGGGGCTGTAGAGCAGGTTGCATTGCAGCTGTCAGGCCCAGGGTGAGAAGTGTGATTGCAACTTTCCTGGAAAACTATCCGAGTAAATTGCTCCCTGTGGAGGCTGAGGAAACCCTGGGAAAAAGGGAGCAAGGCCAACATCATTGCTCACTACCAGATTTTGCAGACTTTATACGGGGCGTACCCCTTCTTCTGGGGGGACAGAGACGTAGGTGCGCTCTAGCGGGGGGGTAGTCTCCTGTATGGGTGTGTCAGGTGGTTTGCTCAACACAGCCATCATGCGCTGGCATCTCCGGCTGCTGTCTTTGCCCTAGGAAAATTCCTGCCCTGTGGTTTTTTCAAAACGTCTGCAGCTTTCCAGGTTTGGTCTCAGTCCAGAAATGAATCTGTTGGAAATTTTTAGAGAGGTCCTTTTCATCGCTTCTGAGATGAGAGAGTGCGAGGGAGGGAGGGAGAAATCCTTGTGAAGACATAGCTTCATTTAGCGCACAGCCTGAAAAATGCTGTTCATGCACACGGCTCGGTTTTGAGATGAGTTACGTGCGTCTACCGAGCTTGCTGTAGGATCTAGGACTGGGCGCGACTGCTCTGTAGCAGAGGAAGAGACTCCCAGGTGTGTGTGTGTGTGCAGGTTTTACTCTGAAATACCATATTTATCTGCATACAACATGCCCCCGAATAAGACTATCTATGAATAAGACACGCACCTTGTTTTGGGAAGGCTGAATGTAGAAGAAAAAGAGTTTTGCTTTTAACCATGCTGTTCAGACTCAGGTTCCTCCTTCAAGACATGCAGCCTAAGTTTTGATTGCTAATTTTTTTGGGCGGGGTGGGAAACATGAATGTGAGATGTGAATAAAGGAGGCATGGGACTGGAGGAATTGTTTCTGACCTTCTTGGGAGGCCTTTGCTCGTCATTAGGCCCTGCCCCATGTCATGACCCTAAGTGGAGCTCCCCTTGGGAAGATGCAAGTGGGGCTTACGGTTGGAAGTGGAAGGCTACCAGGGGGAGGGTGTGGGGATGGCTGCTTTAGCTTTACCTCTCTCTGGCTCCTGTAGCAACAGCAATGCAACTTTTTAGAGCTTTCTGCCTGTCCCCGAAGAGAGAATATGGGTAGGTGACAGTGGCTTCTTGCTTGTCTTCCAGAGCTGAAGCCGACCGCAGCAGAGGTAAAGAGCAGCGAGGACTCCAGCGACGAGACATCATCCTCTGAAGAGGAACACAACCCCCCAGCTGCCCTGGTAACTCCTTGAAGAGGGGTCAGAGAACCTTTGACCATTCCTGACTGCCATGCCCATAAACACTCAGACCTCCCAGTCATGCCTCAAATTGCAGAGGGCCTTCTTCAGGCTGCTGTGGCCCCTGAGGAAACGGAGGTGTCCAACCCAGCAAGGCATCACTGCCTGCTTCGGATGGAAAGTCTGCATCCTGCTTCCTCCCCAGTGGGGCAGGGCAGAGGAAGGAGGAAGCCCAGGGCAGCGTTGACCTGCCGGATGCTTCATTTAATCAGCATCATTATCCACGCAAGTGTAAACCGACCTCCTGCAGATCCCGGCTTTGCCCAGGGTCGTTGTCCAGGCTGCTCAAAGTGTTATGGGGTCCTTGCTCGGAGTTCGCTCCATGCACAGATTGTGGTGCCTGCCACCTCTGACTTCACATCCCAAACACTCCTTTCATTTCCCTCCTGCTCCAGATGTTGTGTGTTTGTGCTTAGATCACTCTCTCTCTCTCGGCTGTAGGCGAAACCAGCTGTGAAAGCAGCACAGACCAATGCAACTCTGACGGAAAGCACGCCCGTCACTCCAGCGTCAACTGCAAAGAGCCCAGGGAAAGGGTCCGCCCTGTCTCTGCGGAAGCCCACAGCTGTTGCAGCAAGCCAGGCCAAATCAGCATCTGTGAAGCTCACGAGTCCCGCACAAGCTGCTGTGAGCACAAAGCCAGAAGACACTTCAGAGAGCAGCGACTCCTCCGATAGCGAGCACGAGGAACCCACATCTGTAGTGCAGGTGTGTCCATTTGAGACACTCTCTTCCCCCTCATTTGCTTGTCCCTAAGGCTTGGAGTCTTTCTGAATGAAAGACGTAGCTGGATGACAGTGCAATGTAAGGCCGTGTTTGTAAGGAGGTAGCTAATGCTTCTAGGTGGTTTCTGCTCCAAACCTCAAGCAAATGCTGCAGGTTAAATCCTATCATGCTTTCAAGTAAACAGACAATGCAGGAATTCCTCCCCTCCTCCCACCCAGAAATGGCAACTCCACCGGGCATGTATGACCCCTGCCCTGTATCAAGACATGCGGGTACATCACAAAGCCATCCCTTAAGAGCGGGAGGAAGAGCTCCCTGGAGAAGATGGCAGTGCCTCTGCATGGCTCTGGTGTCCATTCATGGCCTGTCCTAGGGGCACTGCAGCCCAGCCAGAAGCCGACAGTCATAGCGTCAGTCAGGCCTAGGAGTGCTGCGTACTTGTAGATTCAGGTGTTCAGGGGAGATTTTAACCACATCGAAAAGTTTGGTGCTTTTTAGCCTTTGGGTTCCCACGTCTTGGGGAGCTGAAACTTCCCTTGGCACGAATTGCCCCCTCCCTGCATCGTCTGCATGGCTGTGACCAGCGGCACCAGAAAGCCCACGAGGAGTTCCAGCTTCTCCCTTGCCCTGCCAGACAGTGTCTTGCTCTTCAGACTGGTCGCTGGCTTTCACCCCTTCTTGGTCATGGGGACCCTAAAGAATCTCCTTGTATCTGCATCTTAACCCCTTGTCTCTAACCTGAGCAGGTGAATTGTGTCGTCTTGGGTCTGCTCTTTCATTCATACTGGTCTCTTGGCTCTAGGCGAAACCAGCTGCGAAAGCAGCACAGATCAATGCAACCCCGACGAAAAGCACGCCCGTCACTCCAGCGTCAACCGCAAGGAGCCCGGGGAAAGGGTCCGCCCTGTCTCTGCGGAAGTCTGCGGCCATCGCAGCCAGCCAGGCCAGGTTGGCACCCGTGCAGCTTACGAGTCCCGCGCAAGCGGTCGGGAGCACAAAGTCAGACGATGCTTCGGAGAGCAGCGACTCGTCCGACAGCGAAGATGAGGAACCCGCATCCGTAGTGCAGGTGTGTCCGTTTGAGACGCTCTCTTTCCCCTCATTTGCTTGTCCCTCAGGCTTGAAGTCTTTATGAATGAAAGATGTAGCTGGATGACAGTGCAATGTAAGGCCGTGCTTGTAATGAGGTAGCTAATGGTTCTAGGTGGTTTCTGCTCCAAACCTCAAGCAAATGCTGCAGATTCAGTCTTTTAACAGGCAAAGCAGGATTTCCTCCCCTCCTCCCACCCAGAAACGGCGGTTCCACCTCTAAGCAGGCCAGGGGTCATGTGCCCGGCGAGCAGGTGGCCTATTGCACTGAGATTCAAACCTGTGATGTCAGGCCTGGTTTCTGCTGCTTTGTTTGGGTGGGAGAAGTTTGGTGCATTTTAGCTCTTGGGTTCCCACGTTTTGAGGAGCTGAAACTTCCCTTGGCACAAGCTGCCCCCTCCCTGCATCGTCTGCGTGGCTGTGACCAGCGGCACCAGAAAGCCCACGAGCAGTTCCAGCTTCTCCCTTGCCCTGCCAGACAGTGTCTTGCTCTTCAGACTGGTCGCTGGCTTTCACCCCTTCTTGGTCATGGGGACCCTAAAGAATCTCCTTGTATCTGCATCTTAACCCCTTGTCTCTAACCTGAGCAGGTGAATTGTGCCGTCTTGGGTCTGCTCTTTTGTTCATACTGGTCTCTTGGCTCTAGGCGAAACCAGCTGCGAAAGCAGCACAGACCAATGCAACCCCGACGAAAAGCACGCCCGTCACTCCGGCGTCAACCGCGAGGAGCCCGGGGAAAGGGTCCGCCCTGTCTCTGCGGAAGCCCGCGGCCGTCACGGCCGGCCAGGCCAGGTTGGCACCCGCGCAGCTTACGAGTCCCGCGCAAGCAGCTGGGAGCGCAAAGTCAGATGACGCTTCAGAGAGCAGCAACTCGTCCGACAGCGAGGACGAGGAACCCGCATCCGCCGCACAGGTGTGTCAGTCTCTTCCACACCCTTTCCCATGTGCCTGTGCACCAGGAACTGTGTAACTGAATCACGGTGCAATGCCAGGTCATAGTTCCAACTTTATATCCTCCCCAAACATCAAACCCATGGTGGCGATTTGGAGCCCATGGATCCTGTATTTTTATTTAAAAGATGGGAATCCATTATTGCTTTCAAGTCGACATAAAATGCAGGAATTTCTCCTTCCCGAAAGTGGGAATTGCAGCTCCACGCGTGCCACAGGTTACATATGCCCTGCGAACAGAGGCTGAGAATCAAACCTGCAATATCAAACCAGGCTTCTGTTGCTTTGTTTAGCGTGAGAGGTCTGGTTCTTTCTAGCTCCCTGCTTTCCATGCCTTGGAGTTGGAAACTCTCTTGACATCTGCATCGTTTGTGTGGCTGTGACCAGTAATACCAGAAAGGCAGTGAGGCATTCCCGCTACTCCCTCACCCTGGCAGATAGGGTGCTCTTCAGGCCGGTCACTAGTCTTCTTGGCATTTGCCACTTATCCAACCTTGGGACTCTAAATCTTGCATCTGCATTTTAATTCCTTCTGCCTTAACCTGGGCGGATGAGTGGTCGTCCTGGGATAGCTGTTGTTGATACCTCTTGCTTTCTTTTGGCTCTAGACAAAATCACCTGCAAAATCTCTGCAGCCCAGCCTGACACCGGCAAAAAGTGCACCAGCGGCTCTGCTGTCCAGCAAGACCACTGCAGCCCTGGCAAAGCAAACACCTAAACCAGCTGTACTAGAGCAGGCCAAACCAGTGCCTGGGAAGAACAACACCCCTACAAAGGCTGCTGTGAGCACGAAGCCCCAAGATAGTTCAGAGAGCAGCGATGATTCAGACAGCGAGGATGAGGCTCCCCCTCTGCCGATAAGCCAGAAGGTGGGTTGGTTGCTTGCTGGGAGATTGTTACTTTTGCTAGGACTTGGTGTGTAGCTTCTGGTTTTGCTGGGCGGGGGGTTGTGGGGGGGGGAGGTTTGTTGAGTATACTGATATTCTTAGGATGCTAAGACCATATGGTGCTTGAAATTTCAGCCCTTGAGTGAGAGATCCCTCCTCCACCTTCTTGGTTAGAAGAGTTGCCGTGATTCCTTCTGACTTGACTCTTTCTTTCCTTTCCTTTCGAAACGCTGCATGAGCTAAACAGCCTCCAAGTGACTAGTTTGTGGTTACAACATTTTTGGCGCCTCTTTAGGACTCTGTTTTTCACAGAACCGGCTGCTGCCAGAGAGAGCCAACTCCAAAATCATTGCAAAACATAATTGTGAAGTAGAAGCCAATTCTAGGAGGGTCCCAAGCACTTCCAGGGTGCGTCACTCGGATGGTCGAGTACAGAGGGACGCGAGGCTGGAGGAGACCTCCCCAGTCGTTGTTCTCGGTCCCCTGTGGCTGCTGGCAGCCACTGAAGCAGATCTTGTCCAAAAGAAGCCCCTGCCCACATCGCCACCACGTAACACCCAGTGAGCAAACTCGACAGTATGTCATGGGAAAAACCAAGCCCCCTGGCCAGTGTAGCAGCAGGGCACTTAGATGCTGGGGGGGGAAGAACCACACCTGTACAAAGATGCTGGTAAAATAGGATCAGGTGGTCCCAGGAAGTGGATACCACCCCTTGCTACTGAGAGAGGCAAAATAGACCCCGCAGTATTTGCCAGGATGAGAGTCCTTCCTGACCGGAAACTGAGCCATCGCTTTAATCTTGAGCTTGTGCAAAATCTCCTGTTGTTTAAAAGCGTGAGGACTGAAATCAGCTGAAACTCTGGGCGAGGAGAGCCCCAGAGCGAAGCAGTTTGCTTCGAACTGAACGTTGATGCTGCCCAGGGGGACGTACAAGGTTGTGACCCTGGCCCAGTCAATCCGTTCCTCTTGGTAAACCAGTGAAATATTTAATAAGAGTTGCATGTGGCTTTTCATAGCCCTAATCTGACTTTGGGGGCATCTGCGTGACTGGTGCTATCTCGGTCTACCTTCCACAGCACTGTTGCACTACAACATGTCTTGATCCTCAGTAAGGATGGTGTGTGGATGGGGTTTTATGCTACGTGCCGAATTCGTGCAAATCCAGTGAAGATCGTCCATTGTAACAATAGTCATACGTGAAAAATGCATGTTCCCAACCCTAGCATTAGTTGAAGATGGTGATGCTGTGACTGGAGCCACCGGCTTGCTTGCTGAAGGCAATTAAAGGATTCAGCGTCTCCATGCGCCACTGTTCTTGCAAATTTTCAATCCCACATACCCACTGCTGGTGCCGAAGAAGAGTTTGTGATCGAATTGGAGGTCTGTCAAAACTCAAGCAGGCTGACTGTCATTGAGGCAGGGCCCTGGATGCAGGGACGTTTGAAGTCATGGCATCCTCATCCGTGTCCACACTCCCACCCTCCCGCTGGATCTTGTCTTACCAGATGGGGAAGATGAGGTATTTGGGCATATGCCCAACGACTGACTTACTGTATCCTGCCGTTTCCTGTTGCTTCTAAGCAAGATTCAAACAGATACAGGGAGCTGGAAGCTGCTTCATCTTTCACTGTGGGGGTGGATTAGCACAATTAAAATGAACATCATGCCTAAATTGAACTACTTAATTGGTATGTTTACCCCTGAAGACTCAGGAATATTTAGTCAAAGAATTGACAGGGTGTTTGCATATTTCCTCGGGGCTGGAAAGATGAATGAGACTGACCTCGAAGAAGCTGTAGCAGAGTTTCGCTGGCTTCTCTAGCAAGATGCCCGTTCCCACCCGTTCAGGAGGGCCAAAAGCCTCAGCAGCCCCCGCTGACGGCTGCGTGTCTCCCATTCATCGGCGTCCACCATGAGATGCTTGTGCCTGATTGTGGGTTTTTCTTTCCTGGTTTTTGATGTGGTTAAAATCTCCCCTGAACACCTGGATCTATGCGTCCCAGCCCTCCAGAGCTGAGATCTGGCCGGGCTGCGTCTTCCCTGCTCAGCTGCCCTGTTCTCACCTAGCGATCTGCCTTTGTTTCCAGATCCTCCCGCTGCTGCTTTGTGCATCCTTACGTAACATGCCTCCATGCTCTTTCCTCACATTTTAACCATGAGACCCTGCTCTCGGAAAGAGAGCAGGAGCCTGCCTCGTTGCTAGGAAGCTGGAGGAGAGTTGGTCTGAGTCTCTTTAAAAATCCCCCACAGCTGGTAGCTGCCTTGCGGGAGCGAGAGCGCCTAGTGCACCCCCGAGTAGGCAATTCATCTCCCTCTTGGCGCCTGCTTCGAATAATCCCCCTTGATTCACCATGTCAAAGCTGGCTTCTTTCTTGGAGATAGTGACTCACTTGAATCAAAACAGTGCAGCGAACCCACTTCTTCCTCGCTCCTCTTGTAGAGGTCTCTGCGCTGAGCCTGAGCATGCCTGGTTTGTTTGGAGAGCCGCGCGATGAGGGGATAAACATGCAGATGCTGTCGTCTGCTTAGCAAGACGGCAAACGCTGCCCCGCTGGTAGCGCTCCGCTGGGCTGTGCCAGACAGCTGGCTTTGAGAGACGTCCTGAAACTCGTGGCTGCTGGAGAAGAGCCCACCCCGTCCATGCATTGTCCGAATGATGCCAACCTGCTTCTGGAGCTTCGTTTGCATGCATAGGTGGAGTGGGTTTGGGCAAGGGAGGGAGGAGAGGAACTTTTTGGGTAGCAGTGTTGCAGGCTGTGTAGTGAGGATAGCTCCTGGAGGCAGAGAAGGACTCCGGGGTGGACGTGGGGGCTTCGGCGGACAGGCTCCCCCAGTTCGGCAAAGAGTCTGCCCAGTGGACGCTGCCCTGGAAGTAGGTCAGGTTGGGTCGATTCTGCGCCCGCTCAGCCTGCCAGACACGGCGTCGATCTCCTCCTCGCTCTTTTGCAGGGTGCCGAGCGCTCTGCCGGAGGCTGTGCTTCACGGCTGAGTGGGCGCAGGGCTGGGGAACATGTTCCCGGGACTCCTTGCAAAACAGGGTGACTTCTTGCTCTTGTGCAAGCAGCCAAAGGGCCACGGGAGCCCTTTGCCACACGCTCTCTCTCTCAAAGCAGCTGGGAGGGGTGAGAGAGAAGGTCTTACCTGGCAATTTTATTTTGAGTGCTGAAATAATTGGCACCTTCTTGCGTCAAGATGGCAGCTGCACAGAGCTCGGAGACGTGGGGCGCGCTCTGCCTTGGGCCTTGGCAAGCTGAATGCTGACAGCCACCATTCAGAGGCTCAGCCCGAGCGGAGTGGTGCAGGTTTCTATTTTGACATGAATTTAAGGCATTTGGCTGGCACCCAGGGTAAAAAGTCCTTCCTAGCAGTAGTGCATTGGGCCTCCCTTTCCTGCTGAGCTCTCTGGCGCTCTCCCAGCGTGGGGAGGCAGCTGCTTTGTTTCAGGTCTTGCAGTCCTCTCACTTTGCCTTCTGTTCCTTGCAAGTGGAGTAAGGTCTCTGCTCCTGGGAGGCCTAATCTGTCAGTGCATTAAAACAAACCTTGCTCACACCGGTGTGACACTGGTAAACCTAGAGGAAGTGGCTCTCCCCTCAAACCGAGCCTTACTTCGGCCTGACAATAGGGAGGTGCAGTTCTCAGAGGTATTGAGACTCTTTCTACCAAGAACGCTGTGACAATATGGGAAGACGAGGTGGGTAAACCCCGGGGTCCCAGTCATCCCCGGATTTATCCCGATAGGGATGTGTCCTATTTCCCTTCCAGTCCCAAGCACTCCTCCAGAGTTTTGCACTGCAAATAGCAGCAGCCTCCCACCCCAGAAGCAGCTGCATTTCACTAGTTTCCAAAACGATTATAGTTCAGACCCACATTGTTTGGGGAGGAAAGGAGGATAATGACATGCGGGTATAGTATGCACCACGCTGGCAGTTCTCACGTTGAACCTCTTGACTGTTGATCCCTGACTGTGTTTTCTGTCTTGTTTTTTGGGCGGGCGGGGTCAAGAGGCTGCCAGCACTGCTCACGTCCCCCAGCAAGCTCAGCCAGACTGTGAAAGCCGGGACTCCTGTGGGAGCCCCTGGAAGCACCTTGAAGGGCAAAGGCTCCGAGAGCGAGAGCAGCGGTTCATCCGACAGCGAGGCGGAAGAGACCCCCGCAGCTCTGAAACAGCCTCTGAAAGGCAGTAAGTCCTTAGCCTTCTGCGTTGGTATTTGGGGCCTGTCTTCTTTGTTCTCATCTCCTCTCAGCTTCAGCTTGGGCCATGGCTAGATGTAGCTAGACCCGTTTGCAGCTCGGCTCCGTTTTGCCTAGACTGCTGCAAACTGCTCTCTGCTCCCCGTTGCCGGCAGCCAGCACCTGCAGGGAGCGGAGCGGCTTTTTGGCCTAACGGATGCCCTGGAGCTTTCCATCCAAGGCTCAATCCAAAGGCTTTGCCAATGGTATTGAATGAGCTTGGGGTTAGGGTAGGGGAACAGGGGTGGTGAATTGGGGCAAGGGTGGGGTGAGGAAGTCTGGCATCACACGGGCACCCCCAGCTGATGCAGGTGGAGGAAAGGTCTCCGTCCGGTGTAAGGGCAGCTACAACACGATGTGTTTCCCCCCCCCCCGCCAACCCCCCCCACACCCCTCTGGCTCTTGTGGTTTATTTGCACAATGGGGG
>NW_017729000.1:5813150-5813521 GCF_001723915.1 Gavialis gangeticus | reverse complement strand
CCCCCCCCCCCGCCAACCCCCCCCACACACATCTGGCTCTTGTGGTTTATTTGCACAATGGGGAGGAGGGTGTTTTTTCCCTTGTTCTGGCTCCAGAGCCCAGCCATTTCGGCTTGTCAGCGGCGTTCCTAATCATGGTGTCCCCCGGGCTTCCTTTCCATGCTGCCTCCTGTTGAGTCACTTCGTCCAAGAGCCACGCTAACAAGCGAGCCAAGGCACCGGGGAACGGGGGCAGCAAGATGAATTGTTCCCAAGAAGGAGTTGTTGGCAGCCGCTGCCTGCTAGTAAATGTCTTTCTGCTGGGTTTTTCCTCTCTCTGTCAATCAGTTGTAGCTCAAAGCAGAACCCTTAAATCATCGAGACATCTATCC
>NW_017729000.1:5770244-5812703 GCF_001723915.1 Gavialis gangeticus | reverse complement strand
CCCTAAATCATGGAGACATCTATCCCCCACCCCCCCTCCCAGCTCACTAGCCACCCTTTCTGGACAAACAGCTTGCAGCCTGCTTCTGTCTGATCTTTTTCTAGTAATGAAGACTGGTGCTGCAGCACTGCCAGCCAGTAGTAAGAAGGCCCAGCCTCCTGCGACACCTCTCCCAAAAGCCCAAGGGGCTGCAGAGAGCAGCGACGATTCCAGCGAGGAGTCTGACTTGGAGGAAGAGGCGCTGACCTTGGCACAGGTAGCCAGGCCATGCGGCTGGGGAGGAGGTCAGGGAGGAAGCTCAGCTCAGCTCAGCCTGGCCCACTGAGCACTGGGGCTCTGAGGCCGTGGAGCTGGGTATTGATAGTATGAGACACCCTCTGTCTGGCACACTTGGCCTTCAAGGCTCTTGATTGCTCCAAAATGGGGAGCACCCTCTAAGCACAACTCGTGAGCCATGCTGTGCAAGAGGTACGGCCGTGGCTCTGCCCAGTTGGCTCCGCGGGTCACAAGCCACTGGAAATCATGCCAGCCAGATGGCTGCTTGGCCTCAACAAGAGGAAGCGCCTGCTCTCAGGCCTAGTCCTGCTACAGCAAGGTGTCTGTGGGTGCATCTGCATGTGTGCATTCACTGCACAGTAACCGAAATTGCTGCACAGTACATGCACGTCTACACATGCGTGCCCGTACTGCGCAGTAAATACGGCGACTTTACGCCGACTTGAGCATATATTTGATACCTGCATGATGTAGGTATCAAATTTATACCCGATTAGTTACTACGCAGTAATGCACATGTAGATGCCTCACTGCACAGTAACATTGTGTGTGCAGACCAAGTTGGGATGAAAGGTAGCCCCTAGTCAGTCCACGCACAGTGTTAATGCATTTTAACATCTGTCTGTGTAGACGCTGACCTACTCCCACTTACTGTACAGCAAATTTAAGCCGGTGTAAATGCACGTGCAGACACGCCCTGTGACACCCACAGCTCTGTGCTTGTTGGGCGCGGGCGGCCGGAAAGGAGCTGCCCACGTCGTTCTGTGCTGCAGAGAACTAGACAGCGACGGCCTCCCTCACTGGCAGGCAAGCAGCCAGCGCGAACAATCACTTATTAAAGCCTGTTTATTATATAGATTATCCTATGAAATAAAGTGGCTGTTGTAATTGGAGCTCTCGGATCATGGCTGGAAAAGGAGGAAAGGCACATGGGTCCCTTGCCCCCGGGCTGGTATCTTTTATGCCAGATGCTGTCTGCGAGGGATGTCTGAGCCCCCGGCCTGCTCAAAGGGCTGGGAACAGGGGAGGCTGCCCGCAGCAGCCCTGCTGGTGTCTGAATGCCAGGAGACTGATTGCTGCTCCTCTGTCCTTTCCCCTTCTGCAACCCTCCCCGGTATGCATTCGCTCCTGCCCTCTGCCGACGGGGTCCTGGCTCTCTGCCTGGTGCTTGTGCCACGGCTGTGTCTGCTCCATTGCAAGTAGTAGGCCTGGGCTCTGATGAAACGATGGCTGGTCAGCTGGCTGCTGTAACCATTTGGCATCTGAAAAAAGCAGGGGGCTGGGTTTCACAGGGGCCTGGTGTCCTGCTGTGCAGCCAGCGGGCTGGTTTCCACCCCTGCTCCTTCCCTGTGAACATGGAGACTCTGCTTAGGTCAGGATTGTCCATGTCCACGCAACGGGGCTGAGTTCTCTGTAAATACCTTCCTGGTTGACTCTGAAGGGGTCGGTCGGCCTGTCTGTCTGCGCGTCCTTAAGCCCCGCTCAGTCTTGACTTGACTCCTTTCACATCTTGCTTAGAAACTGGTTCAAGCGAAACCCAAACCAGCAGCGGCTGCCCCAGCAGCGAAGACGGCAAACACCGTGGCTGTGAAAGCCAGCACCCTGCGGAAAGGGGCGAACGCAGCAGCCCCCAGCCCTGTAAAGGCCGCCGTGACCCTCTGCCAAGCAGCAGAGACCTCGAGCTCGGGTTCCTCGGAGAGCGAGGAGGACACGAAGGCCGTGAGTCAGGTGCGAGCGGGGCCGTGTGCCTCTTCCCACAGGGAGGTGCAGCAGCAGGGATTGTGCCCGGTGTCTGTAGGCTTGTCGCAGTGGAGGTTCCCCCTTGAGGGGGTGGTGTGAAGGCAGGGGGAAAGGCAGGGCTATTTTCATAGCCGCTTTTATAGGAACCAGTAGGCAGAGCAGAGGAGCACAAGAAGAAAATCCCTGTTGCCTTCACCGAGGAGGCTGCGGTTCCCTCTTTCAGACTCTGTCCTGAAAGCTCCCATTTGCTCCGTGCCTGGTCACCGTGCAGGGCTGCACCTCATGTCCGGGTCCCTTCCCCTTAGTGCTGCATCCCGGTTTCACCTCCGTTCTTTTGCACCGAACTGCCTGGTTCCCTCTTCCATTTCGGGCCTAAACTACCGCTTCCTCCAGCCCAGCCCTCGCATGTCCCCCCTCTCGTGAGCTGGGGGGTAACAAGAACACAAGCGGTGCAGCCCCGGTCACCCTCTGATCCTGTCACAATTTCTAGCCTGAGCCTTAATTTGTCAGGCACATTTGTTAAGGGAGCTTCTACCTTGCCCGTGCGAGGCAGGTGGCTCGGTCTTTTCTGCCTACGGGGAAAACAAGGCACTGGTTGTTTAAACAGCTTTACTATGGCTTGTAACACCGGGGAGCGGACTTGACGTTGCCTCGGCCTCGCCTGCAAGGCCATCCTGCTCTGACGTGACCCTGGGGGCTCCCTGTTGTTCAGGGGTTTCTGAACTGGCCTCTGTTCATCCTGACATCTCTCACTATTTGTCTTCCAGCCCCTTCTCCCCTCCAGCTTGAAGCCGGGGACTCCTTTCAGTAAAGCAGCCACCCCTGCCAAGAAGGGTCCTCAAGGAAACGCTGCCCCACCGAAGAGCACATCCGCCAGGGGCAAAGCCCCTGTTGCAACCCCAGGAAAAGCGGTTCTCCCCACTGCAGACAAGGCCAGACCGAGCCCGGCTGGCCCCCCCGGGGCCAACAAAGGACAGGAGAGCTCGGACAGCAGCGACTCCTCGGAGAGCGAGGAGGAGGAAGCAGCCCAGCCGCCCCCAAAGCCTGGTAGGCGACACTGCTCTGGGAAGCTTCGGGGAGTGCTTGGAGCAGGTTTGCCGTGCACCAAGCCAACTTGACGAAGGGCTTGTCATGCCGTAGACCCGAATTTGGCTGGCAGGAGGGCCGCTCGTTCCTTGTTAGCGATGAGGGGGGGTGCTGTAGAGGGCATGTCTCCTAAAGGTTCCTGGGCACATGGAGCTTGGAGGCTGCCAGCGATGAAGCCCTCTGAGGCATCTCAGCAGGAGGATCTCACCAGGCAACTTACTTCTCCAGCAGGCGCGCCCCAGAAGCCGGGGAGGATAAATGAAGCCGAGAGCTCATCCTCTGAGTCCAGCGAGGATGAGGAGCAGCCTTCACAGGTACCATGTCCTCCAGGCTGGGGTCTGCTGGCCCCCGGCATCCATCCCTGAGGAGGGAGTGGATGCTTATGAACAGATTTGCCCCAGGCTTGAAAGATTGCAGCTGCCTGTGGACGTGTTGAATGAGGGGCCCAGCCATGATGTGTCCACTGGGGAGAAACCTTTCCCTGGCACGGGGAGACGACAAACCCCACAGGGCTCGCTCCTGCGGCTGCACTGCAGTGCCCAAGGAGAACCTGGTTCCCTGCAGCGCTGAAGCAGTTAAACCAGGGAAACCATGTCATACCTTGAGCAGCCACTTTTATTTGTAGCCTAACCCATTCCTAAGTCATCCGACCTCCCCTAAAGTGGTTGCATGGGGCCTGCAGACCATCTGTGACCCATTAGCTTTGCCTGCAAGCCTCGGCCTTTGCTGACAGGCCAGAAACCTCCCCTGCATGCCTGCACTGGGGGCAGGGGGGAGCAAAGGCGAACGTGTTGCAGTCAGCTGGATGTGCCATAAACATATCAATCATATACACACCCTCTCCCCAACAGCCTCATGCCATGCCCTGCCCCTACGACACTGCCTGGGTGTGTGGCCAGAGAAGGGGTCCCCTCTGAGCCTGGGGTGCAGGGATAGAGACTTATTCCAATGCCCTCGTCCTTGTGGTGCAGCTTTGCCTGCTGGCGCCCCGGCTCGCATCCTCAAGCTGCAACTGTACCATGGCACAGAAATAGTTTAGGCCCTGGGGAGCCTGCCTGTCTGGAGGTCCATGCCTGGTGCAGTTGGGGACGGTGTTTAAAATGGGCCTGGTTGGAGGCCAGAGGGTATGATGAGCCCAGTATCTTTGTGTGTCTCACCAAGTATGTACATGTGCTCTCTAGTCCCTCCTAGCAGGGTATCCCGGCCTGCTGAAAGCCACTGTGACTTCAGAAGTACAGCAGGCAGGGAAAGTGGCTGCGGTTGTGGCTGCAGCTGTGGCTCCGGCTGACGCTCTTGGGAAGGCGGCCCAGGCTGACATCTCCGAGAGCGAGAGCAGCAGCGACTCGGACACGGATGTTGAGAAGACCCCGGCCCTGCAGAAAGTGGGTGAGTCCAGGGCGGTGCTAGACTGGGCTGGGGAGAGGAGGCTGAGACTCGGCTCCCAAATGTAAGCAGCTGCAGAGGCGGCTCCTAATACCAGGGCAGCTCAGGGCTCCTGCCTGACAGTCGCATCCTTTCCAGTGGGAGGTAGAGGAAGCCCTGTTAGCCGGAGATTTTTGACGGTGGAGAACGGCACTTTGGAGACGAGCCTGCCTGGGCCAGAGCTGTGCTGGGGGGCCTGGCGGGTCTGCTTTGACGCCGAGTCCGGGTGAAAAGCAGGAGCCGGGCGTCCTTGCGCCCATCCTCCGCTTGGGCGAGGCACGGTGTGCTGCTGCCCCCTGCTGTCCACCTCGCGAGACGTGGCAGGCCGTTCCCTGGGGCTGGCACGTCCCTCGGGCTGGCTGCTCACGGGGCTTGCATGTGCAAGGAGCTCTGTATCCTCCTTTGCAACAGCAGCGTGCGGCGCACCTAATAGTTAAACCTAAGAAGCGGGTAGCAACAAGGGCCCTCACAATGTAAGGTACGACCCTAAATATGCGTCGCTCAGAGCACTAATAATACAAAAAAAAGCATTAACACCCAGTGATTCAGGCTGACTTCAGACTCGCGGCCCCCCCTCAGAAAATGTCAGCTTGGTTTTCACTCCTTTTGTTAACCACAGGAAAAAAAAGTAGAGCAGTTCTTCTGTTGCAAAGAACTCAGCCCACAGCAGGGCAGAAGGGTTTTACACTATGATTTCCTAGTTGAAATATCTGGGTTTATCTTATGAATCCTGTTTGCACAACCTTGACCGGCACCCTTGAAAGGCTCTTGAGGCACCCTGGTTGAGATCCAGCGGTCTATCCAGTGTGTTCCCTGCTAGTGCAAATGCAAGCTCGGTGCTCACAAAAGGCAGCGATTCATAGCACTGCGCTGACGTGGGCACTGCTCATGCTGCCTGCTAATGTGCTGGGGGCTGCAGCTGCAGTTCCTGGTCCTTTCTGATTTTAGGGACTCAAAGTGCTTTAATTGCTCTTCTAAAAAGCAATTAAATTGCTTTTTAGCAATTGCTCCTCCCACTCAGTGAGCAGCAGGAGGACCAACTGGCCTTTTCCTTTGTGACTCAGACCCCGACATGGGCGCATGGAGGTGATGCACTTCCCCGTGCAGACTTATAAAGCCCTTTGTGCTTCTCTTGTTCCTCGGGCTGAATCAGACATGCTACCTTGTGGAGTTTGCTGCGCGGGGCGGGGGGGCTTGGACGGGTCCCGGCCTCTCACTGGGGTTGTAAATAAACCTCCCTGGGTCATCGTGTCATTAAACTTGTCTGTGCAGGAGGAAAGCCGCTGTCGTTGTCTTCTGGGCAAGAACCGATCACGCCAAAGGTGGCTTCAGGCAAAACAGCTGCAGCAGGGAAAGGGGGCCATGGAGGTGCCATTTTGAAACCCACCCTCACCAAGAAAGCCCTGGCAGCACCACAAAATGACAGCAGTTTGAAGGGGACGCCAACAACCATGTCCCCCTATGCCCTGCTGTCCATATCCCCCTCGAAAGGGGAGAGCTCCAAAAGCGAGAGCGAAGACGAGGCTACCACAGCCGCCAAGGTCCCGGCTGGCCCAGCTGCAGGTGAGCCAGAGGGGAAGAAGACAGCGGGCAAACAGAAAGCCAAGGGGGGGCCAGGCAAGGCTCCGAAAACACCCCAGAGCGGTGACAAGGAGAACAAGAAACAGAAGAAACCCTCACTGAAGCGGAAGCTGGAAGCAGAGGATGGAGGCCTTGGTGCCACGGGCGCGCCCAAGGAGAAGAAGCAGAAGAAGCAGAGCGGCCTCGAGCCACCCAAGAAGAAGAGCAAAAGGGCAGATGGTGCCAAGAAGTCGCCTGGCAGCAAGGAGAAAAAGAAATCCAGCAAAAGTAAGAGTCTGGTGGCAGCTACTGATACAGGGTCCCCCAGAAGCACACCCCGCTCCCCCAGGGTGGTAGGGCTGGGTTAGCACTGTGGGGCAGGCATCATCCAGCGAATAAATGGCACTCCAGAGAGCACTTGGCTGCTATTCCTTGCTCTCCCTTCCAGTGTCTCATGCGCTCACGGTACTGGGGCTGTTTGACCCTGAAGGCTGGTGGCAGGAGGGGGACTTGCATGCTTCAGAAATCCCCTCTCCTGCTCCCTTGTGTCCTGGTCCGTATGTCCAGGCTCCCTTTTTCCCCTAGACATACATAAAAGCAGCATGAAGTTGCCTGGTTTGGCATCCGTGCTCTCCTGAGGTGGGGCAGGAGTGCTCTCACCCTGCCTTTGCTTTATTACAGCACCACGGTGCGGGGTGAAAAGGGCGGAAGGCAGCTTGGTGCCGTTAGCACAGTGGGAGAGACTGGAGCTGGATGGGCACGTGGTGCTCCCAGTTAGAAGAGAGACTCTTGCCCCTTCCACCTCTCATGAAGGCTTTGCCTTCTGTTCCACCCTCCTTGATCGGGAGACGCAGCCTGCATGGGGGTGGTGGGTCGGGCATGGGTTTGGGGTCGTCCCGGCTTGCTGGTGTTTGAACCAGAGCAGCAGTTGACCCTAAGTCTGTGCAGTGCCGCTGTCCTCCCAGCTCTGCTTTCCTTTCGCTTGCCTCTGGTGCTTGGAAAACCACTTCGCTGCCCCTCTCCAGGGGTGGTTAATGGACAGTGCTGGCTGCACGTGGTCCTGGCTGTGTTGCACGGGTGGGGCTGAGGGTTTCTAGACCACTGCTGCCAGCTGTGGACCCAGCACCGGAGACACCTGCATCATTTGCATGTGCTCTGAGCCGTGTGTGATGAAACAGGGGGGTGCTTAGAGCTGCAGCTGCTTCGTCCTAGGTGCCCCCCGGGTGGGCCAGAGCAGTGGGATAAGTTGGTCCCCTAGGAACGGGACTGGGCCGTTACCATCACCATTTTCTGCCCTGCAAGGGTGGGTGAGCTGCCACCCAAGTGGTGACCCCTCTTCTGAAAATGCCCAACCTTGTTCCTCACTGGAGGAGTCTGACCTGGGTGACAGCACTGCCCCCTGGTCCCTTCTCTCATGTGGCTTCTTGTCCTTTCTTCTCCTTTTTAGAAAAGAAGGCTGTAAAAGACAAGAAGAAGAAAAGCAAGAAGTCTTCTTCTGGGCTGGAGCTAGGTGCAGATGGCTCTTCTGTTCACAAGAAGAAGAAAAAGAAGGTGGGTGTGGACGTTGTTCCTGTCCGTCAGGAACTTGTAGCACAAAATGGCCAGTGTCCCAGGTTACCCAGAGGCGAGGGCCAGTCCAGCTGCTCCGAGTCATGGGGGAGACACCTCTGCTGGGTAAGGGGTAGAGGAGGCTAAAGGTAGCCCAGGAGACCATGTTTTGGATGCCCCCTGAGCTGGTGGGGTAGCTGGGGCAGCCATCCTCTCTGTCCTGCCCCACCATATTGGCAGTGTGGGGGTAGGCTCTGCTCTCCAAACTGTCCTCTCTCCCGAGGAGGGAAGTGTAGCTTTGCTCGGTGGGGCTGCCAGGCCTGCCCCCATCATCAGGTAGTGTGTGTGTGTGGGGGGGGGGGGGGAAACCCCAGCAACCCTTCCCAGCTTGCTTTGCTGTCTTGGAGAGAGGAGGCTTCTGCAGCCCAAAGCTGGAGGGGGCAAGGGAGATGTGGGGGGGAGGCTGGACAGTGCGGGAGTGATGAGAGCAGAGTCTCTGGACCCCACTAGAAAGCTCGTCTATCCCAGCCCAGAGAGCTGATGGAGGGGGAGAGCTGGGAGGGTGCAAAGAAGCCTCCAGTGGCCGACACGCTGTGGGACTGGCCCTGCGGGGTCCTCTACATGCAGCGCTTATGAATGCACGGCCAGTGAAACCATCATCTCTCTCTGCTTCCTCTTAGAAGAAGAAAACCTCCAAGCCGGCGGGATCCTCGTGAGGAGGTACGTGTCCCGTGGGGTTGGCCCTTCAGAGTCTCGAACTCCAGTAACCCGAAGCGAGTGCTTTTAAAGACCCATTGTGTTTTGAGAACCTGCCCTTCAGGCAAGCAGCATCTAACACGACAACCGCACAACAGGCAGAGGCGCGTGCATGCACACATGCACACGTTTCTCTCCGGGAGGGCTGTGCTGTGCTGGCAGACGCATGTTCCTAATTTTGCTCCCCATCCCCCCCACTAAAAGCCACTCTCCAAGCTCCCTGTGGCCAGAGTAGCTGGATGGTTGCCTTCTTCCCCCTCCTTGCATTGTACTTGGCTTTAGCTGAATTCACAGGGACTGAGCCAAAGCCAAGCACTGCTTTGCAAGCCTGCAAGGGTGAAGCAACACGGTCTTTGTCTGGCTGAGGTATGGGCAGCTTAAGAGGAGCTTGTGAAGTTTTATTTTCCTTTTTTGCTCCCTGAACGGAAATCCCCAAGCTCTTAAGCTTATGGTTCCCACAGGCAGCAGGAGTGCAGTGAAGTGCGTCTCCCCTCCTAGCTGTCATGCATCAGCCTCGGCTTAAGCTGCAGGTCCCATGACCTCCCCTCCCTCCGCAGCTTCTCGCCCCACCAGTTCTGCCTGGCTTCTGGCACCCTTGGCCCAAATGGTGTCGACTTGTCCCTGCTGCTTTGGAGAAGCCTGCGGACAGGCTGTTCAGAGAAGCGAAAGCAGCTCAGGATTTCCCCGTTGGAGGCAGCATCTTTTTCTGTCCTCTGGGGGTGAGGGGTTAAGTTGTCCGTATCTTTTTGGTTGTCCCCCCACTTTGGTCAGTAGACTTCCTGCCTGACCAGGCATGGCTAGGGAGGTTGCAAGGGTAGCACGTGGTCCCCTGGCAGAGAGAGGGGATGAGTTGTACCCCTGCTGCTGCCTGCGGGTGCCCATTATATGAACAGGTTGGGGTTTTCCATTCCTCTTGCACAAGGGCCCTAAGACCCAGGAGGAAAATCCAGCACAAAATTCCAAGTAAAGCAACTGCTTTGGAGCATGCATGGAAGGGAGGGGAGCTTTCTGTCTCTGGGGCAGCATTAGGCTCCCCAAGCTTCAGACTATCGTACGACCGCTGGGTGGGGGGGACGAGGGGTGGCGCGTGGCTTTGGGGGAGTTGGCTGCTCATTGTGGGACTGGGACGCGCATGTTCCCCCTCCTCTCTTAACTTGCGTTTCTCTCTTGTGCCTAAAGCGCCGCCTGCCCCATGACTGCCGACGGTGAATGAATGGAGAAGTGTGGAAGTTGGAAAAGGGAAGCCCAGCAACATGAAAACTGGTTTTTTTGTTTGTTTGTTTTTTTTAAATCCTTTAAACTTCTAAATTGTAATTTATAAGGTCTTTTAACTGTGACTTGTAGAGCCGAGCGTTGTAACTCTCTGCCACCAACGCTTGGCTGGGGACAGAAGAAGAAAAGCTGGATGTCTTTTGCCCCTGTTCCCGAAGGCCCCCGTCTGCCATTGCACTATTCCCAGAGAAGGAAGCAGCCCTTGGGAAGGACAAGCAGCGCTTCCCCCTCGCGGAGGAGACTATGGCTTCCCCTTGCTGAGAGGATGATGCAGCCATCTCGTTCCCCTCCCTCCTCGCCCCAGAGCTCTATTTTTCAGAGGCAACTTCCACTCTTTGTGCGAGGGCCGCATCTGTCTTTTTTGCTACCTACTGAAACATGGTTCTTTTTTGGGTTCACTTTTTATTACAGATAAAAACAAAAATGAGAGTTCACTGGGTCTCGCCCTCTCAGCGTCTGTGTTCGCTTAGTCAGGCCTCTGAGGCAGGGGTGTCCCTGGCTTTTCCTGTGCGTGGGGGAGCTGGTCTCAAAGGGAAGATGGTGGGAGGACGGGTGAAATTCTCTCCCGGGGCCTTCGTCCGTGAGCCTTCAGCAAGAAGGTAGCACCGCTGGCTCTAATGGAGGTCTTGGCATGTCGCCGAAGCCTCGGCTGCCTTGGCTTTGGTGTGAGGGAGTCCAAATAGGAACGGGGGTGGTCTCAAGCTGGGTTAGTGAATAGCCCCAGGGGGTTTGCTGCTGTAGGTGACCTGAGCTTTGGCTTCTTTGGCCTTTTCCCTCCAGTTAATGTGAGGCTTTTAACTTGTATGGCAGGAGAGGACAGCTGGATGAAAGGGACTGTTGGGTGAAGGAGGTGGGTATATAAAACCCCTTCCCCCTAACGTAACAGGAAGGCAGAGGGTTCCTACGTTCCAGCCTGTGCTCATGATGGGTCAAGGCCCCTTCTGGTAGCCAGTCATTTTGGGGGTACGAGGAACCCTCTGGCCACCGTCTCCCCCAGCTGCTGTAAATACTGCAAAGCTGGGAAGGAGCACGGGGCTCTGGCCGGCGGGAGCCGTAGTGTGAGGTGTTGTGCCAGGAGTGGAGCAGTCGACTCATGCTCTCAGTGCTCTTGGGTGGATAGCTCTTGACCCTACGCCCCTTCACAGGGGAGAAGTGGATGCCCTTATCCAGCTAGTGTGTGTGAGGGGGGCAATAGGGACAGGGCGTGCGCATGCAGCATGTTGGCTTTGCTGAGCAAGTGAAGCCAAAGTTGTCTGTCTGGTGCTGGGGCAGGATTTGAGGCTTGGAGCCCCAAAGAAATCCCTCGTGGCGCTGCCCTTCATTGCACAGCTCCTGCGGCCCTTGCATGCCCCATGAAAGAGCTGTTGGCCTAGAGACCCTTTAGCAGGGTGGTGCTGCACCAGACCCAAGAGGCACCCAGTGTTTCAGAGCCTGGGACAGCCAATCCTTTCGTGTGTTACAAGCAGCCAGGCTCCAGTCTGGGGGAGGGTACGGGGACCGTTGCTGGTGGTCTGGGAGCACAGCGCCTTCATGTAGAGAGCCGGTGATCAGATGTGCCTGTTCTTGGGGACAGGACTGCAGGTCTCAGCTGCCTTGGGAAAGCCCACTGTCTGCTGAAGGCTTCCTACTCCATACCCTCCTAGCAGGCCCTAGCTATAGTCCCCCTCCCCTACTCCAAGTGTGAGTTAAAACAGAATCGGTAAGCACGGGAATGCGGGTGTAATCAATTGACATCATCTGAAAGAAGAATTGGTAAAGGCACTTGGCAGGAATTTTGCTTCTGGCGTCTGATCTCAACTTCCAAATCCAGGAGCCGCTGTCTGGTATTATTGCTGGATGTGGGGGTACCATCGACCCTGTCGGGGCATTTGTAAAGATTGCAGCTTTTGATGAATTGCTGTGCCGTGTGTTAGGCATTGCACTCACACAGGGGCTATCCAAGATGTTCATCTTGTGACGGGTTTTGAAGCATCCATCTCCACATCTAAGTTTGTTCGGCCTGACCCACACTTTTCTGTCAAGGTCGTGCTTAAGGTAGGGGGACTCATCTGGTGCTGGGATAAAACATGGTAGGAATAGATCTACCCACTAAAAGAAGAGGGGAGTTACCAGGCCAGGTCTAGAGCATGCCTTGGCCAAAAAGGGATAAGGCAAGTGCTAAGGGCTAGGGCAGTGCAGAGTCTGTTCAAAGCTACAGGCAGTGGCAGGACAAAAGGGAATTGGTTCCCAGCCCTGTGGCCTTCCCTGCTAGGTGGGGTCCAAGGGAGCAGAGATTGTCCTGCTTCAGTGACCACTCCAGGAAGGGGAGTGAGTACTTGTCTGCATTCGCCAGTGGAGGCTTCTGGGGCTGGCTGGCTGCATGCTCCCTCCTTCCAGACTTGGGAATAGCTGAGCTCCCCAGGGGCGAGGGGGGAGGAGCTGTTTAGGTACTAAGCAGCGTGACTGGATGGGGAGAGCTGGTGGTGTGTGGAGCACTGAGAGATGCTCTGAGAGGGAGCATGGAGCCCCTCCACCATGGAAATATGGATAAGGGGGTGCGGGCACATGTGCATGCATGTACACGTGCAGCTCCGTGCACGGAGGGGCATGGACAGGCTAAAAAAACACGAGAGCCTGACGGATGGAATAATGAGCCAGCTTGCACAAGCAGTCTCCATGTCAAACGTTTATTTGAAATCAACTTCTTTCCCTTGGAATCAAGGTCGGGATCACACACATTCGCACCCAGCGTCTAGCTCCAGGATTAGCTCTTACCCTCCCCATTATAGAAACATCCAAATTAATCCAAGTTTCTAATTTCTTTCCTCTTAACCTTTATCTGCCTATGGGTTTAAAAACAAAAGAAAGGAAGCCTGCACTCCTCTAGGTTTCTAATGTCTCTGCAGCTTGCCTATTGCAGTTAAAAAGCTTGGAGCTCTGTTGCTGCTGCATTCAAGGTCTGTTCAGTATAAGAAAGCAGTAAAAGGCCTTAGCATGAAATCATCTCTATCCTTATCTACAATCTCCTTGACTGGAGAGGCTTTCCCCCACCATACAAAGGTGGTCTGTGTGCTGGGAGGTACTGGGCCATCTGATCCAGTGACCGCTGCCTGCAATGGGTTATTCCATAAAGGAGAGAAAATGGAGCATGTGTCCCACCTTCTGTATTATCTGCCTAAAAACTGCTCTGAGGCTTACTGAGCTTACAGGCTATGCTGCAGATAGCATCAAATAGACCAAGGGTCTACTCAAAACACCTGTGCGGGTGTCTTCAGCTGCCTGATTAGCCAAAAGGTGCCCAGGGGTCTATGCATTGAACTGCCCCATCCGCCTCGGCTGGAGGTGAATACAAGGGCACACCTGTGCTTTCTTGTCTAAAAACCCTCCTAATATAAAGCTGGGTTTCTGCAGTGCATCTTAGCACGGGGTGAGAAAGAGTCACCAGCAAACAAGGATTTACAACCAACCCAACGTCCTGCCCTGCTAAGGGGATAAATATTAATAAATGCTGAACAGAGGAGCTCAGAGGCTGCTGCTGTTAATATGATTCAGGAAAGCGGTATAAAAGCATGAGGGAAATAGAGCAGGGATGTGAGCTTTGCCTCTGCGTCGTGGTGGCTTTGCGTCTTGGTGCAAGAGGCCAGAGGTGCCCGGCATCTGCCCCTACTTGGTGATTTCTGGGGAGACACGGAGGAAAGAAAGCAAGGGATGAGAGGGGTGGAAGCAATGCTCAGTACCCCCAGCTGCCTTTCTTTCAGTGGTCAGAACATTTCTTCCTCCTCCATTCCCTGCATGCTGATGCCAAAGACAAAGCCCCTGCCCGCCCAGATCCACAGCAGTCTTATGCTGTGATACAGCCCCGAGGATGGGATTTCACCCCAGCATCGGTGACAGCCCCCAGCATCCCCGCAGGGGCAGGACATAAATCCCTGCTGGATTCTTCTTGCTGCTTTTGGTCCCAGCCCAGTATGTGGCCAGGACCACGTATGCCTGGGCCTTTGCCTCTCATCTTTGGGCGTATCTACACCTCCCAACCATCTTCTGCCCCAGTCCACATGCACTCCCCCATTTCCCAAACCTGAGCACTATTCATTGCCCCTTCCATGCAGCCCCCTTCACCACTGAGCTGCCACAGCTGGCGATGCTGGACTGGCGTGGTCTCATACCTTTGTCCAGCTTCAGCTGCTCCACGCCGGAGAACAGCAAGTCCTCGGGCTCTTCACCTGCAGGGAAAGGCAAAGACAGCTTCAGCATTGGCAGCCAGCCGTCAAAGCCTACCCAACTACCCAACCAAGCTAGCCCTGTCCCTCCTACCCCATATCAGCCTCTACTACGGCTACGTTCACATGTGATTGCCACCAGCCCCAGACACTGAAGTAGGCTCAGAAATTCCTCTGCACCAGCATCAGCTCATCTAAAGTGTCTCATTTCTCTGGGCCTCGCTACCTGCTGGGTTTGGGATTATCTTGTTCATAGATTCATAGATGCTAGGGTCGGAAAGGTCCTCAACAGATCATCAAGTCCGACTCCTTGCCATGGCAGGAAGGAGTGGTGGGGTCAGATGACCCCAGCCAGATGCCTACCCAGCCTTCTCTTAAAGACCCCAAGGTAGGGGAGAGCACCCCCTGACTCTTCAGGGGGCCTGGCATAACAGTGCGATGAAAATGGGGAAATCTTAAATCACCTCCTCTTCTGCCTTTGCAGACAAAGACCCTGAATATATTCCAGGGAGGCTCGCTGGGAGTGCGTGGGCTCAAGCCCACATTGGTCACAGCTGAGATCGTCCTACTGCTCTGGTTCTCTAAAGTAGGGTCACCACACATGATTTCCACACTGGGACGATCTTGGCCATCTCCATGTCATGAAGACAGCAAGGATTGAAGCTGCTCTTCCTACATTTTTTGCAGGACTCCATGCAGAAGTGATGGTAATAGTGTGCTGGCACCAGTGAGGGGCAACGTGATTCCTCTGTCTTGGGCCATGAGTGCGCAGGGGGTAGGAATAATACAGAGGCTTGACTCTTCAGCCAGCTAGGAGGGACCATGACAGCCCAACCTCAGCTGTTATCATCTCCACAATCCTTTTTCTTGGCTCCAGATACACAGCACCTCTCATGGTGTTACCTGGGATCTTCCCCCCACCCCTGAGCTCCGGCGTCCGATCCTGGGAGGTGCCCCACAACTCCGTATTTAACAACCCTAAAGCCTTGTCAGCTCAGACGAGCCAGAGCTTATGCAAAACGAGGCAGCTGCTGCACGCGCCTCTTGCTCCTCTCCCCCTTCCCCGCACAGGCGAAGAGCCACAAGCTCCATACCACGGCAGTTGAGCTTCTCGCGGGTCTCAGTGCCTTCCACCTTGGTGCCGTTTTTGTAGACGCACCAGCAGTAGCCCGTGCTGGCATGGCACTGCTTGGGGAGGTAGTCTCCATTTTCATCACACTGTGGGTGGAATTGGCCTGGGTAGATGCCTCTAGGGCTGGCCTCCGCTTGGCATTTAGTTTGCACTAGTGATAAGCACAGGAAATACTGTGAATATATTTCACTCTTCTCTGCATGGCGGTGGTGGTGGTGGTGGTGGTGGTGGGGTGGGTCTGTATAAACCTCCAAGACCCTTGGAAGCACTGAGTCAAACCAAGTGGCAGCCTGTCTGAGCATGGAAAAGGTTGCAGGGCATGAGTGCCCTGAAGCTCTCAGCCACCCTGTTGTGACCCTATCTTGGGGGCAGAAGGGGGAGCATCAATACAAATGCTTCTTAACAGAAAAAGAATCCTAATTTGATTGCAGCGGCCTTATTCCTGCACAGGATTTCTCCCAGGGAACCTATTTAGCCTAATGATAGCAACTGGTAATGGCTGCTGCTTCATGGAGGCATTCACATAAATTCTGCTAATGGAGATGCATCCAGGCACTGCTGGGTGACTAATTGCTGTGAAGTTCCAGGCATCAGGGCTTTTAGCACAGACACTAAATGAAGATTAAAAGGAGGAAAAAAAGAGCGAATCCCAGCAAACCCTCCATGTCAGCGCTAGTATCCGGCATGGGATTTCAGGTAGTTCTACACTCTTTCTTTTTTGTTTTTTCCCCCCTGCAGATATTTAATTTTTTGAAACGCTGTCTTGTCATCCCGTGGGCAAAGCCCGCATGCATTGCTTGCTAGAGCTGGGGCTGAATCAGAGCAAGGGGTCATCCGCAAGGATGCCCCACGGCTGTGAGAACTCAAACAGGAGTTTTGCTTCCATTGTGACATAGATGGTGAGACAGGGTGAAAAGCAGAACCCACTTCAGTGCAATGGGCCAGTGCTCAGGGCAAATCCCTGGATTGCCAAGAGACAAAATGCTGAATGCTATTTCCATGGAGTTTCTTTTTTCTATCAGGAGAAGGCCCTCACTGCTAACAGATGGGGACCCAACTTTGCAAAACCTCTGGCTCGAAGTGAGCTTCTCTATGCACCCAGGCTATGAGAGCTCAGAAAGGGAGAACCTTTGTTGTTAGGTCTTCTGCTAGCTCCTACCTTTGTCCACCTTTCTGGCCCTACAATAGCAGCTAGGGTGCAGGAGAGAAGAGGGGGCGAAAACCCAGAGGAAGGGAAAGATCCCTCAATACCGCAGAGCAAACCCAGGCCAAGGGTGCCTCTGAGATGCTCTGACCCATGGGTGGTACCACAGCAGCATGAGACTCATCTTAACCCTCAAGTAATCTGGAGACCTGTAAGCCCGCTACCTTTCACTGCTGGCATCTTAGTGGGTTCCTCGGTTTGGGGCTTTTTCGCCATCTCGAAGAGCAGCCACTTGTGCATCCAGGACTCAAAGGACTGCAAGAGACCGAACCAAGGAAAAGGAACAACAGTTAGCATCAGTCTGCGCTGCAAAGGCAAATGCAAATGCACCGGGCAGCCGGCATGGACCTCCCCCTGTCACCTTCCATCTCGGCAGGGCGATACTAGAGACACTGCAGCCTTCGCTGCATGAACTCTGAGCGTCTCAGGGCTCGGTATCCTTTTGTCTCCCCCCGACAGAGGCATGCCCACTCCACCTCCCACCCAGGTCCATGTTCCCTGGAAGAAGGGCTAGGCATGAAGCAGCTGGAGCGCTATCCAGGTGACCGAGTGTGAGCACTGACCTGCCAGTCAGAGTAGGTCATGGAGCTCTTCAGGTGTTTCAGGTTCTCCATCATGGAGTTTCTGAGCTCAGGGAACATCTTGCTTGGATCACCCATCTGCAAGTCACCAAAAGAAGCAGGCATGAATAGAGGGCACCTGTGCCTACCTCACATGGATGCCACAAAGCCAAAGAAGCTCATGCCAGCTGGAAGCCAGCTCCCAGGGATGGAGAGAAGCCCAGGCTGCCACTATAAGGCAGTGAGTCCCCCAGGCGGGTACGTGGGCAGACCAGGAGACAGAGGACTATAAAAGTGAGGCGTCTCATACCTCAATGGCTCCCCTCACCACCCCAAGACAGGCTGAAGAAGCAGAAAGAAAGGGATCAGTTTGCCTGTGTGGCCCAGACATGCAGACACAGGAGTCTGATGGGGCAGGTACCAGGTGCCCAGGTGCACGGAGGAGGCTCTTACCAGGAGCAGGTGCTTGACCTGATCTTCAGTCTTGTTGCTAGCTGGGCCTGAGTTGTCCATGGGCTGGGGAGAGAATTCAAATGGACACAGTCAGGGGAAAGACTGGAAGCAGATCTCCTGGAGTGAGAGCAGGAAAGGTGGGACCCGGCCAGCCCCTGTGGCATTTGTGTTGGACACACAAGTGCGAGCCCAAGAACCATCAGCAGAATGACTTGCCCCCCTCCCCAGGGTGGGTAGAAACACTGGATTTCAAGGCCCAGTTTAATGAAGACCCGTCAGAGCTTGTGTTGTCTTCTTGCATACGGCAGGCAGAAGAGCTGGGCAGTGGGGGATGCTGAACAGACAACTGCCTACTGTTCCTCCTTTCCAGCCCCTGCCTGCTCATTGCTCGGACTTGGCCCTAACTGCAGCAAACTAACGAGACAGAGCAAGAAACGAATGGGCAGTGGGATGGGGACCCCAGTATCACTGGAGCAAGGGGAGGCAGAGATGTCAGTCCCAACCCAGTTCCCAGTGGGCAGGTTGCAATACCCAAAGGAGATGCACCAGCTACCCCAACACCCACTGGCAGTTGCGGTAATCCCAATGGGACTGAGCAAGGCCTACAGTGATTGTCCCTGCCCAAGGGCAGTTGGGAAACAGGAGGTCCAGGCCACATCCCTGGTGGAACAAAGCCTGGGGTCAGAAGTGGAGGCTGAGAAAGGCTGCATCCTGCCTCAGTCACTCACAACCCGGACACCAAGCTTAGAAGGAGCCAGGCAATTGGAGTCCCAAGAGGACTAGGAATTGGCTGCGGTTACAGCCATTTCGAGAGGGACCCGGTGGTTGTCTCTTACCCCGGCATCCATCTTCGATGCAAGCGGCAGCTCCCTCATGGCCATGGGCATGCTGATCATCGCCATCTTCATCTTGTTAGAGGACTTGCCTGGAAGGGGAAGAGAGGCATAAAAAAAAAGAAGAAAAGACCATTCTCAACTTTACCCCCCCCAGTCTGTTCTGGGGGTGACTTCTCCCCAAAACTGGAGTCAAGCCAGCAAGTGGATCCCCAGGTTTGAATTGCATGAAACTCAACCCAAAGATGAGGTCTAAAACGAATGAAGCCACCAACCCTGTGGCCAGTGCTCCAGCTACCCCTGGTAAGGTCCAGATGATTTCCCATGATTTGCACTGGGGGGAGAGGTGGCAGAGAGCTACCTGGTGCCTGCTCAGATCGTCCCACAGGCAAACAAGGAGAGAGACTCACCTTGGGGGAGTTTCCTGCTCATTGACTCCAGCTGCAGCGTTTGCGTAGTCTTGGTGAGCTTGCTGATGTGGCTGCCCTGCTGATACACAAAGTAGACCGTCACAGCCTGGCCGGCAAGCAGCAGGGCCACCAGGATGGAGAGTGCAGAGTATACTGCTCCACGGCTGCAGACAATCCTGGAAGACACAAGGGAGAAGGAGGTGAGGCTGCTGCAATCTGGGACGTGCCCACCCAAAAGCAGAAATTGCCCATCCAACCTGCTCTCCACATTAAAGTCATGGCCTGAAAATGGGGTTGTTAGCTCAGTTTCTAGTGCTAGACTGGAGCACCGCTGTTTCCAGGTTTTTCCTTGCAGGGACTTTTTCACAGGACCAAAGAGTGGAGGAAATTTGTTCTGGGCATTCATCCTGAACCTGCCCTTTTGGAGAAGTCATCCCATTGACTTCCCCTGAACTCCGTGTGCCACTTTCGATAAGGACTCTCCGGCCTTGGTGCAAAACGCGTTTTGTAAATCAAGCCAAATGAAATGCGTGGAGGCTGCATTTGTCATGCAGAAGTGAGATGGGGGTGCTAGCCTCTCTTCTCTGCATGCAAGATCTGCTGGGGGAAGTGAAAGTTTTATGAGAGGTGGGAAGTGCATAGTACATTTTCGTGACTGGGTGGAGAGGGGGGTTGGCTGGAAAAAGAATATTATTAAGCATCTCTGAGACTTCAAAGAGAGGCCAAATTGAGCTAAGAGGAGGAATTTCTGAAGTCATGTATGGTTTCTTTGTGGGTATGGCAGTTTAGTTGGATTTCAATGCCTTTTCCTTCCATATTTTCCAAGCTTTCCTGATTTAGGGTATGATCCACTGCCAGTTGAAGGCAGTGGCAAAATTACTTCTCCTCAGCACTGGATCAGCCCTCCTGGTATCCTCAGCTTCACACAGGAGAGTCTATGGGAAAAACTGGAGTCTACAGAAGACCAGCTTTATTACCTCTCCTAGTGTGCCTGAAATACATCTGTTGCATGTGCTTAAGAGAGAAAGGACTCAACAAGCAACAACTGCAAAAGTTATACACAGAACAGAGACCTTGGAAATCAGTCTGAAAAATAACACAAGGGTAGATCCTTTCATGAGCAGGAATTACTTTGCTCGTGATGGGGAGGGATACATGGGTGACTGGGTGGCAAAGAAGGATTTGATGGTGTACAAGGAGCACTACTGCAGAGCAAATGGTAAATACAACCCTCCTACTCCTCCGCACTTGTATTCACGCCTCAGTTTTCTCACTGTTTTACCTTTCACGATTTAACAATTACAGTTCCTTCGTGAGTTCATTTATTTCCCTTTATTTTGTTAACAAACTTTTAAGCACTGTGTTGTTTTCAACATAGCTGAAACAAATTGCTTTCAGAGGGGACAGCCAACGCGCTTTCATACACCTTCCCATTGGCTTTGGTTTCCTGGTGAAACTTTCACAAACGGCGCAGCCCAGCATTTTAAGGCGAGGAAAAAGAAATGATGAGACTAGTGGGGTGAAACGCAGTGAAAGGAACTCAGCTGGGAATGTCACAAGCGTTGGTAGATGGATGTGAGATTTCAAGAGGGCAAGTCCAGCCTCAGGCACACGCACACAGCTGTCACTGAAGCCAGCGGGCACCAGGCTTGGGATTCAATGTAAGCTCTGGCTGTTGCTTAAACTAGAGTGAGTTAGCAAAGAGTCTCAAAAGAAATGACTGGTGTTGTAGGAGGGCCAAGGAAGGAGTTATGGATGGAGAGGAGTCCAGACTAGCAGTGCAATTCCACCTTGCGAAGGATGAGGTCACCCAGGAGCTGAGCAGTCACATTGGGTCCCTTGTACCTGGCCTGGCACCCCTGCAGCCTGTGATTGCAAGGCAGCCTGGCAGATGTAACAGGGAGAGGAGGGTGCTGCAGAAAAAGCAGCAAAATGGAACAGAGAGAGACCCTCAACTCACTAACCAGATGGCAAGAAGAACCCATCAAGGGTGGATCCAAGCCAATAAGTAACCAAGGACACTGGAAATAAACCTGAGGGGTTTGTGGCAGGAGAGGGAGCACCTTTTTGTTTTAAAGGAATACGGACTCGTGATCGAGGTGATATAAAATCTAGTCGGTCTAATAAATGCTATCACCTCGACCATGAGTCCTGATCGTTTTTTGCCTCTAGACCAAGACAGCTACAACCTGGATACCTGACACCTTTTTGTTTTAAGAAGTTGTAGCTGCTTCTTCTATTCAAAAACAGATACAGCAAACTCCTTGCCACTGATTTCGTAGGAGCTGAATCCGCTCTCTCTCTCTCTCTTTCTCTCTCTCTCTCTCTCTCTCTCTCTCTCTGTTATCAGTGTTCAAACACTATCTCCATCCTGCCGTCCTTCTGCAAGCTCTTCTGCCTGGGAACCCCTGACGTCATGAGATCTCTGGTGTCTCATTAGCAGTGGATGTGTGACTTGGCTTGTGGTTACAGAAATGGGGAAATAACTTAGTGGAAGGCAGCCAACCTGAAAACAATGATTACCCCCCTTGGCTCAAATTCACCATTTTATGCAGAACAGAGGAAAAGATCTTTCCCAAAGCCCATCCAGGGGAGGATATAAGATGCATGGACAATAAGAGAGACAGACCGGAGGACAGAGACAGCTGTGGTGTCCCCAAGCAGCTGGATAAGTGGAGCACAGGAAATCCTGTTCCCCCAGGCCACACCTCCAGAAACGGGGTGGCAAAGGCTCCGGACATGGCATTGAGGAACTAAAAAACGTGGCATGGAAAAATTAAAAAATTACTGATTGATTAGATGTTGTTCATGCAAACCCCACCCTCTGAGCACACACCACGAGCGGATGGGGTCAAACTCTGCCGACAAGTCTGGTACTGGGGGCAGGGAGGGGGCAGGTCTGAACAGGGCGTTGGACCCAAAGGCAGGATGACAGCACAGGGGAAGAGGAAGCCACGATTGCAAGAACTTAACACAACATGATTCCCCGGTGGGGTTGGGGTTACATGGGGCGAGACTGCAGGCTTGGTCGAAGGCTCCCGAGCCAGCTGGGTAGACAGGGGCAAACACTCCCAGGCAAACTGTTGCCTCCCTCAGTGTCTCCCTCCTGTACATGAAAAGCTTTTGGAGAGGTTGGCAGACCCTGGCATGGATATTTCCTGGGCTTGCAGAGATGCGCCCTGACCGACGTCACTTCCAAACAGGACTCCTTGTGAGTCCAGGAGGGCAGGGAGAAGTCAAAGGTCCAACTTCCAGCCCTGGAGAAATCCCCAGACTCCATCCACCAAGCCTCTCTCTCCCTGTCCGCTACGGCAGGAGCCCCTGGAGCCCTCCACCTATATACTCACCCCCCGCCCTCCTTTCTCCCCCCACCCAAAGGCATACAAAGGAAATAGGTGGGAAATAGATACCGCCGTGATGCCGAGCGCATGGTCAGGGCAGGCGCGGTGGTCTGCTCTGGGGTGGAGATCAGGTCGCTTCGGTCCTCTTCCATGGCTCTGGCTGGCTGGCCCCTGGGGTGGTGGTGAGCTCTGGCTGCTCCCTGCTCTGCCGCCGAGCTGAGACTGAAAAAGAAACTGGCTTCTGTTCCTTTGAACCTTCTGGAAGCCCCCAAAACAAGGAAGTGAAAGCTTCAAGGTCTCAACAGTTGGAAATACCCCAGCCAGCCCTGCCCACCCCCTCCAAGACCACATATAGACTTCAGCCGGACACACCGTCTCAGGTGCAAGATTAGCAATTATCCGATTGGCCGCTCAAGGCGGCATCACTAGTTTCCAAGCAAACGTTTTCATTCACGGTCCTCAGCCCATAGAGTGATAAATGAGCCACTGAGAACAAGGGAAAAGGAGTTTCCTCGTGTCTCAGATCTGACATCCCAAAGAGAAATAACGCCCTGCTCCCAGACCAGCCCTGCGGCAAGATGGTTCACAGCCTAACGGGGGACCCGCACAACCTGCAAGGTCCAGCCACCTGCCCCCGTGCTGGCCTGTGCTCCCCCGAGCATGTTCAAAAGCAAGCCTCCGGACTTAGCGGCAGGTTTTTGCTCCCTGCTATAAGCTGCCCCATTATTTTCAGACTCCTAGGGCTAGATACTGTGCTGACCCTAAGGCAGCAAATGACTTGCAGAGTTATTGCACCACCCAGGCACCTGGGCCCTTAGTTTGCACCTATTTTCACTTGCCAGGAGAAATATGAGGCTTCTCCTTGGCACTGACTCAGTCCCTTCACCTCTTGTGTTAATTAATCAGGGCTGCCTCACCCCTCCCTCACAGTCAGAAGAGGGGTCCCTTATTAAACAGCACCCCCAAACCTTCAAAAGCAGAACAAAACACACAATTCTGAGATTTAAAAAAAAAAGGCATTTTCCTTTGGGCTGAGCTCTCTGCTTTTTTTTTCCTTTTGGGCTGATTAACACATCAGCTCCTCAAGCAGGAGAGTATGTAAAAAGCACTGGTCTCTGCTTTATTCCCCCCAGCCCTCAACCTGGCCTCTCTTTCCTACTTCAAATTGCTGCCAGCTTGGTACTGGGTTTTACAGCGTGCTTGTCTTCCAGACTGACCGGAAACCACCCAGCGTCCAAGCAGTGGTGGCCATAGTGTTGCTGGGACCTTGGGCAAGAGTCATTTGGGGCCCCTTAGAGGCTTAATTTGGATGACCTATACGCAAGTCGGACATTTGTTGCAAAATTTTGGGGCCGCCTAAAGTGTGGGACCCTGGGCAGTCACCTGGTTTGCTCTCCTCTAAGGCCACCACTGGTGCAAGCCACCCAGTAGCTCCCCATGACAGCCAGGAAAACAATTGGGTGCTGGGCACTGCGGGAAACCTGACTTTTATCCTTAATGCAAACTAAAGGTAACCCAGAACCAAAGCTGACCTAGTGAAAGTGCCATGTCTGAACAGGTTTGGTTTGGAAGATAAGAACCTAGTTCTGCAAAACCTCACTCGCGGTGGCAGAGAATGACACATAGAAAGTCCCACAGAAGCTAACGGGACTGATCATGTAAGTAAATATTAGTAGCCTAAGTAAGCCCTGGCAGACCCGGATCCTGAGCTACATGCGGATGTAAGCAGTGTGGATCAGTTTTTCTGCTAAGAAACAGCAATCTATCTAGCCACGGGCCTAGGTGTTATGTGGGGCTCCAAGCACTGAGGTCAGGATAGCTGCAGTTATTCAGGGATTACACATTTAAATCAGAATAAATGAAGCATGTCAATGTGCAGTTGGTTTCAGACAACTTTGGAAATTAAACCAGAGCACTGCAGTGCTGTAGCAGGCCTTGTGAGGGTCTCTGAGCATGGAAGTCAGGGTCTTCATCAGATCATAGGGAAAAAAGGGTTAGGTGGGTACTCAAGGGGTCACCTAATCCAATCCCCTGCTCAAAGCAGGATCATCCCCATCTAAAACCTCCAAGATCAATGTTTGTCTAACCTGCCTGTAGCAGTTTGCCAGCCCACGGAGCCTGGGGGCAGTCTGCAGGCTTGCAAAGTTTACAGCCCAGCTGGCGGCTGCAAGGGATGATTGCAGGCTGCCTAGGCACCTGGCCCAGCTGAGAGAGATGATTAGCTGGCAGGAAGATAAAAGGCTCCCAGGAAGGGGAGCCAGGCAGAGAGAGACAGGCTCCTAGGGAGAGGTGCTAGAGGCAGCCAGACAGTGAGCAGGTGGGTCAGCTCATGGTGGAGCCTGGGGACCATACCTGCAGTGCTGTTACCCTGAGCATCAGCTTAAGACTGTGAAGATGAGCACTGGGCATGCAGAGACTGTGAGTGTGTTAGAAACCGTGTATATGGTGTATGCTGATTGACTCCTGCTGGGAGGGAGCTTGCCCTGGGGAGTGTGGGTGATAAATGGAGGCTGTTACCCTGTAAAGGGACACTGAAAGATTGTGTGTGGAGCTGATAAACCCTGAACCTGCTACATTGCCTCCAAAAACCTGTGGTGATGGAAATCCCACAACCTACCTAGCTATAATCCATCCTGAAGCTTGACCACCCTGGCTGTTGGAAAGCTCCTCCTTATATTTAACCTCATTCTTTCCTTATGTCTCTGCTCCCCAGAGAAATCCTGGTTACGTGTCTTTGCACACGGTAACAGACCCACATTGGGGTCTCTGAACCAAAATCCAAGCATCCTCCGAGCCTAGCAGCGAGTCGCAGAACTCTGTATCGGGCTCATCCTGATTATCGAGGCCCCAGACATAACTGTACATAATCTGGGCATGGAAATTATTTTGGGTGCGGAAGTACAAATAATCCTATTGGGCACTCGAGCATCATCACTTGTTTCTAGGGCAGGCTTTGCATTTGTAGTCCTCAGTCCACAGTTATGAGAAGATGATGAGACGAGCAGAGCCTGCCAACAAACTGTAACGTGCCCTTTCCAAGGAAAATATGCTGTAACGTGCCCTCTCCCAAATCAGCACCACAGTGTGATTTTTGTGCAGATTGGGATGGAAACTTTAATGTCTGATCATAAATACACTGGCCCGCACCATGGTCTCGCAACAGTTCACCTGAACAAGTTAAGACCCAAAGCTTGTGGGCTGGGGACATTTTGTGCCCTCTGGGGGAGCCTACACGGGCATCTCGGGACCAAATGCAACCCCCTGAGTCAGATGCTCTACTCACATCTGTAAATGACTCCCATGGCACTGGGTCACTTTACACTGTTTAAGTGCCTGGCCCTCGACTCTTCCATGTTTTCTTTCTGCATCTTCCAAAATGATTACCTGAGGAAAATCCCCATTTTTTTAGCCCTTTTTCAAGGTGAGCATGAGAGTCCTTTTCTAAACAAGACCCTACCCAATTTAACGGGAAAAGGGTAAATGTTTCACTTGGCTTTTTCCACAGCTTCTCCTTCAAGCTGAGATCTCTCTACCTTTTTTTTTTTTTCTTTCTCAGCACACTTTCTATTTGACTAACTCTCCAGCTTCCTGAGCAAATAAGATACTTAATATAGGCAACAAGGCCTTACTTGCAAGGGCATTACTCAACACTGACTCTTCATCCCCTACTTCACCTTCAGCTCGGTACCAAACTCTAGTGATCAGCTCCTTCAAGCATCAGATTTTTGTGAAAATGCTCAAGCTGCCCAGCAGCCCCCAGTAACAGCAATGAAAGCCTCTGGGTGCTGAGCACTGCTGACTATCTGGTCTTAATCTTTCATGAGAATTGAGGAGAGTCCTTGACAAGAACTTGTTGAAAGAGTGATGCATCCTGAGAGAGACAGGGTGGCTTTGAGTAAATGTGATATCTTTTATTAGACCAACCCTGAAATGCATCCTAAGAGATTCAGTTTAGAGCTTAATGACCTCGTTTACAAAACCTCACTCCTGGGAGTGAGGAAGACATGAACAAGATGACTCCACAAAAGTTAAGGGGGGTGATTGTGTGGGCAGGGATTATTTGGGTAAATCAATGATTGCAGGTGTGGGTCCTGTGATACCAGGATTTTTAAGCTCTGAATAAGTGCCTATAGAGCAGGCTTCTTTCCTGATGGCTTCTTGGCATATTAAGACACACTGGGTGCACGTCTACACGAGATGTGAACTGCACAGTAGTCTAATAACACTGTGCAGTAGCGTGCCAGGCAAAACCTGTGCTAATATGCTACTGTGTAGTAGTATTAGGCTGATGCACAGTTAGTGCCACTAGAAAAAGTGCACCAGTGCTACTGTGCAGTAGCATGAGTTACTGTGCATTGGTTATCCAAGTACTAAACTTAATGTGCAGTAACTGTGGCACATTAATGAACATGTAGATGTGCCCAGTGATAGTCTCTCACGCATGTGATTGGAGGAATCCAAGACGGAGGTCAACATGGGGATCGCATCTTCAGGGAAGAAGAAATGGGGCATTTTAATGTGCCATCAGTGTAGGCAACATAAGCAAATGAGCACTTTGTGATGGAATTGTTTCCTCCTGGGTTGCAATTGCATAGAAGTCAGGACATTCATAGGCTGTGCTCCCCACTGAAATCACACGATGATGGGCCATGCTGCACATCTTGTAGCAAAACCCAAGCTTCCCCTGGGCTTGAGGGCCACAGCTCGGGAGTCTGTGTTCAGCTTTTCCCTGACATTGGGGGGGCCCCAGCACAACCAGGCATTGAGTTCAGCCAGAGCTGCTATTCTGGGCATGAAATCAGGAAATAATCTTATTGGGCAGCATCACTTGTTTCTAGGGCAGGGTTTGCATTTCCAGTCCTCAGCCCACAGAGTTCTCTGGAGAGACTGAGGCGAGCCTCCCACCTGTAATGTGCCCGCTCCAAGAGCAGCATGTTCATGCTCCTGAGTCAGCTCTGCAGGGAGAGACGTGGCAACCCAGGGGAGAACTGCTGATACTGCATTGGTTAGCAATAAACACCCCAGCCTGTTCTTCCCATAAGACGTGTGCCTTTACTGCATGGGACCGTGCTAGGGCACGCTGCTGTTAAGATCCCTGCTCCAACTTCCTTGCATGCAGACCAGCCTCTGTCTTCTTTACTACGCGCTCATCCAGGAAGAGCGCACACACCAACTGCAGGTGCTTCCTCAGCCTGACAAAGGGTGTTTGTACCCGAAAGCTCGCAAAGAAGATTTTTTCCAATTATTTGAGCTGGTCTTATAAAAGATATCAGATTTACCCGAAGAACCTTGTCTGCCTATGTCCTTAGACCAACACAACTACAACCTACACCCTTCCAACCTCCAGCTCACCAGTCCAGCAAGTCGTGTCACTGCTCTTAGAAAAGGCACCTGCACCCAGCATTTATGTCCTGGCTGCTCCAGAGCCTAAGACCAGATGCTACATGAACACCAAAGCATGACTTTTTTTCTGGCATGCATTACAGAGCAGGCACAAGTGGGCAGGCTCCCAGGCACTGTGGAATAAATGTGCCCCAAGCTTTTGAGCCTTTTCAGGGACAAGCCATGGGGTATGGAGGCAGATTTGTGCCCTCTGCCTCATGCTTTCAAGGGGGAAATGCAACTCCTTGGGGCTGGAAACTTCAGCCTAAATCAGCAAATGGCTTCTTGTGATTATGCGGCTTTACACCAGTGGAGCAGCTGGCCCTTCAGTTCTACTGGCTTGCACCTAGTAACTTCCCAAATGGTGGTTTGGGGGCGCCGAGATGGAATCCACAGCAAGGACTTATCGCTCCACTTATCGGCTGCTCCTCAGGGCTGTAGGAGACTCCTTACTAAACCCTCTGTTCTTCTGAACAAGAAGAGCCCAGGCGCCAAGATTTTTAATAAGCTTTCCTTCAGGCTGAAGTCTTTCCGCCTCTCCTCAGCATGTAGTGCCTTTGGCTCACTCTTCAGCTCCTGAAGCATGTGGGGAAACATTTAACGTTGGCACAACTGCAAAAAAGCATTTGTATTGCTAAGCGTTGCTTCAGGCTGGCATGAGATACAGCAGAGAGCTCAGCTTCCATTCAGACACCTACCTGAAGCCACCCAATCTGAGGACGAGCTCAAGCCACCCAGCAGCCCTCTGCGATGGCAACAAAAGCAACTCCCAGGAAGAGCCAGGGAAGCAGTGGAGTGCTGTGCAGAGTGGAAAAACTGACCTTAATGCTCAATGTGAATTAAAGAGAGTCTCTGAGCAGAACTGACCTAATGTAAATGATGTGTCTGGGCAGATTGGGTTAAGAAATTAGGGACCAAACCTCATTCATGGGGGCAAGAATGACTCTGATACAGCAAGAGACCTTTACAGAAGCCAATGGGACTGCTCGTGTGAATGGGCCTCGCTTCTGCAAGGCAGTGCCTGCAGACCTGGCTCTGCACCGCTGGTATTCAGGATCTGTATATCATTCAAATACAAATTCTGTTCACTTCTGATCCTACCAAGATCCACCCTCCTGCATGTGACAAGATAGATCATAGTATCTGGAGCATCAAACATCAGGGTCTATGTTGCTATATTTATTCAGGGATGATACCTTCAAATAAGAATAAATGGAGCATCTCAATGTACAACTGCCTTTAGGAGCAATGCATTCCAGTAACATTACCTTGGACGTTTCAGTACACGAAAGGCAGGAGATTTGTGCTCTCCCTAGAAATCCTAAGGACCCACATGCTGAGTTTGGGACTGACATCAGACCCTCCGCAATGCTCTGGGGAGAGGGGTGGCATGGACCCAGCATTTTCATTCAGGCACATCTCAAGCTTGAAGACATATGAACTGACAGCACACACAGCAGAACAAAATCCCACATAGAGACGTGGGAGCTAAGTACCAGCTGCTACTGGAACAATTATTTGGGGCTTTTATAAGTCTCCATCATGTTGCACTAACGGTTTCTTTTGGATTTGCAGCACTGGTGATAATATTTTTGCGGTTCTCCAGCACCCTTCATCTGCCTGGCTCAGACCTCGTCCTGGACATTATTCTTCTAATCATTATTAAACTGAGCCCATTCATAGACTGCCCAGAGCACAACACTCCAGCACTTTGCACAGTGAGGAGCTCAGGGCTTTGTAGTTGAATCAGCCTGGGTCTTGAAACTCTTCCTAACGGATGCCAAGCTTACCCTTAAATGTCATTTTCAGCAGGAACAAACATGAAACCACACTATCTGAGACAGAAGGGAGGTGGAGATCATTTCAACTGTCTGTGAAATGCAGGTGGAAGTCCCTAAGGGCTCCAGCCAGGAGTTGACTGCTCTCAGCCCATAGCAACCATCGGAAGCAGAGAGCCCAGCCTGTTACTGAATCAGAAAAGCCAACACCACTGAGCTGCTATAGGGCCGTTTTTATCAGTGGACCTCAAAGGGCTTTGCTAAGTAGGTCAGCGCCATTGTCTCCCATTGTACAGAGGGGAAAACTGAGGCATCACAAGGGGAGGTCACCCAGCGGGGCAGTGGCAGCATAGAATTGAAGTCTGCTACCTACTATCCACTAGGCCACTCTACTTCCACCTACCCCTTTCAGGTCTCCGGATGAGATCCCTGACAGTACAAAGCCTTATCCTGGGTGAGAGAATGACATGCATCTTCAGAGAGAACAAGGGTTTTCATCCTCTTCAGACTTGGGCAGCCCTTACAGGTGCTTTATGTCCAGACTGGGCCACATGAGGAGATGCACAGCATCCTACCTAGTGCTGGGACATTGGTGCTACCTACTGCAGCACCAGCAGAACTTCCCAGGGCATCTGGCCCTCGCCTCTTCACACTGAGCTAGTCAGAGGCTGCTTAGCCACTCAGATCTGGCAGGACTATGCAGCCAGATTGTCTGACATGCTTTCAGGTCTCCTCAAGTTGATCTTTAACAGATGTTGTCTTCCTTGCTGCTGTGGGAGACAGTGCTTAAGGTAGGGGTTCCCCTCCTGGAGACCTGGCCTACAAAATGCCTGATCGACAACACCAGAAGCTTCATCAACCATGAGGAGCAGCCCAGATTTCCAGTGAACGGATTCACAGAAAAGGGAACTGGCTGTGGACACTGTTTCTCTTCCCCATTTGTCACTTCTTCTTTTCGGGGTCTCTACAGCTTAATGGAAAACTAGTTCAAAACCACAGAAGCAAGGCAGGCATTGCAAGTAGCGAGGCAGGACAATTCCTGCTGCATGCAGTTGTGCCCTGATCAACGGGCCAAGCTGAGGATAGTATTCCCTGTCCAGTAACACAGGCTCCAGGCAGGAGGGAGCAAGGTACAATGGAGAAAGGGAGCAATGGAACAAGGTACAAGGGAGCAAGTTGAGATGAGTTGCTGTTTGGGCCAGCATCAAGGCACATGTTCGCAGGCTGACAGATGCAGGAGGGTCTGACCTGGGTGCTGGGCAAGGATTTTGCAACCTCCCCTGTTACAGATCCCCAGGAGAGCTCCTGGTCAGCACAGGCTGGGGACAACCAGAAACTCTGCTTCACTGCCATTTTCTTTTCTAAAGATTTACAGTTTGTTCATCGTTTCATAGATGTCAGGTGCTGGAAGGGACCTTGCAGATCATCAGGTCCAGCCCGCCTGCATAAGCCAACTCCTCAGGCCATCACTAAGGGAAGGAAATAGGGGTTTTTGCCTGAGTAAGGACTTGGAGAAGCCAAGGAAAGACCTGGGATCTGGACACTTAATATTTACCTGAAGCTTGTGACCTCTGGGGAAGGGTTGATTTTTTTTTTTTCCTTTGGGTCTGACCTTTGACTGCAATTTTCTGATTAGAAGTAACCACACAGAGAAGACGCTGCTGCCAATCACAGCTTGGCTCTACCTGCAATTCAGAATAGAAAGATACACTTGGGTTTCACTTCATCTGTTGGAGGAATACACTGCAACACCCATGGCCTTAGCAAGAGCTTCCAAAGACAACACTTGTTCCTCTGCCCTTGGCCCACTAGCTATTCCCCATTAGTGTTACACCTGAAGAGAGCTAAGGGCTGTGCTTGCAATCATGCTGCCAAGAGTTGCAGAGCTGTGGAGGAGGGAAGGTTTCTGGCAGAAGGGACCCAGGGCAGACTGGAACTTGGTTAGAGTCCTGACCTGCCTCTCTAGATTTGTAATGATCTGTGGAAAATTAAAGGCTTCTAGTACAGGCCACCACCTCTGCTACCTGTACAAAACAAGAAGCAGGTGCCAGCAGTGAACCTGTGGAAAGCTTGATGCAGCCAGGCTGCAACAGGTCTCAGCGCTTCCCTCCTCAGCTACCCTTGCCATCAACGCGTTCAGCTGAACAAGCCATGCAAATGCCGTCGATCGGATTGAAAGGGAAAGCACAGAGGAATACTGTGAACCCACTACATTTAACCTTTTGATGCCAGCCATTCTCCATTGTGCAGCACAGCCTATAAACCAAGGCAGACATTTGGCCTCTATTTTAGATCCCTGATACAACAGCTCCCTCTGAAAATGTTCAAATCACCGATGCATTCTCATTGCTTTAGCTCCTGCGGTGTGTTTGGGAAGTACTCTGCTGTCTTCACACATCGCATTGACAGTCATTCAAAGAAGGAAACTGGAGACCCATTCACACTTCTAAAACACATGTCCAAACAACAGTTACACCATTTGCTATTGAATTAATGGGCAGTTTCTACCACTGCAGGATCCCCAAGTGCAAGGAGCTTCTCAGCTAGATGTCACATAACTTATGGCACCAAACAATAGTGCCCTTGCTGGTTGCAGCTGAAATGGGAGTAGCATGCAGAACTGGCTGAAAAGCTGTGGGGGTGGGGGGGGAGCCCTTTTAACATATTCTTCAAAGCCTTTGCTTGTCCTGTTCCTGACATTTTCCAACATGCTTCTGTTAAGCTTGAGTGCAGCGCTGCTGCACTCCAGTTGGAAAGGGCTAAGTCAGTCTCTTAGGGTGCAAACGGAAGTGACAGCTTGCTTTCCCGCCATCTGGCTACAAAAAGCAGTATATAGACGTGACCAAACACAAGCGCATGGCTGCAAGCCACTTAAAAGGGCTGATCGTGTGAAAATCTGAACCCTCATTGCATGAGGGGCAGATGAAGTTGTTTGAAAACAGAGCATCTTCTGTCATTTGTCTGTGCTGCCTGTGCGGAGAGAGTCCAACCTGGGTGAAGGGCCCAGGATTTTTGCTTCTCTTTCACTGATGTTACCGGACTACAGACACACACTCCTCGGAGCTTCGTCTGGAGGCTAAGCTGCTGTTCTGGTCTTTGTGGAAACCCTTCTGCCTAGTGACTCCTGACATTTGCCTAGATGGGTTTTTCATTGGACGGAACAAAGTCCATGAGTTTCCATCTCGGGCTTCTTTCCAAAAAAATAATTTCAGGGGAGAGTGAGCAAATGTGGCTAATTACTCATCAGAGCCACAGAGACAGTGCAGAGCTGCCCGTTCTGAAAGGCTTCTCATATCCAAACAGGTCAGCATAGCTATTCTAGGGGAGGTTCTGGCTCAGGGACATCCATTGATCTAGGGCTTGTTGCACAGAAAGGGAAAATCCAAGGACGCTGTGTATTAAGCAACAGTTTGCAGACACTCCTGCTGAAGCAGTGCAGTAAGCACAGCTCCTTTCCATAGGAGGGGGGTCTCCAAGAATGCACGGCAAAGACTTGGTGGAACCACAGAGCCACATTTAGCTTGAAACAGAGGTTAGTAACAAAACACTAAGGCCAAGCTGTGGCTTCGGTTCTAAGGGTCTCCCTTTTTTGCACATAGGGGAAATAGTTGCAGATCAAAAATGAACTGAAAGGAAACTTACAGTAGTGCCTTGCCTGGCTTGATTCACACACACTGCTGAATGGTTACAACTGAGATTCAGTTTAATAGAACAAGGAAGTTCTGAGCTTTTAGTCTACACCCCCCTTCAGTACCTGAGCAACAGAGGGACAAGGACAAATCCTCCTGGAGATGAGATCCTCTAGGCCACATCTAGACAAGTGCAGCTGTGTGGTAGACGCATCGGTGATGCCACACACTGCACACTCAGCTGTGCTGCAAGGTAGCAACGTGGGGGTGGGAGAGGGTTTGACCCTGTGAAATCCTGGGGTCAAAGCCCCCTCCCTCCTCCCCAAAAATGCAGTGGTGCATTTGGGGGCAGTGCCCACTGCCCCAAACTGAAGCCTGGCTTGCTGGAGCCATGCTCTGGCTGCGGGCCAGGCTCACAGCAGCAGGATCGCTGCTGCTGCAGCCCCTGGAGGCCCAGTGCTGGCCCCAGCCCCTCCTACCCCACCCCAAGTAACCATGTGCCAGAGGCGCAGGTGTTCCCTGGGGGGAAAAGTAGCAGCAGCACAAGCAAATGAAGTTCATTCTCAAAGTGAAGGCTTGAGGGGCACAGACTGAGGCTCTGTAAGACCAGATCCTCTTCATGCTTCCAAAGCACATCTCATAGATCTGTGCAGCTCTTAATTATTTTGGATATTTGCCACCAGATCCGTTGCAGGATCCAAGGTTTCAGCTGAATGACTTCAAATGAAGGGCCCCTTTATCTCAAGGCCGAGTTGACTCTAAGCATAAGGACACTTTAAGGAGTAATGTTTCAGCGCTCACTCATTTTTTACTATGAAAAAAATACAGCAGCTCTTTTCTTTCGCGAAGAACTAAAGAAGCCCACAACAGGTTAGAAAGGAATCTCAGAAACCAATTTGAAATTCTTGAGTTCAGCTTGTGAATCATGTGTAGGTATCTGCATACCTATTAATGTGTGGCACCCATAAGAGGATCCCACCACACACTGGCTGAGAATCACTGCTATAGGACACCATTGCTCCTTCGAATGTGAACTCCTTTCTACTCCAAGACAGGAGGGTAGGGGGAAAGTGACCTTTCCACAAAAGGAAAAAGCTGTAACCATATCTTGTTAGTGCCAAAGCCTTCTGCTTCCCCTCTGCCAGCCCCATTATCACAACTGGACTGCTGGGGAGACTCCCATTACGATATGCAGATTTGGGACAGCATAAAATAAGCCTATATCAAAACAGCTGACATTATACAGCAAGTGGGAGGGGGAGCAATAACTGAGGTTTCCCTGCATAGCTTGTTACCAGAGCTCTACATCCTTGTTTCAGAACATTTACACATTAACTACAAGGTAGCACAGAACTTGTACCCCCATCAGTCAATCAGCCCAACACTGCCAGAGCCAAGGAATAGGCAGGCAAGGTTTCTTGAGTAGATGTGGTATCTTTTATTAGCCCAACTGAGTAGTTGAAAAAAAAAACACAGCTACAACCAGAAACCCAGAGCCAAGGAATGTAGCATTGCCCCCTACCCTCCCTGCTATCAGACCATATTCTGGCCTTAATAAAATACTTTCAAGCTTTATCTAAAGAGAACAACCCAAGCAAAGACACCTTTCACTGTGGATGAGGTTCAAGACCTCAACATGTACACGTTTAAACCTCCCTAGCCAGGCAACTGAGTGCCCAGGTAAGAGTCCTGTTTCCATAGGACAGTGCCAAATTTCTTGTAGGGAAACAGTTCAGCATGGAAGTACAGTGCTGCTAGGACTGTGAAGCATTTCTAAGAAACCTGACTTCTACATGAAAACAAGCACCCAAATTACTAGGGGAGCTGTAATTTTGGAGTGTTTTTGAACTGCGACTTAAAGTAACAGGAGTCATCAACAGACCAAAGGCCCAGCTTCAGAGAACAAGTCATTTGTGTGTAAAAAGGTCAGGATTCCAGGAAAAGGAGAAGCATTATGGTCTCCAGGCTTTCCAACCACAACCAAAGCACTCACAAGAAAACTGCAAAATCAGGGAGCATAACTAGTGTTTAGAAGCCACACAGATGAAACCAGAGGTTTGTAAGACAGTTTTAATGACAATAGAAAAAACAGTCACTGTTCACAGACGACGACCACGGCGACCACCCTTTCTGCGAGTGCTGTCAGAGGGGATAGGGGTGACATCCTCTGTGGAGAGAGAAACAGGCATATTACCATTCAGGACTCCAGACTGTTTCCACCCAGAACTCTCCAGCCAGCCCTAGGGCATATGAATCACTCTCTGCACACCCTGTACACAAGCCAGTCCTCAACAGCTACTGCTTCCTATGCTAGATCTTGCAACAGGGCAAGCTACTAATATTAGTGACAAGGGGGTTAGAAAATAAAGGACTTCTTACAATCTCATTATGCTGCAAGGGCATTTTTAGGCCTAACACCACTTTCCACAGCCCCCTGCCTCTTCTGTCCAATGAAATACATCCCCTTGTATGAAGCTGAACAGTCCACCCCACCCCACATTCTCTGTGGGAAACACAGATCTACAGAAGCAGAACAATTCACGTGCTCATTGGGTGATGGCGTAGCCGAAAGCTACAGACGTCAGCATCTTAAAATATGGAAATTCCCCACTTAAGTGGGCAGGGAAAGAAAGCAGTGAGGCAAAAGACTGCAGACCACAGCTTCCAAGGCAGCAGTACAACCACTGATCACAAGGCAAGCTCCTCCAGGTCTGTATGACACTTCCTTCTCAGGCTTCTCTGAGCCAACACAAAGCTGGGTGTGGAACAAACAGTCCCTTCCTGGTTCAATACCCACCCAACCATAAGCCCAAGACTGCTTCTGCAACAGCTTTGGGGACCATCCTTCCAATGACTCCCAATGGGTTTATCTACAGCCACTGAAGTCCCTGGCTTACAAGGCAGCTTGTTAAAAATCAGGACTAACAAGGATTCTTAGCTACCAATTTGCATTGGTTAAGGGCTCTCTAAAGCAGAGTCACCACTACATTGCTACATAGCCCAGGATTTAGCAGAGATCTTCCAGTCAGTTACCAGCCTTTGGTTCATACCTCCTGCATGCACTATCTACAGAATGGGCCTTATTTAAATGGCAAATGCCTGAGTCCCTCCTGGCACATAAGCACAGCAAGTTTTAAGGCTACACAGATTAAACCATAAGTAAACCAGCAAATCAGTTTAAAAGAAGTGACACCTTCCAGCAAAGCCAAAGGCACTCGGCCAGTATTGCAACATCTCCCAAAAAGTCACACTTGGGTTCCGTTGTACTAAGAGGAAGTGAATTTCAGACGCAACTCATTGTGTAGACTGCAGTTCCATTTTGGAGACCAAGCTTGTTAAGGAAAAGCTACTTGTTTCCTGTATTCATCTAAATTTCATGGAGTACACATCACTTACCAATCCGCCCAATCTTCATACCAGAGCGAGCCAGAGCTCGGAGGGCTGACTGTGCACCTGGTCCAGGAGTCTTGGTCCTGAAAAGAGCCGACAGGTAAAATTGCATGTTAGGACAAATAATATCTTAGCTGCCTTCCCCATATCAGGCACTTGCTACACTAGAAATGGATTCTCCACTATCCACTAAATGAGAACACTGTAATGAAGCATAGCCAACAATCTTCCAGATGATATTTGGCCTTAACATACAAAAACGCATAATGTAAAGCAGGGCTCCTTCGGGTCAGAACTGAAAGCAACTGTTAATCATGTAGGTATCAACACAGGTCCTCTAACAAAATGTATGATGTACATGCAATCAAAAGCATCCTGACTCGCCTAACAAGGCAGGCCCCACCCCCGCAAAGAGCATGCATTAAGTCTGCAAAGCAGCATGAAATAAGAGAACGCCAGGGAGAGCTTGAGATGAGAAATCTCCCTGGTGGTGCTCAGCACCACTATTATACAAGAACAGCTGCCACTTTTAAATGGCAATAGCAGCAGTGATGGAAATGAGACTATCGGACTGTGCACAAGATACAAAGCCTCATTTCCCTCGAGACCACCTGAAGAGAACAACCTGGTGCTCAGTCACCACGAGAACCTGTTCCACGCTCTGCCTGGCTGCATGCCACCTGTGCATGATAAGGCACAGCCCACCAGACATACCTGTTTCCACCGGTAGCTCGCAGCTTGATGTGAAGGGCAGTGATGCCGAGCTCCTTGCACCTCTGGGCAACGTCCTGGGCTGCTAGCATAGCAGCATAGGGAGAAGACTCGTCTCTGTCGGCCTTCACTTTCATGCCACCAGTCACTCGACAAATGGTTTCCCTGGAAAGACAATATTTCTTTCTCTGCATGTGGCCATAGGCAACAACAGTGTCTGGAGTGAGACCCCAACTTTCTGGTATGACAAAAGTGGGAGTATCAAAACCACGATCCTGTTTGTTGGGTACATTCACCAAAAGATAAGACTGCCTGGAGGCAGCCAGACCTAACATCAACCTCTGCTTAACAGCAAGAACCGCACCTTCTTTTCTAAGGTCATTTCTGAAAGACAAAGCTTTCCCCCCTTTGCGCCCAAACAAAGCTCCCCCACCCCATTTAAGTGGATGCAAAGCTCTGTATGATGGTGAAAACACCAAAACTGCCACTGCAACCCCCTGAACACAACAAGACAATACCTGAAGTGCCTAAAACATGCCACAGATAAAAAGCAGGGCATTACCAATACCCTGCAAGCTGCAGTGACAGGAAGTAGCTTGTAAATCCATGCTCAGAGGATGGAGCAGGAGGAAGACTATGCCCCATGCTGCAAAAGAAACCAACCCTGCTTCCTCCTAACCTGACTTAAAAAAACATTCCTTATGGAAGTGCTTGATACTGTTATCCTATTCAACTGTGTATAGAAATAAGCTAAAATAGTGATTTCCTGAACCAAAGGCATTTCTACATACATACTTCCAGCTTTTATGACTTGCAAGCTAAAGCAGCGTTGAAAGTGCCTCAAGAGCCCTCCACGGCACTGAAGTCAATGCTCAGCACTCACTTGCCAGAGAGATCCGTCACATGGACAAAAGTGTCATTGAAGGAAGCGAAGATGTGGCAGACACCAAAAACGTTTTCTCCTTCGGCAACCTGAGGTCCCAAGCTGATAACCTGCTCTTCTTTCTTCTCCTTACCCTTGCGAGGTGCCATTGCTGAGCAAGAAAATAAAAGCAAGAGTTATGGAGAAGCAACGAGGATGCAGAAGTACAGTCAGGAATCAGGAGTTAAAAATCACATTCCCCCCTCCTGGAATTGATCAGCTATCGTTTCTGTGGACTGTTGGTCATTCATGTTGCTATGGAGAAAAAGCAGCACTTTAAGGTTATATAAGCTGGCAGCTCAACTGTTAATAAATAAATAACATTGAGATGGACATGCGTGACATTCCAAGTCTGTTAACATTGAATTCTGGAGACAGAGGATTGAACCACCCAAAGTTGAATCCTTCCGAACATCAGGCTGTAAGACATTAAACCCAGTCTGATCTCTAGATAGGCAAGTGATTATGATAAATGGTTCTGACCTCTCTTGAACTTTAGCTTGAACTCTAAACATGAAAGATGCCATAGCAGCAACATTCAAACATCCTCTGAATAAAGAGATCTGGATACCCCCCTTTCAAGCCTGCAGCTGCACCAGGCTTCTGCCTGCTTCTGTTCCTGTTACCCCATATCTTCTCCACACTGCAAGTTCCTTAGGGCATGGCTGCCCATTCTTCGTGCACCTGGAGCTCCTAGCTCACTTAGGTCAATTCACAGTGGAAATCTCTACGCACCAAACAAGTGCAGCACACACCGTTTGTTTCTTTTAAAATTAAAAGAAAAGAGACGATCTATTGCTACCCTGGGTGAACCAAGGCTTCAGCTACGGGAACATGCAAAAAGCAATTCAGCTTTTGACAAAGGATGGCAAGGTGGCAGGACTTCCTGTACTTATTCCACAAGCTGAAGCACATCTCAAATGCTCGTGGTCTCCTTTGGTTATGATACGGTCATGTTTACATGGCAGCTTACACAGGGGAAAACACATTTTAGCAACTAGAAATGAGAGAGTATTAAACTATTCCTACCCTCACCAAGACAGTCTGACGGCCCTCTGTATGTCTTTAAGAAGCATGGCCTAGCCCTAGAGGGCCCTATAAGAAATGAAAACCCAATGTCCCGATCTCTGCCACTTGTGTGATGCAAGTTACAGGTGTTACTTGTCCCCTCTGCCCACCTTTTTTCTGAACCATAAACCTGATGTAACGCTAAATGTTTTAAAGTTTAACAGAACCCCTCACTGGTGATGGGTGCAAAGACACGATGACCAAAAAGCACATCTATGCAATGCTCTATTACCTAAGGGATTTGGAAAAGCCAATTATGGAAACACCCCCCCGCCGACCCCACACAAGCCCACTTCTAATGTCCTGCTGACACTGAGAGCATCACTAGCACCACACACTGCCACAGGAAAAAACATCTGCTGGGAATACAAGAAGCTTCCTTTAAATTTGGACAGATGCTACTCTAAACTGATGCAATCTCAAATTGCAGCAGAGGATGTTTAGATTAGATTTTTTTCCTTAATTTCTCAAGAGGAGGAGAGCAAAGCACCGGAGCAGGTTACCCAGAGAGGTGGTGGTAGACTCTCCATTCTTGGAGGTTTAAGACCTGGCTAGACAAAACCATGGCTGGGATGATGTAGTTGGGGCTGGTCCTGCTTGGAGCAGGAAGTTGAACTAGATGCCACCTCCCTTTGAGGTCCCTTCCCACCCTCATTTTCCCTGGTGCTCAGCATCCTGCAGGCTCTTTTAGTCTCTGCCTGATGCTCTAGAACTGGCTCGTCTCCAGGACCTGCTGGTGGGGCCCGACCAAGCGCGTGGAGCCACTGCCGCTGCGCTCAAGGGACTCCCTAACAGGTTTAGAGTCAGCAGCACTCCTGGGGAGGCAATTTCTTTTATTAGACAAACTAGATAGTGGCAAAAAAACCCCACTTTATTTGCAAGCTCTCAGGCACACACCCTTCCTCGGGCACAGGGGAGTGCAAAGATGATATCATTTCTCCCAGGTAGACATGAAAATTTGTCTTTTTCACAAATGGGACAACCCGTTTTTCCCTGCACACTGGCCAGGCCCCACCATGTCCTTCTTCCCTCTCCCTCAGCCCCTGCCCCTTCTCTTTTATATACATATCCATATATATATACACACACTGTATGTATTATTACCTGCCCTTTCCCTTTATTTATACACACACACACGTGTATATATATAAAATGTGTCTGTCTATCTATCTATATCTATATAGATACACACACACAGATAGATATTCCCTCAATCTACACAGAGGCTTCTCAGGCCCCAGGGACGCCAACAGCACGCTCCTCCCCAGCTCTACCATCTACTCGAGCCCCCGGCTGGGTTGCGGCCTAGTGCCTGGCTCCGCGCCCCGGCACCGCCCCGCCGCGATACCCCTCGATGGCGGCGGGGGAGGCCCCGCTCAGGCAGGCGGCAGGCACGGGGACCGCTGCGGGGCGCAGGCCGCGCGGATGAAGGCGGATGCTTCACTCCCCAGCGCCTACCTGCGCGTCTCGCCGGGCCACCAGCGCAGGAAAGGAAGAGGAAGGGGTCGCGGGGGCAGAGGTCACTTCCGCTCACCCGGAAGTGATCCCGTGAGAGAGGGAGGGAGGTTAAGTCAAGCGAAATACGTCACAAAATCCTTATTCACGCGACAGAGAGGTGGCACGTGTCTGCTGGAGGACACTGAAGTTAATCAGCCGTGGGGTTTTTTTGGCTTGGGGGAAATGATTGTGGCCCCTCAACGTGGCGGCGCGCTGCTCACCTCCCGAAGATGGCGACGGCCTGGTGCCCCTCACAAAGATGGCGGAACGCCGCCTCGGGATTGGCTCGTTGGGTCCCGCGGGCCGTACTCTTTGCGCCTGCGCAGCGCCCCCTAGGGGTGTGGAGGGCACTCCTCAGCCTGCAAGCCGCAGGGATGGGGCTAGCATTGGATTAGGGCAGCCCCTTTCCCTTGCTCGGTGCCTGCCCCTCAGAGCCTGGCTCTCTGCTTTAGAGAGCCCCTAAGCAATGTAAATGGGTAGCTAAGAACCTGGGGGAATGGGGTTTCCTCCTCCACTGGTAGCAGTAGTAGGTTTTTATCCTATATCCCCCCAGACCCTAGGCAAGGGAGCAGGTGGGGTGCACTGGGATGGGGGTTTCTAAGGTACCTAATGAGCCCCTTGCAGTGTGCAAATGCTCTCTGAGGCTATAGTATTGCAAGGCTCATCTCTGAGGCCTCTTAAATATGAAATGCTCATCATGGAAGCTCAAAATTATTCGGTGTTTGCTGAAAAACGATTGTATGCTGAAAGAGGATGCCAACAAGTGTGCAAAGAAGTCTTTGTATTGCTCACTATAACTTGTCAATGAGTGAGTGAGACCTGGGGCATCACCGTTGAAACATTTCTTTATTTTAAGGTGAGCTGTCCTAAGAAAGTGCTGGCAGCAGACCCAAAAGTTAGTTAAGACTCTCTGAGTCATTTGGGGTTTGCATATGCGGCACCAACTAGCTGCCTGAAATATTATTGTACCTTTTTGAACACTTTTGCTATTATTGATTGTACATTGTACAAGGGTCAAAATTATCCTATGAATATGATGGTTATCGTAGACCTGGCCGCGCTGCCCTCCAAACGTGCCAGCTTTCCTCACGGCGGAGCAACGTGGTACCGGCAATGCTCTAGGCACAGATCAGAGGCCAGGATTTGTGGGGTTGATTATCTTTGTATTGGACCAGCGGCATAGCTGGGAGGGATTTCAACAAGCTTTTGGGTACGAGGCACCCTTTGCGGGGTCAGGTTTTTTGGAAGAGTCCTGTAGAGCGTAACAGAGGGGCCTGTCCCTGCCCCAGTCTCCTGTGGGAGAGCTCAGAGACCTACAAAAAGAAGCAAATTCACTAGTTCTGCAGATTTAAATTCCTGAACCCAGGTGACTTTCTAGGTTTTCAGCTGGTTTCATCATTATTATATTTGTCAGGATTTTTCCATAAGGGCTGGGGACCTGAGTGGGGGGGAGCATCAGGGTGGCTGAGTTTGCAGTGTCCCCTCTAAATAAGAGAGCTCCTTCCAAACAGAAAGAGGATGGAGTAGCTCCCTGCCAACATGCAGCAAAAAGAGAGAAAGTTGGGGCAAAGACTGTTCTATGCTGCATTTTGCGGGGTGGAGGGGCATGAACAGCTTATCCTTAAACTGAAACAACCCTGAAGCTGAGTCCTGGTCCTTCTCAGGAAACAGAGAAGGAAAATGCATCTCAGCCCATCCTCCATTCTCATGCTAAACACTGGAAAGGAGCAACTGTGAATCTGGGCCAGGAAGCAGACAAGTAAGAGGAAAGATCTGAAATAAGTTCTGGGCATTTTTAATATGTGGCTTGATTTAATCTAATTCAGGGACCATCTGAAACCTAATTTATCTTTCCGACGTGCTGGTGGGAAGTGCTTACAATGTGATAAAATAGCTGGCCCACCACCTCTCACTCATCTGGCCAGAGACTCCTTGTTTTGCATTCATTTTAAGGAAGAGTTTTGTTGTTGTTGTTGCTTTAAAGCATCCTTCTCTCGTTAGGAAAGCTTTTGCCGTGTATTTCAGCGAAGCGTGTTAAATCTCACTTAATTTTGCCACGTCTCTTCCATTCAAATTCTCACCGCTTGACAGCCGTGGATCAATTTAGAAACGAGAGTGGGAAGGCCTGTTGGGATGAGAAATCATTGCTTGGCTACTGCTAAAGGGCACCCTTCCAGCCGTCAATTTTCTGATGAAGCATGCTCACGTTCGCACCGGCACTGTCATCTCCCATCGAGTTTGGATCCTGAAATGGAAGCTTTCACATGGCAAAGACTGTGGGGGGGGGGGG
>NW_017729000.1:5759928-5770126 GCF_001723915.1 Gavialis gangeticus | reverse complement strand
ATGGGAAACTGGTGGTCCTAATAGTCCTTTTGTGTAGACTAGGACGCTACAGAAGAGAACAGGCCCCAACCTGGAGGCAGATGTCACTGATTAACCTGCACATGGAAAATAATTGGGTTTGTGCCCCTAATTTCACCTCCTTGTGCTGGAGGTGGAAGGTTGTTCTAGGGGTGGGAGGGTCTCTACAATAGAGGGTCCAGGGTTCGCTGCCTTGGAGCACCTCTCAGCGTGTTATTATGACCCATTATTGGCCAATGATCTACCGTCATCATCAATATTGACATCGATAATTCTCCAGGGGACCACAGACAAGATGGCAGAGCTGTAAGATCACCATTGTGATCTCCAACTGAGAAGAGAGGAAGGATGCCTGCATTATAGTCAGAGACTATAATGTATAGCGTAGTGACCCGGACCCATTAAAAAAAAAAAATCCCAAACCCCCTCCAAATCTACACGTCAGTGTTTCAGGCCTGGCTGGTTCTCTGATCCGAGGGGAACTCCAGCCAAGACCTACCCGCTAATGGATCCCAACTGTCTGCATTACGTTGCGTTAAAGAGATTTCTATTAAAACTAAATAGGTCTGTAATGCACTTAATAGCCGGCTAGCCCCCCTGCGATATAGGTGAGTAACACTTTGATATCGTTCTTGTGCAAATGGATCTGTGGGGGACTCGAAGGAGGTCTTCGGGAATTTCCGCTCAGATGGGGTTATGCGTAGAGACGTTAATATACATAACTCCTCAGAACATTTTCTAATGAGGTGCTAATGGGGGGAGATTTTAATATACTGAATTCTCCGTGGGGCAGTCAGATGTGGGATATAAGTGCAGCCGTGATGGATAGTACAGGGGCTGGGATATATTCCCCCCTAGAACAATTATCAGTGGGAGACTTGTTTCACCTCGGCGGCAAACTGAATGTAAATTTGTTGAGTTTTGCATTAAGACGGCCTAGCAAGCGAGTATTTTTCTGGCTGCAGCTAATTTAAATAAGGCTCAGGAGAGGAACGAGCAGAGACATCAAAGATGCTCTTTGAAAAAAGGCAGATTGAACTGGAATTAATCGCAGGGGTGAGCCCAATCCTGCTCTTTCCCTGCTGGGTGCTGAGCGCCGTCAGTGGGCTCAGGCTTTAACAGGAAGTGTGGATGGGTCTTGTGGCAGCAAACCGGGGAAGAAAACTGGCCCGATTCTCGTTGCCTGCATGCTGTGCTCCCTTGATTTCCATGAGCAATATGAACAGCGGGGTTTCGACCTATGCAGCAGGTGAGCATATTTATACTGGAATAAAACACAGGGCCAGAGAATAAGCTGATCATTTGAGAACCAGGCCTGGAGGCTATTCTCAGGCTTCCCGCTAGAGGGGGAAGGCTTTCAATCATAGATCGCTTCTGCTCTCTAGCAAAGAAACTGGAAGGCAGGGCCCAAGGCAAACCCTGGGAACTCTGTTCTGCTTGGGGTCGAGGCCGCTTCGGTGCCTTGCATTGTCTTGTTTTTTGTGGATGCAAGCATGAAAAAAAACCACATTGTTTTAAAGAATTTGCCTTCTGTTTATCCACCGCCTGAGCTCATAACTTCCGATGTTATCACTGCTTCTGCAGGGACGAACCGGGATGTCATGGAGGGTTATATCCAGGGTGGCAGAGGAGGAAATAGCCAGCGGGACCCAATGAGTGCTTCAGAGAAAAATAATTTTAAGTAAGAAAAATAATCTTAAGAAATTGCCCGTGTCTCTGGAGAGGGGGGTGCATAGGCTTCAGTTTGATCCAGGGGCTGATATACTGTGCAACAAGCATCGAGAAAGGCAGGGGGATGGTCTCTGCATCAGCAGCCCTTGGAAGGGGTGATTGCTGGGGCAGAAATACAATCCCAAGAACATAATGAAATAATGGCACTGGAAGGATGGTGGCAAAGATGAGATGAAGGTGAAGCAGCTCCAACGGTGGAGCCAGCCCTTGCAGTTTGGGCGTAGCCTGCCTTTGCTGGGTGCATCTTACTTCGTTTCCAAATCCGTTCTGCCAAAGCAGCCTGGTACCTTCCTATGCATTGCTCAGTAATTCCAGCTGAAGGGTCCAGGGACCCAGCCTGGACCCTTATGTTTTATGACAGAGTTTGAATTCTGGGGGTGTAACTCCCCTGGGTGAGTTATATCCCCTCTCCAAAAGCCCCAGCCTGCCCCCTTCTCTTTGTCTGCCCCATCTAGTTTGACTACAAGCTCTTCAGGACAGCGATTGTTCCTGGCTGCGGACTTGTACAGCACACCCTGGTCTTGTTAAGAGGCTCTGAATATACTCCAGCACTTCGCCAGGCTGGCTATCCTGTAATTACAGCTCATTTGGAAAAGCCACCAAAAAGAGATGAGAGTTTCCACCCCCCATTTGTCATTCCCCACTTGACCCTTGTTTGCCTTAGAGTCTTTTCTTCCCTCTCAGCCTCCTCCAAGCATCTGCATCATTTGGGACTTTCCAGTCCTGACATGGGTTTCCGCTGGCGGCCTGGGAGAGCAGGCATCAGATCTGCAGAGAACATCCCCTTTCCTTTCCAGATGCTTGTAACACAGTAGATCACGTGCAGTGTGGTGCTTGGGTTGGGAACAGATTGTGTGTGGGCCATCCCAGCGTGGGATGTGAGCAAGGCGGGGTGGTTGTGTGTGTGCATGTGCATGTGCGCATCTGTATGTGGGTATGGGTGTGCGTGTGCATTCATGCGTGTGTGCGTGCATAGGGGTGAGCAGGGCAGATTGAAAGCAGCATTTTCCTTCGTAGGGCCGGGATCAGCCTCCAGATGGGTTTGGAGCAGATGGGACGCAGAGGCAAGAAAGCCACAGACCCTGCTGTAGGGCAGCAGATGAAAACAGCTGGGACTCCAGATGAGCATCTCATGAAAAGCACCAAGCAATGCCGATGCCAGTCCCAGAGCAGCAGGGAAACCTCTTGCAGCAAGTCCTTCTAGGCCTTGCGTGGGAAGGGTGTTTTTTTTCACACTCCTGGAGGGGGAATAGCGTTCCTCCTCTCCACCTAGCATCCAGGAACAATGTGCGTGGGATCTGCTCTGCACAGCAGCTCTGGAAACCCCACAAGTCAGCCGAACGGGGCTTGCGACCTGCCAGCGAGCGTGCTCACAGAGTGCGGCATCCCCGGCAGAACGACCCGACCTCAGAGCCGCTCAGTTGCTAGCAGCGAGGAATGCATCCTCCAGCCCAGTGTGCACAGCGTTCGGTCCTGGAAGCGGCCAGTGCCAAGGCCTGTGTGTAGCTTTGCACTGAGAAATCCCCCAGATGTAGTCCTGGATGCCCAATTAACATTCCAGATGTGCTTTGGCATCCCCACCCCCAGCCCCTGGGAAACTGGCAGGCTGCATGACTCTGCAAACGGAGCGTAGTTCATCCAATGACGACACAAAACCATGGATCCTTTATCCATTACCACCCAGCTCCGAATGTATGCAGATGGCGTCCCTTTGAAACAGTGCGTTTGGGAATCGGTTTTGCCTTTGCTTGCCTTGAGTTCAGGATTCGGCGCTTCCTCTCTGCTCCCGTCTCGGTGTGCTCCTCTTGCTCTGGTCCAGGGTGGTGACTGCAGCCACCAAGAGCCAGTGTCGGTCCTCTGGAGGGGCGGTCAGAGAGCCTGTGACCACTGTCTTCACTCCACTCCTCCTGGGGCGACCGTCTGTGTCCAGAAATGCTTACCATAAGCAATAGCTTCAGTGGTGGTCTCCAAAGAGAGAAGCAAAATTAAAAAAGGCCTTTCTGCCTGAACTGGCATACAGGCACGCCGTATGGGGCCAGGTGACACCGTCTCTTGCCTGTGCTCTACCTCTCCTGGAGAGAGATTTTGTCTCCCGGCCCATTCACCCACACTTTATCCTGCCCCAATAAGTGTTAAAAACTTTGTACAGGAAAAACCTCAGGGCCCCGAACGGAGCAGCTGGCAGGCAGAGAGTGCTTGCATTCACTTCTAAGTGGGTCTTTTTTCATTTAGAAATGCCATTCAAATGTATATAAAAATGTGTGTGTCAAAAAGGGTTCTAAGAAGATTAACCCCCCCTAACGCTGACGTTAAGGAGCTTAAGGCTTTGGAAGATACTTCAAGAACCCGTTCCTGGTCCTAATGAAGTCAATGGAAGTTTTGCTGCTGACTTTAGTGGGACTTTGATTTGGCTCTAACTCGTCAGCAACCTGTAGGTCTCGATTAATAACCTGGAGCTGACACAGAGGAAAGCTGTTAAGCTTCTTTCAAGCAGGAGTGCGAGAGGAGAGTCTGTAACGCAGATTATGGAGGAAGAGAAATGGCACTGTCTGCCCGGGCCATGGAAATCAGAGTGAGGAAAAGAACCCCGCTTGATATGATAAGTGTGCAATGCTAAAACTGGCAAATATTAGCTGTCCTTCTGAGCCACCTGATGTTTCCAACGGGATTAGATCATTCGAAAAAAATGCAGTTGTAAAAGCCAAGTCGGGTATTTAACAAATTCCTCTTTCCCGGAGAATAATTAGTCAGTGGAAAAGTTTACTGCTGGAGGTTGTGAACTGGGTAGATTGCACTCAGAGTTTTGTTATGTGCCTTTTGTTACACATGGCTGGCCTTTTGCATGATGAGCTGGACGCGAATTCCCCCAGCTGAAGCTCTCACAAGGGCTCGTACGCATTCAATAAGCTATTCTTGGTGCAAATGTTTTTTCTGGCTGAGCTTGCAAATGATTTTCGGCTGCACAAAAATCATCCCCTTAATACAATTTACAACCGGTCACAGCTGAAAAGATCCCTGCTTGTTCCTGTTTGTTTTCCGAGCATTCAAGTCCCTTTGGCTCGAGCAAAATATTCAAAGCCCTTTAAAAAGACAACATGTGAGGGAAGAGAGAGGTTTTGAAGATGAGAAGTATTTCACTTCAATAGCAACTTCTGAGCTCATTAGTAAATTTGCAGTTATAATTGCATGCAGTTCTCCGCGTCCCCCTTTTTCTATTTTCTGTCTTTCTTGCTTTTCAGTTGTTTGTTTCATGTGATTGAAAATGTTTCCTTGGCTGCTGTTAAATAGGAAACCGTCCCAGAGCGCTGTGCCAGAGGCCAAATTCCAAACAGATCTCTAAGCCTCTCTCGCCTCTATCAGCCATGGTACATCTAGTCTCCCAGTGCCGTCTTCACCCCAGTGCTGGACATTTGCACTTTGTGCAGCAACCATGAGGGTTGGACAATGATACACAGATCTGTGAGATACATAGCTAAGAAATCCGGTGCCAGAGACCCAGCCTGTACTGTCTAAGGACCTCTGTTTGAGGTCCCAGAGTATCTCTGAAAAGCATTTGCTTTTGCTTTTTCACCTTAAAATGTTTGGATCTGCTCCTCACTTACATGCCATGGGGTGTGTCTACACATTCATTAATGCACTTTAGGTAATGTGCATTCAATCTAGTACCTCCATGTACTGGAAAAATGTACGCTAGCTTATTTTAAGGTGCATTAGCTGAAGAGCATGTTTTTTTTGGTAATGCTTGAATGTGCATTACAATAGGTTAATGTGCATTAAAGCATATGTGTAGATGCACCCGGTAACGTATCCCACACTATTAAGTCAACCTCCACGGTAGGACAATGGCAGAGGAGAAAACTACAAGAAGGGAGATTTTTGGTTGAATGGTGCGGGGAGGACGGGACTTTCAATGTGGAGCAGCTTCCACGGGGGTTGTTGAATCTGTCATTAGAAGAAATGCTTCAGCCCAGGTTAAACCAACATGTCTGGGAGGACTGCTTTAGCTGGGGGTGGAAGAAATGACCTCTTAAAGTCCCTTCTAGCACTATTTGTCTATAAATCCATGGTCCTTCTCATCCCTTCCACATTTCAACTTCCTGATTCCTGGGACTTCTCTCCCTCCAGCAGCTTTACTACCCAACCTTTCCTTTTATCCCAGCGGCCACGGAGGTCTGCATTGCTCCTCACCCATCTCTTTTGTCAGAGGGACCACCTCTGTGCCCCTCCATTCCTTTAAGACTCACTGCAAGCCCAGGATAGTCCTGATCTTCTGAGGAACCACTGCTGGATTTGGATCTTCTTTTCTGGGGGCATTTCATAGGCTGCCATTGACCCATCCCGCTTCTCTCCTTGCATTTTAGTGGTCAGCGGGCATGCATCAGCCTATTCCCCACACCAAAATTGCATTGCTCGTTGCAGGAACCTTGATTAGTGGTGAGCGAGTGAAATAAATGCCTTCAATCTGCACTGCTGATTAATCTGAGCACGGTTCCTCTTGGCCCGGGTGTGTCTCGACATGTCTTTAGAGCCCAGAGCAGCCTTCAGGGGGAGGAAGAAGGGGCAGGGACAGACACGGCGAGCGGCATCAAGTCTGTTTGCTCGGCACGAAGGAATTCGCGCGCAGGTCGGAGCAGAGGTCGAGACAAAGCTCAGCGTGCAGCCGGTAACCAGCACCTCGAGACCGCCTGCTGGGATGGCTTGGTGACCCGGCAGCTTCGTATCACGTCCCGGGTATGTTGTGGGGAAACCTCAGAATTAATTGGCTTCAAACACCCGACACGAGACACGCACATGCAGGCGCATGCACCAACAGAGAGATAAAAGGCTTCTTTGTAGGAGACATCCGCTTGACATGGCAATTACACCAAAGCCGACTGCCTCGCCTGGCCCTCCGGGGCACCCCATCAAACCCGCCTCCGGGGAACAGCTGTGAGAGAAGGGACTTGATGGAAATATCACCGAGCAGAGCATCAAAGGCATTCCAGGCCCGGGGAATCATAGGAAACCCTTTCGTGGGGAGATTATCGCATAACTCAGGATAATCCACCATGGCCCGGTGTGCTAGAGATCGAAATACATTTTCCCTTGTTTGCAGCATGGGGCTGTGTGGCAGAAGGGCTGAGTGAGAAGACCTCAGCCAGAGGCTGCCTGGAAAGAAAAGTGCCCCGAGTCTGCCTGTTTGAATGACCCCCCCGGAGCCATTAAAGGAGATAGCTAAGGCCTGGCGTGTACGTCTCCACCTCCTCTCTCCCATGCAATTGGAAAATGTTCGGATTCACCATCCAGTGAAAAATGAACAAGGAGCCAGGACTGTGTCCGGCTTGTGGGGCATAAACTGGAGAGCTAATCAAACACCTGTGAGTAATATCCCAGTCGTTTGAGTTGCTGTTCTGGTAGCACTGGTGGAGACAAAAGGGATCAGATTCCTCTCTTACGCCTAGTGTCCACCCTAAAAAGAGACAGAAAACCGGCTTAGCTTCCCCAGAAGCTTTTTGCAAGCTATAAATTAAAACATGCGCAGCAGAAGTGCGCTGCCTTTCACAAAGCCCTTCACAAACATGAATAGGCTCTTCCAACAGCCCTGCAAGGCGCATAGTTATCCCCATTTTATGCATGGCTAAACAAAGACAAGTCCGCGGCTGAGCCAGGGATGTCGAATCCAAAAGTCTCAACTGCTCATCCCTTGGCTCTAACATCAGAGACACCCACACCCAGACACTCGCTTAAAGCCATGGCCCACACTGCTGGCTTCTCGTCTGGTCTCTGCTTTTATAGATTAGGTTTGCGCTTAATGAATGGCATCCCGGTTTATTTAAAGTGTGCCGGCCCAGGTTTGTTCCGGCTGTAAATCCACAGATGCCTGTAGAGGTGCACATGTTGACAATAGCACTGAATCTGGGCCAATATCAGCAGCTCCTGGCGTACCCCTATTGAAGGCATTGCTTTGAAGGTGAGATGACTGGTACCCAGGTGCTTTCACATCCCCCATCAGGAATCCTAATGCACCTGGTTTAACGAAGTGGGAGACACAAGACCAGAACCAATGTGAGACCAGTGCGTTCAGGGGTTCTGGTAAATAAAATGCTAATAGTTTTTTTTCATTAGTGGGGGCTAACCTTTTTAGCAGGCATGACACAACTTAGCCCGCACCCTCCCCAAGTGCCATACCGATCCCCTTCCTGTGATCTGCTGCCCGGGGTTCGGCTCTTTGCCCTGTGTCCCCTACCTGATCTGCTGCTTGGCTTGCTTCTCCCTGCCCTGCCCTGCCCTGCCCACTGTTGCTGCCTGTACCTTCCCCATCTCCCACGTGCAGAGCGTGCCCATGACATATGGCAGCTTAACCACCCCCCGTCCCGAGTCAGCAAGCAAGTATGGATCATGCCTGGGTCGATGCTTCCTCACGTACAAGATGTCTAGGTCACCTCAAAGAAGCGCTGGTAAAACCTGTGTATATCGAAGAACGCGGTCATGTATTCTGCATCCACCGTGCCATCTTGTTTAGACTACTTTAGCCATGGCATTTTTGCTCTTGTTGTTTAAAGCATTATTGCCTCTAGTCCCGTGGTAGCATTGGAGTCGCAAGGGTCCAAGAAAGAGGCTAGAGACAAGGATTTTTGTGGGTGACGTTTTTTATCGGACTCGCTGCAAGGTTAGTCTTGAGTTGGTTCTGGTCTCGCGGCTCCCACTTTGTTAAACCAGGTGTGTTAGGATTCCTGGCGGAGGGTATGAAAGCAATTAGGGTTTCATTTTTTGGGTGTCTCATCTGACCCTCTGCTCTTCTACTAGAGACCTACAAGGGGCTTTTACAAGAGTTTCTACAAGGGACTCTCCACGAGTTCCTCCTCTGTAAATGAAGTGGGATATACCAAATCCCTACTGGAAATCCTGGCCTCAGAAGAAGAGAAAAATGTTGGGCAGGACTTGCCGTGGCGTTACTCCAGTGCCATGCACAAGTTAGGTCAGCACTAATTGGTTCTTCTGGACTGGTGACAAGAGCCGAGTCCTGCAGGGAAGGAAATCTTTCTAGCAGCACAAAAGCTTGTGTTTCTAGCCACGAGTCAAAAGACAGCAGACACCGAATGCATTATGGGCCTAGGGTTATATCGTGCTGGCCATGTTACTTAGGGGCAATGGAAATTTGGGGAGAAATTCTGGTTTTCTGCAGGGAAAGGAGACAGTTGGAAGTGGTTCCAGATGCAGTCCAGGCAGTGATGGCTTAGCAGGCACCGTGGCAGCAAGGGGTTCAAAGGTATGTCATAAAAGCAACTTATCGCATTGGCTAGGAACAATCGCCACGTATACAGTCTGCAAATGGACTCCTGTATGTAGGTCAGTAGATCCCAACTGGTGTGGTAGGGGAGGTGGTGAATATGTGCTTCTTGAAATATGGATGGCTGGTTTTAGCTCTTCAAAAATTCATTTGGGAGGAATGACCCGTCCTTCTACCAGCTGGGCCGCGCGTATGTGTGCGTGTCTAATAGTTCATGCCATGATGGGTAACGCTGGTCAAACCCGGCTGAGAGTCCCCACAAGTTTTGATGATGGAGGCCTGCGATCTGCCCCCTGGAGCTGTGCAATCTCGCCCTGCTGTCACCGGGGAGGCTCCAGTGCCACATCGCTCCACCCTCCACTTGTGAATGCTTTTATTATATAAGAAGCCATTTTTCAAGAGGTAGCGCCTTCAGGCTAGACATCGGGAGGCGCTACTTCACTGTCAGGGCGGCCAGGAGCTGGAACCAGCTTCCAAGCGAAGTGGTGCTGGCTCCTACCCTGGGGGGCTTTAAGAGGAGGCTAGATGTACACCTTGCTGGGGTTGCTTGACCCCAGTGCTCTTTCCTGCCATGGCAGGGGGTTGGACTTGATGATCTGCTCAGGTCCCTTCCGACCCAACCAACTATGAAACTACGGAAAGCCCTAGCTCTGCCCATGAGGGTGGAGAAACCCTGCTGCAAAGGGCTTGCTAGCCCAGCTATGGCAGGGGCAGCGGTGAAACAGGTCCCTGCCAAGCAAAACCTCCTGCAGAGACTGGACATCTCAGCCGGCCAGGGGCTGCCAACCTGGTCCAGCCACATCGCTGGGGGGCTCAGCGTGGCTCTGCGGGTGTCAAGCCGGCCTCACACAGGACACCCTGCGCGTACTCAGCCGTGGCTGGCAGCAAGGGCGGCAGGGGCTGAGGAAAGGCCACAGCGCCCAGGGCACCACGCCGACTCAGAGAGGCTCGGGGCTGGAAGGGACCTCGCTCTGGGCAGGGAAGGCGGCGGGGGGCAAATAGCCCCAGCCCGTCTCCTGAGGATCCCCAGGGGAGGGGCTGTAGGTCAGGGTGCAGGCCCGACGCCTGCTTCGAGGAGTTCACAGCCGCGGCCTAGCTCGTGGGGAGGCCTCCCCGGAGGACACGACGCCGCCGCCTGCGCCCGGACCTCGCTGGGCGGGGGCTAAGCGCTGGGGCCCG